>NC_139993.1:50159881-50298125 GCF_964263955.1 Coregonus lavaretus | reverse complement strand
TGTGGACTGACAGAGACATGGAATATTTTTAATGTTTTGGCAATTGAATGTTCACTATTTTTTGCTTTGACATTTTTATTAACAAGCATGTCATTATTTCATAACGCATTTGTTTTAAAAACATTATTATTTTGTCTAAAGTCATGCAAAAGTTGTAAAAATTTCAGTTGTTTGGAGAAAAAAAAATATTAAATAGAATTCTCATGCGGTTACTAAAACAACTGTATCGTTAGATTGGTAACATATATGTTTGTTCTGACATCAGATTTGATTAGCAGAGAAGTAGACAAAGATGTCATACCCTCTAACTTGTTGTCTAACCTTTTGGGAAAGCGGTCAAAATTTCAGTTGTTTATTAAAAGTTAGAGGAAATGTCGTTGATGCGGTTAGTAAAACAGATGTATCGTTTGATCGGTATAATATATTTTTGTTCTGAGTTCTGATTTGATGTCATACTCTCTAACTTTTTGTCTAAGTTGTTGGCAGTGGTCAAAGTAGCTGATTTGTGTCAAAAGTTGCATTGTTGCATTTACCTTCAGAATGATGAGTAAATCCCGTGAAAGTGGATGGAGGACAAAAATAATGACAAAAAGCTAAATAGTTGTAAAAGTATAAAAGATATCAAGCACACAAGCATAACTATAAGTCAGAAGTATGTCGAAGATTTAAAGCTGCAATATGTCACTTTTTGGGCGACCCGACCAAATGCACATAGAAATGTGAGTTATAGATATGTCATTCTCATTCAAAGCAAGTCTAAGAAGTGGTATATCTGTTCTATGTGCGCTATTTCTATGCTTCCCATTCTTAAGTTTGTTATTGCTTTTACTTTCGGTTTTGTACACTAGCTTCAAACTGCTGAAAATACAATATTTTTAGTTATGGAAAATATATTTCAAAGCGGTTTAGATGGTACAATGATTCTCTACACAATGGCTACTTGTTTTGTTGCATAAACTGAAATTAGGCTAACTATTTGAATTTTAGCAATCAGGAAATGGCGGAGAGATTTCTGCATATTGCACCTTTAAAGTGGGGAGTCTTGCTTCGCAAGCCCCACTAATAATAATTAGGAGGATGATTATATTTCTCCTATTTCATGTACAAGTGTGTATTAATACAATGTGTGAATTGGAAATGTGTTTTTTGCATATCCCAACTCCTCCTGAGACACCCTTGAAGAGTGGGGTCACGGCCACATCTTGGCACTCAAATATTTTCAATTGAAACAGAGCATCTGAAAGATAGTTCCGCTTAGTTTCATGAAACAATATGAAAGACATGATCCTAGGGATACAAATGGAAAATCCCCCAATAAAACTGGCATGATATTGATGTTTTCTTTTCATAATGTATGAACTGGAACTGGAGGACAGGCAAGGATATAATGATGTCAATAGCCTATACTCGACCTTCTAAAAAGAGAAGTAGCACAAGTTGAACTTTGTTACACAATCTGTATGGGCTGCTGCTGCGTCAGCAGCCCAAACAGCACCAACAGATTCCCCACAACCAGTGACAATTGCCTCCAAGTGATGTATGACAACCAGGGGGGGGGTCAGTGTTGTTGTTCATCTGCCATCATTGCCTCAGAGATGTTGACAAGTTCAGTCTTCGTCCCCTGGAAAATTGCTTTAAGCACATAATAACCTTGGACAATCCTTGACAATAGAACACCACAGAAGCAACACAGTGTTTATCTCAATTTAACACAAATTAAAAACAGAGAACCATGGTCATCATATTTTTGCTTCTTTCCCATTGGCTTGTAGCACAGTCCTTTGGTAATAATTTACACTCTGGTTTGGCTCCAAGTTTCCACACAACACAGACAGGGAATAAAGTCCTGGGAATAGGAGCTGACACAAGTTCACAGTGTTTATCAACCCCCAACGAAAATCAAGTCACAAAAGCAGAGTTTGTGGCAAGTGAAAAGCAAAAAACAGAGTAAAAGCAAAGTAGATAAGTATTTCAAATGATTTGGGAGCAGTACAAACTGTAAAGATAGATACAGAATTTTTTTAAACATTACTTTCTGAGGCAATATACATTTGTTACAGTTAAAAAAGCATTTGGATTCAGCTTTGTCGTCAAGCTTCAAGCTTGAGGTGTTCTGGCCCCATTGTTGAAAAGGAATGAAGTGAAAGGTCAAATTACCAGGTACCAAATGGAGCCTCGGGTACTAAATGACTTGGGAGAGGGATGAAGAGGCTACTGCCCAACTCGGCTGTAGGAACTCAAGATGAAGGACTGTTGGCGTTTGGGGCTCTCTCACCTCATCACTGCTTGCAGTTTCTCCATGTCAACTTTGCGCTGCTCTGCGTTGGCCTGTGAGCGTCTCAGCCTGTCTCGTAGCTCCTGCAGGTGGTCCAGTGTGTCCACCAGCTCTCCCTTCACCGTCTTCATCTGGCTCTCCAGCAGCTGGGTGCGGTGGAGGGAGTTCCTCCTGTCCTTCCTGGTGAAACGTACCTTCTCCTCCAGATCCTGGACTGAACCGGACAAGGCCCAGAGAACAACAAGGTTAGAAACAGTCACTCAGAGGGAGAGATAACACTTTGAGCCAGTTTCCTGGACCCAGATAAAGTCTTCAACTAAAATCGAGATTCTGAACATGCATTTTAGTGAAGGACTCGGCTTAATCTGTGACCTGGAAAGTGGCCCCTAAAGACAGACCCTTAGACACAGAAGATCTAAAAGCTTCTAAAATACACAGGGATAGCATCAGAACACAGACAGTTACTTACGCTGTGAAGTTAATGGCTATCAAAAGTAGATACTTGTATATTGAGTTGACTATATAATCATGAGGACCACAATGGAAATTAGCCTCCAGGCTTTATTGTATCCGTCTGGAGCAGCCTAATACTTATCCAATAAATTAAATCAATCATCAAGGGCACATGCACTGTCTCATTACCTATAATAATAATAATAATAATATGCCATTTAGCAGACGCCTTTATCCAAAGCGACTTACAGTCATGCGTGCATACATTTTTTTTGCGTATGGGTGGTCCCGGGGATCGAACCCACTACCTTGGCGTTACAAGCGCCGTGCTCTACCAGCTGAGCTACAGAGGACCACATACACTACACTCTTAGAAAAAAGGGTTCTTCATTTGTCCCCATAGGAGAACCCTTTTTGGTTCCAGGTAGAACTCTTTGATGGTGAAAAACGTTATACATACTTAGAACCTGTTAGTGGTGAAAGGGTTCCACATAGAACAGGGATGGGCAATCATTTTGGCTGATGGGCCACATCGGGATTTCAAAATTCAGCAGAGGGCCACACAGATTTTGTCTCTCAAAATGTTTGTCAAAAGCAATTTGCGGGCCAGAAAAAGGGCAGTTATTTGAAAATATATAGGTCCATTCTAATTTCTACATACTTTCTATTTAGTTTTAGACATTCAAGAGTGGCCTGGAGTGTTTTTTTAACCCAAAATCTTTTGGGGGGGGGATTGAATGGGCTCACGGGCCGGATCCATAGTTTTCCCACCCCTGACGTAGAACCTTGTATTAGTGAAAGGATTCTACTTGGAACCAAAAATAGCTCCTTTCAGAGGGTTCTCCCAACCTATGGACACAATTGAAGAACCCTTTACGGTTCTAGATAGCACCTTCTTTTCTAAGAGTGTACATTTGAATCCTTGCATGATAGTTTATCCACATAACCAAAACAATGCAGTTCTCATGCATTTCAGAGAAGAAACTCAGTGAATTAGAGTAAGGATATTGATACAGACCCATATTGTCCCGGTTGTCCACCCTTTACTTTCCATACCAGACTCTGTCTTCTTGTCCAGCTTTCCTCTGGTCTCAGCTAGCATCTTCTCCATCTTAGAGAGCTGGAAGGACTTGGTGTCGCTGTCTCTCCGTATACGCAGCATCTGCTGCTCTCGCTCACTCAGCTCTCCCCGAACCTTATTCATGTCCTCTGACAACTGCCTGCATGACAGGACACAGACAAACCCTGGCTTTCAACAACAGGGGTACAAGGCTACTAGGCACGCTACGTCTGTAAATGGTCACCCTAAAGACGCTTGCATTGATTACAATGATAATTGACAACACAGAAACCAAGTGGGTATAACAAAAGGTTTGGGATGTCTGGAGAAGTATAACAGTCACAAAATATGCTGTATGTGATATTCTGCGTGTTTCTGTGGTTCCCTGGGCTGTACTGAGCTGGTCAGGATTGAACATCTCTAAGCTTTTCCTTCTACTGATTTATAGTATGTTGTGTTTGTTCTTTTGGGAATGGGCTATCTAGACTGCTTATATGCCCCTAACAGAGAGCAGGAAACAGCCTCCAAACAAATACTGAGTACAGAGCATTATAATCAGAGTCATACGACTGGCTTCACTAAGCCCTGCAGCTAACTGACTGTCAGAGTGGTGTGTGTAGCTGAGTGGAAGGAATCAAGCGCAGGAACCAGGATGACTTCAACCGTCTTTTTAGTAACGTTCAAACACGTGAACAAAATAGTCGCCAACCCAACCGGGTGGCGCAAAACAATTACGCACAAACACAGTGCGAAATACACAAGAAAAGCGCACGCAGTGCGAACTCTCGGGACAAGCAACAACGAGAGAAATGTAACCATACAGAGGCAGTCTGACAATAAACAATCACGCATAACACCTGACCCAAACAAACGAAACTAAATAGGGAACATCATCAAACACAAACAAGGGACAGGTGTTACAAAGAGACAAAACCAAACGAACAAGAAACATAGAACGGTGGCAGCTAGTACTCCGGAGACGACGACCGCCGAAGCCTGCCCGAACAAGGAAGAGGAGCAGCCTCGGCCGAAACCGTGACAGTACCCCCCCCTTGACGCGCGGCTCCAGCCGTGCGCCGACCCGGGGCTCGGGGACGACCCGGACGACGCGGAGCAGGGCGCGCAGGATGACCCCGATGGAACTCGGTCAGCAGGGACTGGTCCAATATGTCCCTCCTTGGCACCCAGCACCGCTCCTCCGGACCGTACCCCTCCCACTCCACGAGATATTGAAGACCCCCCATCCGGCGTCTCGAATCAAGGATGGACCTCACGGTGTACGCCGGAGCCCCCTCGATGTCCAACGGGGGTGGAGGAGTCTCCTCAATCTCAAAGTCCTGGAGTGGACCAGCTACCACCGGCCTGAGGAGAGACACATGGAACGAGGGGTTAATATTCTTGTAATCAATAGGTAGTTCTAACCTGTAACTCACCTCGTTCAATCTCCTCAGGACTTTAAAGGGCCCCACAAACCGCCGACCCAGCTTCCGGCAGGGCAGGCGGAGGGGCAGGTTTCTGGTTGAGAGCCAGACTCGATCTCCAGGTGCGTACACTGGCCCCTCACTGCGGTGTAGGTCGGCGCTCGTCTTCTGTCGACGTATGGCACGCTGCAGATGGACGTGTGCAGCGTCCCACGTCTCCTCCGAGCGCCGCACCCACTCATCCACAGCGGGGGCCTCGATCTGGCTCTCATGCCATGGTGCCAGAACCGGCTGGTACCCTAATACACACTGAAAAGGGGTTAGTTGGGTGGAGGAGTGGCGAAGAGAGTTCTGTGCCATCTCGGCCCAGGGCACATATCTCGCCCACTCCTCCGGCCGGCCCTGACAGTATGACCTCAGAAACCTACCCACATCCTGGTTCACACGTTCAACCTGCCCATTACTCTCCGGGTGGTAACCCGAGGTAAGGCTTACCGAAACCCCCAACCGTTCCATAAATGCTCTCCACACTCTGGAGGTGAACTGGGGGCCTCGGTCAGACACTATATCCTCGGGTACCCCGTAATGCCGGAAGACATGGGTGAACAGAGCCTCTGCGGTCTGTAGGGCAGTGGGTAGACCCGGCATGGGAAGGAGACGACAGGCCTTCGAGAACCGATCCACAACGACCAGGATGGTAGTATTCCCCTGTGAGGGGGGAAGGTCGGTAACAAAATCCACCGAGAGGTGGGACCAGGGTCGTTGTGGAATAGGCAGGGGTTGTAACTTACCCCTGGGCAAATGTCTGGGCGCCTTACACTGGGCACACACCGAACAGGAGGAGACATAAATCCTCACATCCCTAGCTAACGTTGGCCACCAGTACTTCGTGCTAAGGCAGTGCACTGTCCGGCCGATACCCGGATGGCCAGAGGAGGGGGACGTATGAGCCCAACAAATGAGGCGATCGCGTACCTCGAGCGGAACGTACGTCCGACCCACTGGACACTGTGGAGGACTCGGGTCGGTGCGTAACGCCCGCTCGATCTCGCCATCAACCTCCCACACCACCGGTGCAACCAGACAAGACTCTGGTAGTATGGGCGTGGGCTCAACGGACCTCTCCTCCGCGTCATACCGCCGAGACAGAGCATCTGCCTTCCCGTTCTGGGACCCAGGGATGTATGTGATCTTAAACACAAACCGGGCTAGAAACATAGTCCAGCGGGCCTGGCGAGGATTCAGTCTCCTAGCTGCCCGGATGTACTCCAGGTTACGATGGTCAGTTAGAATGAGGAAAGGGTGTTGAGCCCCCTCGAGCCAATGCCGCCACACCTTTAGGGCCTGTACCACGGCTAACAGCTCCCTGTCTCCTACGTCATAATTCCGCTCCGCCGGACTGAGCTTCTTTGAATAAAACGCACAGGGACGGAGTTTAGGTGGAGTGCCAGAACGCTGGGAAAGAACGGCCCCTATCCCGGCCTCTGACGCGTCCACCTCTACCTGGAACGGTAAAGAGGGATCCGGATGCGCCAACACCGGCGCCGAGGTAAACAGGTCCTTCAGTCTCCCAAATGCCCTGTCCGCCTCAGCTGACCACCGCAAGCGCACCGGACCCCCCTTTAACAGAGACGTTATGGGAGCTGCCACCTGTCCAAAACCCCGGATAAACCTCCGGTAATAATTCGCAAAACCCAAGAACCGTTGCACCTCCTTCACAGTGGTTGGGGTCTGCCAATTACGCACAGCTGACACCCGGTCTACCTCCATCTTCACCCCTGACGCAGACAACTGGTAACCCAGAAAGGAGACCGACTTCTGAAAAAACAGACATTTCTCTGCCTTGACATATAGGTCATGCTCCAACAGCCTCCTCAATACTCGGCGCACCAGGGCTACATGCTCTGCACGGGTAGGACTGTACACCAGAATGTCGTCGATGTACACAACTACTCCCTGTCCCTGCATGTCCCGGAAAATCTCATCGACGAAGGATTGGAAGACTGAGGGAGCATTCATTAACCCATATGGCATGACTAGATACTCGTAGTGTCCGGAAGTCGTGCTAAACGCTGTCTTCCATTCATCGCCCTCTCTAATGCGCACCAAGTTATATGCGCTCCTGAGATCCAATTTTGTAAAGAACTGCGCACCGTGCAGTGACTCCGTCATAGTCGCAATCAGAGGAAGTGGATAGCTGTACTTCACTGTGATCTGATTGAGACCGCGGTAATCAATACACGGGCGCAGACCTCCATCCTTTTTCTTCACAAAAAAGAAACTCGAGGAAGCGGGTGAAGTGGAGGCCCGTATGTATCCCTGTCTAAGAGACTCAGCGATGTACGTCTCCATTGCCTTTCTCTCCTCTTGAGACAAGGGATACACATGGCTCCGCGGGAGAGCTGCTCCTGACTGGAGATCTATCGCACAATCCCCCCGTCTATGAGGCGGCAGCTGCGCCGCCCTAGTCTTACTAAACGCCAGTTTCAAATCCTCATACTCGGGGGGAATATGCAGTGCTGTCATTAGATTCGGACTTTCCACCGAGGTCGCCCCTATGGAAACACCCAGACACCGCCCCTCACACTGGGCAGACCACCCTTTAAGAGCTTTCTCTCGCCACATAATAGTAGGGTCATGGGTCATCAACCAGGGAAGACCCAGCACTACCGGATACGCAGGAGAGTCAATCAGATAGAGCTGAATTATCTCCTCATGACCCTCCTGCGCCATCATCTGAAGGGGTGCTGTGACCTCCCTAATCAACCCAGACCCTAACGGACGGCTATCTAGGGCATGAACGGGAAAAGGCTTATCAACTGGAAGGAGGGGAATCCCTAACTCTATACAGAACTGGCGATCTACAAAATTCCCAGCTGCGCCTGAATCTACCAGCGCCTTATGCTGGGAACGAGGTGCAACCTGTGGAAAACAAACAGGCAAGGTTAGGTGCACGACAGAAAGCTCTGGGTAAGTAGGGCGCCTACTCACCTGGGGGGACCCCCCAATGCGTGACCTGCCCTCTCCCTCACCGGGGGACCCTCCCCAACACCTAGCCGCGGTGTGCCCTCCACGGCCACAGTTAGTGCAGGGACCGGGCCCCCTCGGGTTCCTACTCCTCCGTTCCCTAGCGCCAGCACCCCCGAGCTCCATAGGGCTCGGCTCGGAGGTGCTGGAGAGTGGAATGGGCGAACCCCCCCCGGGACGTCCACGGGTGGCGAGCAGGGTATCCAGCCGAATGGCCATGTCGACAAGCTGGTCAAAGGTCAACGAGGTGTCCCTGCACGCCAACTCTCGCTGGACGTCCTCCCGGAGGCTGCAGCGGAAGTGGTCGATATGGGCCCGCTCATTCCACCCTGCATCGGCCGCTAGGGTCCGGAACTCCAATGCAAAGTCCTGGGCGCTCCTCATCCCCTGTCGGAGGTAGAACAGACGCTCCCCCGCCGCCTTCCCCTCTGGTGGATGGTCAAACACAGCACGGAAGCGGCGGGAGAACTCCGCATAGTTAGTGGTAGCGGCGTCCATTCTCCTCCATTCAGCGTTGGCCCACTCCAACGCCTTGCCGGTGAGACAGGAGATGAGGGCTGAGACGCTCTCGTGTCCCGAGGGCGCCGGGTGTACGGTGGCGAGGTAGAGCTCCACTTGCAGCAGGAACCCTTGACACCCGGCAGTGGAGCCGTCGTACGCCCTCGGGAGCGAGAGCCGAATCCCACTGGGTTCCGGAGATGAGGCAGGAGGACTGACCGATGGGGATGGTTCGGTTCGTGGGGGCGTGGGTACCCCGCTGGTTTCCCATCGGTGAAGAGTGTTCATCACCCCCTCCAGGGCCTGACAGACCTGGTTAATACGATCCTCCTGTCCACGAAGACGGTCCTCCATCCCGGCTGTTGGCGCGGTCGCTCCTGCTGATTCCATGGAAGATGCGTGATTCTGTCAGAGTGGTGTGTGTAGCTGAGTGGAAGGAATCAAGCGCAGGAACCAGGATGACTTCAACCGTCTTTTTAGTAACGTTCAAACACGTGAACAAAATAGTCGCCAACCCAACCGGGTGGCGCAAAACAATTACGCACAAACACAGTGCGAAATACACAAGAAAAGCGCACGCAGTGCGAACTCTCGGGACAAGCAACAACGAGAGAAATGTAACCATACAGAGGCAGTCTGACAATAAACAATCACGCATAACACCTGACCCAAACAAACGAAACTAAATAGGGAACATCATCAAACACAAACAAGGGACAGGTGTTACAAAGAGACAAAACCAAACGAACAAGAAACATAGAACGGTGGCAGCTAGTACTCCGGAGACGACGACCGCCGAAGCCTGCCCGAACAAGGAAGAGGAGCAGCCTCGGCCGAAACCGTGACACTGACACTCAACCAGCCGAGACATTAGGCTCAATGTTGAAGGAGAACATTTAACTCAGTACAAGTCTATTTAGGCAAGAAAATTACAAACATGACAGTTGGAGATGCCAGGGTCAAAGTAACTCAGGGAGTTAAACTGGCCATATCAAATGCATTCCCAGCTTCTCAGCAACTGAAAGGGGCCTTATAATGCAGCCACCCAACAACAAACAATGGAGCGCTCTGACAACTATCGATTATAAACAAACAGCTGATATTACATAACTACATAATAACGTCCAATCCAATGTTAGGATGTCCATTGCACTGTATTCTGTTCTGTCTTTCGTAATAAAGTACTGTATGTTGTCAAGACCCGCATCTTTACAAAGACATCTAGTTTAATCAAACCCATAATCAAACCCATATGGGACCTTAACTTAAACATAAGTTACAGACAGTTTATATGGACTTTCCTTCTAAAGCTACCTCCACTATTTCTTACTGCAGGCATACAGGTGTTTGACTTTGCTTAATTTGACTCCGAATCACTAGACTGCTGCAATCCGTAACTAGCTTGATTAGTACAAGACAAGACTTATCACTTGGTGAGGGGTGGTGGAAGTCAGATGTTGATAGAACTTCCACCCACCGACTCTTGAATGAAGCTTTACTGTTGGGTCTGAGCATTGGTAAAAACCTATGCTTGGAATTGTAGCCATTATTGTTAAAATTATTGTATAATTTTCAAGAGCCTCAACAAGCAGCCTGGTCTCAGTAGAGTGAATCAAAGTGATACATTTAATAACGGTTGTGTGTGTTTAGTGTTGTAAAGTGCTTGGCAGTAGAGTAGTGTAGAGTAGACTAACATTTTCCCCTGGTGGTACTGGTGCCACTAACTTTTTCAGATGGTGGCACCAGCCCATGATTTGGTTGCACCAAATCTTTTTCACAGGTCACGCAATAGCAAAAATGAGTAATCATATAAGGTCATTCACAGTGCTTTTTTAAGAGGTGTAGACTACTGAGATGGTATTCAATAAATAAGTTGTTTCATCTAACATGTCCATGCAGGAATGCATGATTCAAGATATTCTGCAACCTAATCCAGTGATTGTCATGAATGTTGGGTTGACAAATAAGCTATTGTTGTTACATTTTACTGTTAAAATAGGTATCCGGAATTTTCTGAATTGTATTTTGTTCAATAGAGATGAACTTGCCTACATCTTTATATGTGCACTAATATTCTAGGCTAATTTATTTGGGGCTAATTCAGCACCTGAGTAAGCAAAAACTCAAAACACATTAGCTAGATCGCTAACACTAAACATAATACATTTTACATTTACATTTAGCAGACGCTCTTATCCAGAGCAACTTACAGTTAAGTGAGTGCATACATTATTTTGTATTTTATTTTATTTTATACTGGCCCCCCGTGGGAATCGAACCCACAACCCTGGCGTTGCAAACGCCATGCTCTACCAACTGAGCTACATCCCTGCCGGCCATTCCCTCCCCTACCCTGGACGACGCTGGGCCAATTGTGCGCCGCCCATGGGTCTCCCGGTCACGGCCGGCTACGACAGAGCCTGGATTCGAACCAGGATCTCTAGTGGCACAGCTAGCACTGTGATGCAGTGCCTTAGACCACTGCGCCACTCGGGAGACGAGTGCTACCCACTGCTGGTAGCCATGTATTAATCTAACAGTAAATGTAATGTCCCAAAAACGTTGCAGTTGTAGCCTACTGCTCAATGAGGCCTATGCAATCGCAATGGCCAATGCACAACATTTCGCACGCTCTGTATCAAAGCCATATCAAATATCTTGGTTGAAAAATAGTTGCTATTGAGGTCAAAATTTAGAGTTCAGAAATAAAAGAGGATACCTACAGAAAGCTGAGAACCTCCCCTCTTCAACTGTGACAACAGGATAGCTGTGTTTTCCCTGCAATTGGACTTTAAAAATCGGAACAAAATCGGAACACTATTCTCTCCAGGAGCATTTTGTTCCCCGGGAAAGGAGAGAGTGGCTTGCTTGACACAGCAGCAGGCCCCGGCGAAACAGACACAGCAGCAGGGCAGGAATCATGAGGATAATGTACTTTACTGTTTGACTAAATCATGGTTAAAAATCTTGAGTGAGGTCAAAAACTAACATGACCAGCTAAAATAATAAAATAACTGGCACCCTAGCGCCTAATTAGAAATTGGTGTCATATTGCCAAGTCAAAGGGTCGCAAATGCAAGAGTTTTGGTCACAGTCTCGAACCCTGTACTAGAGTAGAGTAACAGATTAGAGTAGAGTCGAGTAGCGTAGATTAGAGTAGTAGAGTAGATTAGAGCCGAGACAAGTTGAGTCGAGGAGAGACTGGTAGAGGGAGCAAAAACTAGTCTCACGTGACAGAGCTGGAGAGCTGCAGGGCTTCTCTCTCATGTCTCTCTGCCTGCTGACTAGCCTCCTGCAGTTCCTCTATGGCCTCCTGGGCTCTCTGCTCTCTCCTCTTCAGCTCTTTGGAGGCTAACGCCTTCTCTTTCTCCAGTTCCTTCTCCAAGCGGCCCACCTGGAGGAATGCACACACGCACGCCACACACATACAGTGTGTGAATTGAACCCTCTCAACTCACCTCCAAGCACATCTGTTTGTGCTTCTTGTGGTCAATTTGCAGTCTACAAATTATTATGTTCTGGCCCCCCGACTATCCGCTTAAGAAACAAAATCGTCCCGCAGCTGAATCTAGTTGATGATCCCTGCACTATACTATAGTAACCCCTTGCAAGCCTGAAGTAATCCTTTTGAACACAGGAACCTGTCTAAACAATTACGCTTTTCAAAACACTCATGAACAGTATGAGCAGCAAGAATACACAGTCAATTATAAACAGATATGAGGACTATTTGATTAACCCTGCTATGCCCACAAAAGCTGACTTTGTATACAAAGAACTGCACCAGTTAAAGCAATGATGAATGTTTCAAAATAAGACATTTGTATTGCATCTCAAACTCCTACATTAGATATAACAACTGCAGCTCATGCGCTCTAGTAGTCTATTTGTTCAGCCACTGAGTTCAATTAAAACTGTACGGTTTTATGTTTTATGTTCGGTCTCTGAGGCTGGTTTGCTGATTATGTTGTATGTAACTTACAGGCTGTGGAAATAATGTTCCTCTCTGAAGACAGTAAAGTATCTATCTATCTGTCTACCTGCTCCAGTAACAGGGCCTGTCTGTCCTCTAGCTCTGCCACACGGGAGGTGCTCTTCTGCAGCATGGTCTGCTGTCTCTGGACGGTGTGCTGCAGCTGCAGGTTCTGCTCACTGGAGCTCTGACATACCAGAGAGCTACCCCGCATCTCTGCCTGCAGAGCCTCCACCTGGGGACAGAGAACACTGGAACTGCCTGTTTCAATTCACTAGTCTTCATCCATACACTTCACAAGTTAGAATTTTATTTAATTTTTGTCTCATATCCTTCACATTGTTGCCAATTTCCTGAGTGCCAGTCTGTCTGCTCTCTTGCCAACTCCTTATGGAATTGTCATGCCACACATTGTCATGTTTGGCGTGAGAAGAAGTGACAAGGAGTTGGCAAGAGAGCAAAAACAGATCTGGGATCAGACTACAACGTCCCATCCACAGATACAACATTCCAGGCACATTGTGTGATAAATGTTTCACAGGAAATTAAAGCAAGGTGAAGATCTTCATTTTCTACCTCTTTGGCGCTTGTCTCCAGCTCTCTCTCATAGCGTCCCTTCACTCCCTTTATCTGTTGCATACAGCTACTCAACTCATCCTGGCATGTTGTCAGGGCTGTCTCCAAAAACCTCACCTGCAACAGGACCAATGCAGGAAGAAAAAAAAGTCTGATTTAGCTGATAACACATGCTATGACAATTTAGTTTTCATAAGGACTGACCTTGGTAGTATATTCTGTTGCCTGCACTCTGAGAGCTCTCAAGGCCTCCTGGTCTTGATTGGCTCTCGTCTCTGTATCCTAGGAAGTGACAAGGTTATAGCACTAGTCAGATTAATACCAAGATGCCCAGCTGTGACACTCTGTGTCAAACTGAATGACGTGGGTGTGATTTATAAAACTGTGAAGATCTACAGTGCATACGGAAAGTATTCAGACCACTTTACTTTTTCCACATTTTGTTACGTTACAGCCTTATTCTAAAATGGATTAAATTGTTTTTTCCCCCTCATCAATCTACACACAATACCCCATAAATGACAAAGCAAAAACAGGTTTTTAGAAATGTTTGCAAATGTATAAATAAATATAAAACTGAAATATCACATTTATATAAGTATTCAGACCCTTTACTCAGTACTTTGTTGAAGCACCTTTGGCAGCGATTACAGCCTTGAGTCTTCTTGGGTATGATGCTATAAGCTTGGCACAACTGTATTTGGGGATTTTCTCCCATTATTCTCTGCAGATCCTCTCAAGCTCTGTCAGGTTGGTTGGGGAGCTATTTTCACAGCTATTTTCAGGTCTCTCCAGAGATGCTCGATCGGGTTCAAGTCCGGGCTCAGGCTGGGCCACTCGAGGACATTCTGAGACTTGTCTCGAAGCCACTCCTGCGTTGTCTTGGCTGTGTGCTTAGGGTCGTTGTCCTGTTGGAAGGTGAACCTTCGCCCCAGTCTGAGGTCCTGAGCGCTCTGTAGCAGGTTTTCATCAAGGATCTCTCTGTACTTTGCTCTGTTCATCTTTCCCTCGATCCTGACTAGTCTCCCAGTCCCTGCCGCTGAAAAACATCCCCACAGCATGATGCTGCCACCACCATGCTTCACCGTAGGGATGGTTCCAGGTTTCCTCCTGACGTGACGCTTGGTATTCAGGCCAAAAAGTTCAATCTCGGTTTCATCAGAACAGATAATCTTGTTTCTCATGGTCTGAGAGTCCTTTAGGTGCCTTTTGGCAAACTCCAAGCGGGCTGTTATGTGCCTTCTACTGAGGAGTGGCTTCCGTCTGGCCACTCTACCATAAAGGCCTGATTGGTGGAATGCTGCAGAGATGGTTGTCCTTCTGGAAGGTTCTCCCATCTCCACAGAGGAACTCTGGAGCTCAGTCAGAGTGACCATCGGGTTCTTGGTCACCTCCCTGACCAAGGCCCTTCTCCCCCGAGTCTTGGTGGTTCAAAACACCTTCCATTTAAGAATGATGGAGGCCACTGTGTTCTTGGGGACCTTCAATGCTGCAGAAATGTTTTGGTACCCTTCCCCAGATCTGTGCCGCGACACAATCCTGTCTTGGAGCGCTACGGACAATTCCTTCGACCTCATGGCTTGGTTTTTGCTCTGACATGCACTGTCAACTGTGGGACCTCACATAGACAGGTGTGTGCCTTTCCAAACCATGTCCAATCAATTGAATTTACCACAGGTGGACTACAATCAAGTTGTAGAAACATCTCAAGGATGATCAATGGAAACAGGATGCACCTGAGCTCAATTTTGAGTCTCATAGCAAAGGGTCTGAATACTTATGTAAATAAGGTATCTGTTTTATTTTTAATAAATGTGCAACAATATCTAAAAACCTGTTTTCGCTTTGTCATTACGTGGTATTGTATATAGATTGATGAGAAAAAAATTATATTTAATCAATTTTAGAATAAGGCTGTAACGTAACAAAATGTGGAAAAAGTCAAGGGGCCTGAATACTTTCCGAATGCACTCTAGGTAAGGGTAATGTGATGTGAGGTGTGTTGTGTGTAGGGGCAGACATACGTGCGTGAGCTGGTTGAGGGAGGTCTGAAGTCTGTCTGCTCTGTGCTGGGCCTCCTGTCTCTCATGCTGGGCTGAAGAAAAGTATTTCTCCAGCTCTGCTTTCTGAGAGTGCAACTGTACAGGACAGGCAGACATAAAATCACATGAAACAGGCAGGAAACACAAGTACTGTATGACTGGACTAGGGTATATACACGAGTAGCTTTGCAGGTGCCCAAACATCTACTGTATGTTAAAGCTGAAATTCTGCATAAGGTGAAACAGTGCCACTGTTCACCCCCAGCGCATTTGTTATTGTTTTGTCAATGAAACGGAGGAGAGGAGCATCGTGGTAAAATATTTTCACAGTACATACTCTGCTGTTCTATCATGTGTGCAATGATGTGCAATGATGTGCAAGGGAAAAAAAGAGTGTTCATTGTTTACAGTAACTTCTTTATTGTTGTAATATCACAAATGGACGTTGCAGTTTTACCAAGTACACGGATTCCAGCTTTCACGTATAACTATTCTAAGATTGAAAGTATGTGAAGTTCATGGCATTGCTTATTGTAACCTTGGGTGACTTTTATGAACAGTCAAGTGTGAATAAAGGAATACAATACATGTATCCTCTCACCATTTTGATTTGATCCTGTAGCTCCTTACATTGCTCTGAGCCAACTCTCTGAGACTCCTCCAACTCCTGCTGGAAATCCCTCTTCTTCAAGTCCAGAGTGGTTTTAAAGTGCTGGATACTGCTGCTCTTCTCCTACGTTTCAAACCAGAGCGTTCATCAACTAACTAACTAGCCCACTTAAACATAGCATAGCCTATGTGTGTGAAAGGACGTGTCTGTGAGTTAGAAGAGAGAACTGTGTCTGTCTCAATCCAAAGGCAGGCAGTCATCCTTGTGGATTTAGACAGACCCAACGTGTGTAAGTGAAAGCATGTGTGTGTGTGTGTGTGTGTGTGTGTGTGTGTGTGTGTGTGTGTGTGTGTGTTGGTGGATGCGAGTGAGTAGTGACAACACAATGTCTGTTTAGTGTAGCCTACTTCAGCATTTGCATTTGATAGATTAGTGACAACACAATTTATTTTCAGTGTGTGTTGAAGACTTCACCATTACCAGCAGGTTCTGCTCTAACTCAGTGGTCTTCTCTACAGCCTGTGAAAGTCCTGCATCTTTCTTCTCTAACTGTTTCTCTGCAGCTGCCAGGCTGACGTTCTTCCTCCTTAACTGCAATACAACACATTCACCACTAGGGACAGACATATGTCACATACGTACACAATAAGTGTTATAATAATATTTTGTTTCAGGCACTGGTTTAAGGCCCGATTACTCTGCTTCTGTGAGTGAGACCCTCACTTGTCCTGATGTAACTCAGATTCCTTTGAGATACAGCCTTTTCCTTGATTTGACACTACTCATAATGAAAATGGTGGTACAGTACCCTATTCATGTGTCCATCCTTACCTCTCTCTCCAGCTTGTTGATTTGTACAGTCCTCTCCTGGAGCTCTGTGTGTAGTTTCTGTAGCTGGATGTCTCTCTGGTTCAATTTGTTCTGTAGGGCAGTCATCTCCTCCTGAGCCTGCCTTAGTCTCTCCTGCAGGCCCAGGACTAGAGCTGCCTGTTATACGTGAAATATACGTGAAAAGCTGTTATACAGTTATAAGTGAAAGCTGGAATCAGTACTTGGTGAAACTGCCACGTCCGTTTGCCATATTAACTGCAATACAACACATGCACCACCAGGGGACAGACATCAGTCACACATACAGTAAACAACAGGTTCTCAAACTTGTTAGGACCCCCTCATAATCAGAACACAACTCGAGTGAGATAAAAATAGCATACAAGGAGTTTTACTATGACTTCAGCAGTACATAGACGGACAAACCACGTTTCGGGCCCTGGGTAGGAACATTTTAAAGGCCCGCCTCTTGGCATCAGATAGAAAATGTGGCAGTGTTCAAGCCTTTTCCTTGATTTGACACTACTCATAATGAAAATGGTGGTACAGTACCCTATTCATGTGTCCATCCTTACCTCTCTCTCCAGCTGGTTGATTTGTACAGTCCTCTCCTGGAGCTCTGTGTGTAGTTTCTGTAGCTGGATGTCTCTCTGGTTCATGTTGTTATGTAGGGCAGTCATCTCCTCCTGGGCCTGCCTTAGTCTCTCCTGTAGGCCCAGGACTAGAGCTGCCTGCCTGCCTCTCTCCTGCTCCACAGCCCGCAACACAGGCAGCAGCTGCTGGTACTGCTCCCCTGACACACCCAAAACACAAAACACAAACAGACCATTTTTGGGGGGGATACAAACATCCTTTTCATTCTTCAATGTGTATCCACAATGTTACAGCATACAAGGAATAGATATTGTTAGAGTTGACCTACTCTACTGTATGCATAGCCTAGAGATGGGAGATTAGATATGTGCTATACACTGAGTGTACAAAACATTAGGAACACCTTCCTAATATTGAGTTGCACCCCCCTTTGCCCTCAGAACAGCCTCAATTCGCCGGGGCATGGACTCTACAAGGTGTCGAAAGTGTTCCACATGGATGCTGGCCCATGTTGACTCCAATGCTTCCCACAGTTGTGTCAAGTTGGCTGGATGTCCTTTGGGTGGTGGACCATTCTTGATACACTGTTGAGTGTGAAAAACCCAGAAGCGTTGCAGTTCTTGACACACTCAAACCGGTGCGCCTGGCACCTACTACCATACTCTGTTCAAAGGCACTTAAATATTTTGTCTTACCTATTCACCCTCTGAATGGCACACATACACAATCCATGTCTCAATTGTCTCAAGGCTTAAAAATCACTATTTAACCTGTCTCCTCCCCTTCATCTATACTGATTGAAGTGGCTTTAACAAGTGACATAAATAAGGGATCATAGCTTTCACCTGGTCAATCTATGTCATGGAAAGAGCATGACAGACTGTTCCTAATGTTTTGTACACTCAGTGTATACAGACTACAATACGATGGGTAGTATTGAAGAGTAAGCTAGGGAAATCACCTGGTTTGAGTTTGGGGACATCACAGAATGGAGCTGGCAGACAAGGCTTAGCACAGAGTGATCCCCCTCCACTCTATAACAAATAGTTAGGTCACTTTTACATAACAGTACAGTACATTTTGTCCACCATCATTGTCTGGAACAGAGTTGAGGTTATGCTGAGTTAGCAATAAACAGGGTGCACTATGATTGTATGGGGCACATACAGTGAGGGAAAAAAGTATTTGATCCCCTGCTGATTAAGAAATGATCCGTCTGTAATTTTAATGGTAGGTTTATTTGAACAGTGAGAGACAGAATAACAACAAAAAAATCCAGAAAAACGCATGTCAAAAATCAATCAGAAAGATTTCTGGCTCCCAGGTGTCTTTTATACAGGTAACGAGCTGAGATTAGGAGCACACTCTTAAAGGGAGTGCTCCTAATCTCAGTTTGTTACCTGTATAAAAGACACCTGTCCACAGAAGCAATCAATCAATCAGATTCCAAACTCTCCACCATGGCCAAGACCAAAGAGCTCTCCAAGGATGTCAGGGACAAGATTGTAGACCTACACAAGGCTGGAATGGGCTACAAGACCATCGCCAAGCAGCTTGGTGAGAAGGTGACAACAGTTGGTGCGATTATTCGCAAATGGAAGAAACACAAAATAACTGTCAATCTCCCTCGGCCTGGGGCTCCATGCAAGGTCTCACCTCGTGGAGTTGCAATGATCATGAGAATGGTGAGGAATCAGCCCAGAACTACACGGGAGGATCTTGTCAATGATCTCAAGGGAGCTGGGACCATAGTCACCAAGAAAACAATTGGTAACACACTACGCTGTGAAGGACTGAAATCCTGCAGCACCCGCAAGGTCCCCCTGCTCAAGAAAGCACATATACAGGGCCGTCTGAAGTTTGCCAATGAACATCTGAATGATTCAGAGGAGAACTGGGTGAAAGTGTTGTGGTCAGAAGAGACCAAAATCGAGCTCTTTGGCATCAACTCAACTCGCCGTGTTTGGAGGAGGAGGAATGCTGCCTATGACCCCAAGAACACCATCCCCACCGTCAAACATGGAGGTGTAAACATTATGCTTTGGGGGTGTTTTTCTGCTAAGGGGACAGGACAACTTCACCGCATCAAAGGGACGATGGACGGGGCCATGTACCGTCAAATCTTGGGTGAGAACCTCCTTCCCTCAGCCAGGGCATTGAAAATGGGTCGTGGATGGGTATTCCAGCGTGACAATGACTCAAAACACACGGCCAAGGCAACAAAGGAGTGGCTCAAGAAGAAGCACATTAAGGTCCTGGAGTGGCCTAGCCAGTCTCCAGACCTTAATCTCATAGAAAATCTGTGGAGGGAGCTGAAGGTTCGAGTTGCCAAACGTCATGCTCGAAACCTTAATGACTTGGAGAAGATCTGCAAAGAGGAGTGGGACAAAATCCCTCCTGAGATGTGTGCAAACCTGGTGGCCAACTACAAGAAACGTCTGACCTCTGTGATTGCCAACAAGGGTTTTGCCACCAAGTACTAAGTCATGTTTTGCAGAGGGGTCAAATACTTATTTCCCTCATTAAAATGCAAATCAATTTATAACATTTTTGACATGCGTTTTTCTGGATTATTTTGTTGTTATTCTGTCTCTCACTGTTCAAATAAACCTACTATTAAAATTATAGACTGATCATGTCTTTGTCAGAGGGCAAACGTACAAAATCAGCAGGGGATCAAATACTTTTTTTCCTCACTGTACAGCATTCGGAATATAGCATGTAGAGACAATACACAGAGGGTATAGTTTGAGAGTGTAGTAGGGAGTATGGCGCTAGGCTCACCTCTCTAAGATGCAGCAGGCTGAGGATGGCCTCTAGGCTGACCTGTTCAGCCTGGCTCTGCTGTGCTTCTCTCTGACACTGCTCCAGTCTCTGCTCCTGGCTGGTAGTGAGGTGGCGTAGGTCCCCACACTCCTTCCTCAACACCTCTATGTCCTTCTCAACTATCTCCCTGTCACTCAGTCTTCTCTCCAGCTCCACAGCCCGGACAGAGGCCTCTTCCAGACGAGAACGCAAGGTGGCGCACTCTACACTCATCGCCTCGGCTCTGACCGACTCTTCCTTCAACTGGCTGGTCAGAGAGATTCCCAACTACTATTACTATAGGTTTGTCCATCACAGTGGTATTGGTATTCTACTAACTACAACCAATCTAAACCTCTACCATATCCACATATCATGATATGAAGCAAAAATGTCATTTTTACACTGTCCTCCTTATCACAGTTGATTCAAGTGAAGTGTAACCACAGAGATTAATCCTATAAGATACATTTTCAGAGGTTGATTCAGAAACTATTAAGTAAGATATGCTGAACAGAGACTTGAGTACCAACCCAATCAGCTGATTCATGTCAGTCTTGTCCTGCTCTAGCTGAAGACACCTCCTCTCCCACGCCACTCTCTCTTTATCACACTGGATAAGAGCCTCCTTCAGTCTGGCCTCGTTGTCCAACACCTATGGACCACAACACAGCATCACGTTGCTATACAATCAAAGACTGTAATGTCTAAATATAATTTGGCCAGGTATTGACAAGCATTTATTCTGAACAAACAGGCTTAAAAAACATTTACATTTTTGTTATTTACATAGCTTGACTCTTCACTCGTCTTATTCCATACCTTCTTCAGTTTCTCTGACATATTTCCCTTGTAACTCCGGAGAGCCAATGTCTGCTTCTCTGCAGTAACAAGTGCTTCCTCTCTCTGTTGCTCAACTCTTTGGGATGAATGGAAAATATATCTTAGTTACCAAACAACAAGCACTAGTACAAGGAGGTGACATCAGGTGATGTGTATTACATACACTGAGTGTATAAAACATTAAGAACACCTGCCCTTTCCATGACAGACTGGCCAGGTGAAAGCTATGATCACTTATTGATGTCACTTGTTAAATCCACTTCAATCAGTGTAGATGAAGGGGATGAGACAGGTTAAATAAGGATTTCTTAAAGCCTTGAGACATGTATTGTGTATGTGTGCCATTTAGAGAGTGAATGGGTAATACCAAAGATTTAAGTGCCTTTGAACGGGGTATGGTAGTAGGTGCCAGGCGCACCGGTTTGTGTCAAGAACTGCAACACTGCTGGGTTTTTCACGCTCAACAGTTTCCCATGTGCATCAAGAATGGTCCACCACCCAAAGGACATCCAGCCAACTTGACACAACTGTGGGAAGCATTGGAGTCAACATGGGCCAATATCCCTGTGGAACGCTTTCGACACCTTGTAGAGTCCATGCCCTGACGAATTGAGGCTGTTCTGAAGGCAAAAGGGGGGTGCAACTCAATATTAGGAAGGTGTTCTTAATGTTTTGTGCACTCAGTGTATATAGTAATTGGGGATTCTTAAAGAGCATAGAACCACTGCTTACCTTATCCCCTGATTAGTCCTGTTCTCTAACTCAGCCCTAGCAGCCATTAACTCCTCTTGTAGCTGGTCCACTAGTCTGCTCTTAATGACCAATGTCTCTTGAGTCTCCTCCAGCCTCTTTTCTGTATCTCTACAATGAACAAGGCAACACAACTAGCACAACTGCATTCACAAAGGTGTGTCTGTGTGTGTTTATGTGTATCCTCCTACCAACCTGAGTACATTCCCTTGGGCCTCAACCTCAGCCTCCAAACCCTCAATCTCCTCCTTCATATGACACACACTAGAAGTCTTAGACCCTACGGTGGAACCCAGAACCCGGACCTGTCAACATTTTAGGTGAACAAATGTGTCTTAGTTCAAGCTGAGCATCTGTGGAACCACACCCAACATTGGTAACATATTATTTGGGCCCTCTGTAAAGGCCTGCATGAATAGCGTTATAATAATGAATAATGGCGGAGGTTGTACGAAAATGCATAAACTGGAATACTTTGGTTTTCGAGCTGGCAAGTTCGAGATTCACTGCTTCCAATTCAATGATCAGTTGTCTGTTTTCTTGCATCACAGAAGCACTTTCTTCCTCCACTGAGCTTAACTTCCTTCTGAGATGCAAGTTTTTAGATTCCAGTTCCCTCATTGAAGAGGATGAAGAGATTGAGGGAGGCTGAAAAAAAACCGTTATGACTTTTAATGCATTCCTCCATTGAATAGCAGTTTATTTGATAAATTAATCACATACTTCAAAATATTATAATCTCTTGCAAGCCACTTCATGGTTAGCTTGTCTCACCTTTGACTCAGCTTGTGGGACACTGCTACAGACCCTGCGTTCTTCAGCCATCATAGTGAGAGTGTGTGTACAGTGGCAATCTGGATGTAAAAAATCAATGAAGTTTATGAATGTATCAAATATGTGCATCAAACTTCAAAGAGGTAAGGCAACAATAACACCAACGTCAGCAACATATTATAGTTAGTTAACATTTGAGCTAACGTTAGCTAGCAAGTTTGTTAGCTAGCTAGCCAATGTTAGTTAGCCACCAGTAAGTAGATGGCTTGCTCAAAGGCAGTTGCTTAGTTACTTCGTTATGTGCTGCTCTTACCTGTTTGGTCAATCAATGGACATGCTGCGATTCGACATAAAGTCTAAATAATATCGGTGCGAAGAGTCAATACAATCAAGCTCGCCTGCCACTCACTCCACACTTCTCTCTACATGCTGGAGGAAGTGGTGTTGTTTTACAACATGATAGGAATGCCGCGCTCTGCGTTCTGCTTCATGATTGACTGATGTAAAGTAACAGAACGCGCATGTTACTTTGTAACCGTTTTAGTAAGACCAAAGACCTTATAGAAACTCTGTGACACTTTGTATGTGTGCTGTTCAGATAGATCCAGTATATAGTAGCAGTCTACCGAACAGCTTTTCTTTAAAGGTCTAAAGCAGACGTTTTTATCTCAATAGCAAATCATTTCTGGCTAACAATTAAGTACCTTACTGTGATTGTTTTCAATTAAAATGGTCAAAAAGAAACAACAACAGTTCCTTAGCAAAGAGCAATTTCTCAAGCAAGAATTTTGCTAGGAATGGTCTGGGGGAGGGGGAAACTGAAAAACAGCTGTTATTATCAGAAAGGTTTGGAATGCTCTTTCTTGTTGGTCTATTAACTAATTTACCGCTTGGGGATGTCTCCAGGCAGGCCAATACTCCATCCCACCAAAACAGGCTGAAATTTCAGGCGGCCTTTTCAAACAGCTCTTCCACTGAAGGGGCATTATCATCATTTTCACAATTTCACAGTTTTATTCCAACCTCATTGTGTGGAAATATAAAACACAGGAAAATCATGTTTTTGACTACACTGGGCCTTTAACATTTGTGACAGTATTGTAATCTATAAGCCTTTATCAAGGACCCCCTTTCCTATACAATCCCCTCCCACTCTATCTAGCGGGCAAGAGTACTGCAGCGTTCTAGTGTCTGCTATTTTGCAGCACGGAAGGCGCACTTCAAAGGAAGAGCTTATTTGACGGGGGAGGAGAAATGATTTGGTGAAATGGACTGTTATTATTTGTTATACACACTGTGGTTAATTATTGCTACACCAGAAGCCAGAATAATTGTGCAGAAGACAAGATTAGATTTCTATGTTTCGCTTTTTATGGCGTTTTCTTCCTCCGGCAGGTTAGTGTTGTGAGATGTGCTCTATTTGCCATGGCAAGAGGTCTGTTTTCATGGGTCTGGCTGAGGAAGCCTATCTACATACAGGTAAGCCCAGTAGGAAATATTTCCTATACTTTGTCGTGATCAGACAATCACCTATTCACCATTGGATAGTTGGGATTATTCATGTTCCTGTATGGTAGGCTACTTTGAACATTATAAGGCTCTTTTGGACACGATTTCATATACATTCATTTGCAATATTTTAATCTTCGGTAGCCTATAATGTTGGCCTTTTATATGGTTGTCATTGCCATCATTGATGCTCATGAGGCTGTTGCTTCTGATACAAATGTTTCCTTTTGAGTATCCGATTGATTTTATTTCATTTCCAATACGGCACTTTCATTACCAATACGGCAGTCGATGCCCAAGAGCTGCAGTCATTGGTCCAATTCAGTAAACTACTCACCGTTTCTGTAGCAACAGGGATCATCCAGCTTTCACACAAGACAGGACACACAAGTTTTTTTTTTCCCATGAATGTGAGCACTGCATTCAATCCCAAGGTCTAGTAGATAAATAATGTTCTTGTTTGCAATCTTATGTTGTATTTAAATCAGCCCTCTTATTTGCATTGTCCGTGTATGTGCTCCTTATGCTATCTATCCTATTGACCTCCCATTTAAAACCTTTTAATTATATCATACTCTATGTCTTACCCTATGGGCTCTGGTCAAAAGTAGTGCACCATAGGGAATATGGTGCCATTGGAAACGCACACAATTTAACCTGTTGTATAAAAGGCCTATAATAACTGGTCAATAAGGTGGAAATGTTTACAATTCTGGAAAAAGTATTGTAGACGGTCTTAAAACTGTACAAGCAAGTTAAGAATCATGAATAATTATGATATTTTGGATTTCCCTTACTTTCCCCCCAATTTAGTGTACAAAACTGAGTGTACAAAACATTAAGAACACCCAATGAATGACATACATACACAATCAATGTCTCAATTGCCTCAAGGCTTAAAAATCCTTCTTTAACCGGTCTCCTCCCCTTCATCTACACTGATTGAAGTGGATTTAACAAGTGACATCATTAAGGGATCATAGCTTTCACCTGGATTCAGCTGGTCAGTCAATGTCATGGAAAGATCATAATGTTTTGTACAATCGGAAAGTATCCAGACCCCTTCCCTTTTTCCACATTTTGTTACGTTACAGCCTTATTCTAAAATGTATTAAATAAATACAAATCCTCATCAATCTGCACACAATACCCCATAATACAAAGCGAAACAGGTTTTTAGAAATGTTTGCAAATTCATTAAAAATTTAAAACAGAAATACCTTATTTACATACAGTACCAGTCAAAAGTTTGGACACACCTACTCATTCAAGGGTTTTTCTTTATTTTTACTATTTTCTACATTGTAGAAAAGTAGTGAAGACATCAAAACTATGAAATAACACATATGGAATCATGTAGTAACCAAAAAAGTGTTAAACGAATCATGATATATTTTATATTTGAGATTCTTCAAATAGCCACCCTTTGCCTTTATGACAGCTTTGCACACTCTTGGCATTCGCTCAACCAGCTTCACCTGGAATACTTTTCCAACAGTCTTGAAGGAGTTCCCACATATGGTGAGCACTTTTTGGCTGCTTTTCTTTCACTCTGCCGTCCGACTCATCCCAAACCATCTCAATTGGGTTGAGGTTGGGGGATTGTGGAGGCCAGGTCATCTGATGCAGCACTCCATCACTCTCCTTCTTGGTAAAATAGCCCTTACACAGCATGGAGGTGTGTTGGGTCATTGTCCTGTTAAAAAACAAATGATAGTCCCACTAAGCCCAAACCAGATGGGATGGCGTATCGCTGCAGAATGCTGTGGTAGCCATGCTGGTTAAGTGTGCCTTGAATTCTAAATAAATCACAGACAGTGTCACCAGCAAAGCACCTCCACACCATAACACCTCCTCCTCCATGCTTTACAGTGGGAACTACACATGCGGAGATCATCCGTTCACCCACACCGCGTCTCACAAAGACACGGCGGTTGGAACCAAAAATCTCCAATTTGGACTCCAGACCAAAGGACAGATTTCCACCGGTCTAATGTCCATTGCTCGTGTTTCTTGGCCCAAGCAGGTCTCTTCTTATTATTGGTGTCCTTTAGTAGTGGTTTCTTTGCAGCAATTCGGCCTGATTCACACAGTCTCCTCTGAACAGTTGATGTTGAGATGTGTCTGTGACTTGAACTCTGTGAAGCATTTATTTGGGCTGCAATTTCTTAGGCTGGTAACTCTAATGAACATCCTCTGCAGCAAAGGTAACTCTGGGTCTTCCATTCCTGTGGCGGTCCTCATGAGAGCCAGTTTCATCATAGCGCTTGATGGTTTTTGCGACTGCATTTAAAGAAACGTTCAAAGTTTCCGTATTGACTGAGCTTCATGTCTTAAAGTAATGATGGACTGTCATTTCTCTTTGCTTATTTGAGCTGTTCTTGCCATAATATGGAGTTGGTCTTTTACCAAATAGGGCTATCTTCTGTATACCCCCCCTACCTTGCCACAACACAATTGATTGTCTCAAACGCATTAAGAAGGAAAGAAATTCCACAAATTAACTTTTAAGAAGGCACACCTGTTAATTGAAATGCATTCCAGATGACTACCTCATGAAGCTGGTTGAGAGAATGCCAAGAGTGTGCAAAGCTGTCATCAAGGCAAAGGGTGGCTATTTGAAGAATCTAAAATATACAATATATTTTGATTTGTTTAACACCTTTGTGGTTACTACATGATTCCATATGTGTTATTTCATAGTTTGATGTCTTCACTATTATTCTACAATGTAAAAAAAAAATAATGAATGAGTAGGTGTGTCCAAACTTTTGACTGGTGGTGTAAGTATTCAGACCCTTTGCTATGAGACTTGAAATTGAGCTCAGGTGCATCCTGTTTCCATTGATCAACTTGATTGGAGTCCACCTGTGGTAAATTCAATTGATTGGACATGATTTGGAAAGGCACACACCCGTCTATATAAGGTCCCACAGTTGACAGTGCATGACAGAGCAAAAACCAAGCCATGAGGTCGAAGGAATTGTCTGTAGAGCTCCGAGACAGGAGTGTGTCGAGGCACAGATCTGGGGAAGGGTACCAAAACAATTCTGCAGCATTTAAGGTCCCCAAGAACACAGTGGCCACCATCATTCTTAAATGGAAAAAGTGATGTACCACCAAGACTCTTTCTAGAGCTGGCCACTTGGTCAGGTAGGTGACCAAGAACCCAATGGTCACTCTGACAGAGCTCCAGAGTTCCCCATGTGGAGATGGGAGAACCTTCCAAAAGGACAACCATCTCTGCAGCACTCCACCAACCAGGCCTTTATGGTAGAGTGGCCAGATGGAAGCCACTCCTCAGTAAAAGGCACATGACAGCCCGCTTGGAGTTTGCCAAAAGGCACCTAAAGGACTCTCAGACCATGAGAAACAAGATTCTCTGGTCTGATGAAACCAAGATTGAACTCTTTGACCTGAATGCCAAGCGTAACTTCTGGAGGAAACCTGGCACCATCCCTACGGTGAAGCATGGTGGTGGCAACATCATGCTGTGGGGATGTTTTTCAGCGGCAGGGACTGGGAGACTAGTCAGGATCGAGGGAAAGATGAATGAAGCATAGTACAGAGAGATCCTTGATGAAAATCAGCTCCAGAGCGCTCAGGACCTCAGACTGGGGCGAAGGTTCACCTTACAATAGGACAACGACCCTAAGCACACAGCCAAGACAACACAGGAGTGGCTTCGGGACAAGTCTCTGAATGTCCTTGATTGGCCCAGCCAGAGCCCGGACTTTAACCCGATCGAACATCTCTGGAGAGACCTGAAAATAGCTGTGCAGTGACGCTCCCCATCCAACCTGACAGAGCTTGAGAGGATCTGCAGAGAAGAATGGGACAAATTCCCCAAATACAGTTGTGCCAAGCCTGTAGCGTCATACCCAATAAGTCTCAAGGCTGTAATCGCTACCAAAGGTGGTTCAACAAAGTACTGAGTAAAGGGTCTTAATAGTTATGTGTGATATTGCCGTGTTTTATTTTTAATACATTTGCAAACATTTCTAAAAACCTGTTTTTGCTTTGTCGATATGGGGTGTTGTGTGTAGATTGAGGGAAAAACCTAAACGTAACAAAATGTGGAAAAAGTCAAGGGGTCTGAATACTTTCCGAATGCACTGTATATCTCAGCTTTCCAAGTTTTTACGAGACCATGTAGGAGATCCAACCTTTACAATGCGGGTTGTGTTTTCTGAAAATTATAGAGCCCAACCTCTTATTTAGTTAGATATGGTTAATGTTTATAGTTTTTTTCCCCCAGTGATCAATTTATCTATTAAATAGCACCCTGGTAATTTATTATTTAGCCTGAATAGATAACCTTGGTCTCATCATCTCATCTGTCTGTTGATTTGTTCAGCCAGGAGTCCCACTGTGAGCTGCGTTCCGTTTTGCTCCCGTTTTCTTCACACCCCTGTATTTGTGTGTGTTTTTCCTTCACACCCCTGTGTGTGAGTAGCCATGTAAGTGAAAAGTGACAGCAGTCACAGGGGGGAGTGTGTTGTGTGTGTGTTGTGCGTGTGTGTACGCCACCTCTGTCCCACGGAGGGTTTTCTAGGCCACTCTGCTTCTTCCTAATGAGGGCATAGCATGACTGGAACACCGTCACTCGCCGGTTCGTCGCTCCAATAGGACAAGCTAATTTCATAGAAACATATTTAAAACCCCAAGCAGATGTTCTGCAGTCTTACTAGGAGATATGGATTCATTGTAATTATGTTTATCTATGCAGAGCACTGTTTAAAAATGGTACTCCCCGTAGCCTACAGAATTTCCCAGAATGTCACAAATAATTGAATCTTGTCAAACCAGAACCAAAATCTTGCGTAAACGGCCAGGAGAGATTATAAATCGTTCCACAAATCATTCAACAAATCCTTAGGATCAAAAGGCGTATTGTCTACGGTTGGCTCTGCTTTCCGACTTACTCCTCGTAATAGTATCAGACATTGCACTGCATGTGGCTGAAGTTATCGCAGTTGTCCTAAATTTCATCTCCACATAGGCTACATACAGTGCCTTGCAAAAGTATTCATCCCCCTTGATGTTTTTCTTATTTTGTTGCTTTACAACCTGTAATTTAAATGGATTTTTATTTGGATTTCATGTAATGGACATACACAAAATAGTCCAAATTGGTGAAGTGGAATGAAAAGAATAACTTGTTTCAAAAAATTCTAAAACATAAATAACGGAAAAGTGGTGCGTGCATATGTATTCACCCCCTTTGCTATGAAGCCCCTAAATAAGATCTGGTGCAACCAACTACCTTCAGAAGTCACATAATTAGTTAAATAAAGTCCACCTGTGTGCAATCTAAGTGTCACATGATCTGTCACATGATCTCAGTATATATACAGTGAGGGAAAAAAGTATTTGATCCCCTGCTGATTTTGTACATTTGCCCACTGACAAAGACATGATCAGTCTATAATTTTAATGGTAGGTTTATTTGAACAGTGAGAGACAGAATAACAACAACAAAATCCAGAAAAACGCATGTCAAAATTTTTATAAATTGATTTGCATTTTAATGAGGGAAATAAGCATTTGACCCCTCTGCAAAACATGACTTAGTACTTGGTGGCAAAACCCTTGTTGGCAATCACAGAGGTCAGACGTTTCTTGTAGTTGGCCACCAGGTTTGCACACATCTCAGGAGGGATTTTGTCCCACTCCTCTTTGCAGATCTTCTCCAAGTCATTAAGGTTTCGAGAGCCTGACGTTTGGCAACTCGAACCTTCAGCTCCCTCCACAGATTTTCTATGGGATTAAGGTCTGGAGACTGGCTAGGCCACTCCAGGACCTTAATGTGCTTCTTCTTGAGCCACTTCTTTGTTGCCTTGGCCGTGTGTTTTGGGTCATTTTCATGCTGGAATACCCATCCACAACCCATTTTCAATGCCCTGGCTGAGGGAAGGAGGTTCTCACCCAAGATTTGACGGTACATGGCCCCGTCCATCGTCCCTTAGCAGAAAAACACCCCCAAAGCATAATGTTTCCACCTCCATGTTTGACAGTGGGGATGGTGTTCTTGGGGTCATAGGCATCATTCCTGGCCTGTATATGTGCTATCTTGAGCAGGGGGACCTTGCGGGCGCTGCAGGATTTCAGTCCTTCACGGTGTAATGTGTTACCAATTGTTTTCTTGGTGACTATGGTCCCAGCTGCCTTGAGATCATTGACAAGATCCTCCCGTGTAGTTCTGGGCTGATTCCTCACCGTTCTCATGATCATTGCAACTCCACGAGGTGAGATCTTGCATGGAGCCCCAGGCCGAGGGAGATTGACAGTTATTTTGTGTTTCTTCCATTTGCGAATAATCGCACCAACTGTTGTCACCTTCTCACCAAGCTGCTTGGCAATGCTCTTGTAGCCCATTCCAGCCTTGTGTAGGTCTACAATCTTGTCCCTGACATCCTTGGAGAGCTCTTTGGTCTTGGCCATGGTGGAGAGTTTGGAATCTGATTGATTGATTGCTTCTGTGGACAGGCGTCTTTTATACAGGTAACAAGCTGAGATTAGGAGCACTCCCTTTAAGAGTGTGCTCCTCATCTCAGCTCGTTACCTGTATAAAAGACACCTGGGAGCCAGAAATCTTTCTCATTGAGAGGGGGTCAAATACTTATTTCCCTCATTAAAATGCAAATCAATTTATAACATTTTTGACATGCGTTTTTCTGGATATTTTGGTTGTTATTCTGTCTCTCACTGTTCAAATAAACCTACCATTAAAATTATAGACTGATCATTTCTTTGTCAGTGGGCAAACGTACAAAATCAGCAGGGGATCAAATACTTTTTTCCCTCACTGTACATTTGTTCTGAAAGGCCCCAGAGTCTGCAACACCACTAAGCAAGGGGCACCACTAAGCAAGCGGCACCATGAAGACCAAGGAGCTCTCCAAACAGGTCAGGGACAAAGTTGTGGAGAAGTACAGATCAGGGTTGGGTTATAAAAAAATATCCGAAACTTTGAACATCCCACAGAGCACCATTAAATCCATTATTAAAAAATTGAAAGAATATGGTACCACAACAAACCTGCCAAGAGAGGGCTGCCCACCAAAACTCACGGACCAGGCAAGGAGGGCATTAATCAGAGAGGCAACAAAGAGACCAACGATAACCCTGAAGGAGCTGCAAAGCTCCACAGTGGAGATTGGAGTATCTGTCCATAGGACCACATTAAGCCATACACTCCACAGAGCTGGGCTTTACAGAAGAGTGGCCAGAAAAAAGCTATTGCTTAAAGAAAAAAATAAGCAAACACGTTTGGTGTTCGCCAAAAGGCATGTGGGAGACTACCCAAACATATGGAAGTAGGTATTCTGGTCAGATGAGACTAAAATTTAGCTTTTTGGCCATCAAGGAAAACGCTATGTCAGGCACAAACCCAATACCTCTCATCACCCCGAGAACACCATCCCCACAGTGAAGCATGGTGGTGGCAGCATCATGCTGTGGGGATGTTTTTCCATCGGCAGGGACTAGGAAACTGGTCAGAATTGAAGGAATGATGGATGGCGCTAAATACAGGGAAATTCTTGAGGGAAACCTGTTTCAGTCTTCCAGAGATTTGAGACTGGGACGGAGGTTCACCTTCCAGCAGGACAATGACCCTAAGCATACTGCTAAAGCAACACTTGAGTGGTTTAAGGGGAAACATTTAAATGTCTTGGAATGGCCTAGGCAAAGCCCAGACCTCAATCCAATTGAGAATCTGTGGTATGACTTAAAGATTGCTGAAGACCAGCGGAACCCATCCAACTTGAAGGAGCTGGAGCTGTTTTAGCTTGAAGAATGGGCAAAAATCCCAGTGGCTAGATGTGCCAAGCTTATAGAGACATACGCCAAGAGACTTGCAGCTGTAATTGCTGCAAAAGGTGGCTCTACAAAGTATTGACTTTGGGAGGGGTGAATAGTTATGCACACTCAAGTTCTGTTTTTTTGTCTTATTTCTTGTTTGTTTCACAATAAAAAATATTTTGCATCTTCAAAGTGGTAGGCATGTTGTGTAAATCAAATGATACAAACCCCCCAAAAAATCCATTTTAATTCCAGGTTGTAAGGCAATAAAATAGGAAAAATGCCAAGGGGGGTGAATACTTTCGCAAGCCACTGTACTGTGGAAGGCCATGTTTGTCAGGGTGCGCAGAGCCCAGCCGAGATAAAACTGCTCCATGGAGCCTGTCTGTCTGCCAGGAGACAGGGGTAATCCTGCCATGCTGGCTCCAGTTTACTATACCCAGTAATCCAGATCTGACATCCAATGCTCCTTGAGTCCTTTACCACCAGATTTAGACCCTGGGAATGACTCATCCCAAATGGCACCCTATTCCCTATGTAGTGCAGTACTTTTGACCAGAGTCCTATGGGCCTGTGTGAAAGCCATAGTTGATATCACCAAACACATAGCCCTGGCTGCACATTTTAATATGGGTAGCCTACAGACTTGTCTGTTGTGATTTGTCAGCTATTTAACAGTGTGAACGTGTGATCAGGCACTGCTCTATTTTTGTGTGGCAATTAGGAATTAAAATGACCGATGCCCATTGCCCACCCACCAGTTTTGTCCCTGTGAAGTAAGAGAGAGAACCAGGTCTGATATAGCCATGTGGCCCGAGCCTGAATATGAGGAACTGTGTCAGTACGTGCAATAGAGGGATATGATGACGATGCTGATCATATTTGATGTTGGCACAGTTTGACAGTGCTAACTAGAACACACATAAACAGAACAGAGCAAATGGTTCAAAATTATATATTGTATGTATGTTTTAGTCAGTTCCTTATTTGCAGTTAAACTCTGATGTGGGGAGGTTTAAGGAGGAGCTGTTTGTCACCTCATCTTTCCACAGTTCTCTCTCCTCGGGGGAACACCTGCATGCTCTCATCTCTCCATTCTCTCCCATATCGCCTCCTCTCCATTCTCTCCCATATTGCCTCCTCTCCATTCTCTCCCATATCGCCTCCTCTCCATTCTCTCCCATATCGCCTCCTCTCCCATATCGCCTCCTCTCCATTCTCTCCCATATCGCCTCCTCTCCATTCTCTCCCATATCGCCTCCTCTCCATTCTCTCCCATATTGCCTCCTCTTCCATATCGTCTCCTCTCCATTCTCTCCCATATCGCCTCCTCTCCCATATCGCCTCCTCTCCATTCTCTCCCATATCGCCTCCTCTCCATTCTCTCCCATATTGCCTCCTCTCCCATATCGTCTCCTCTCCATTCTCTCCCATATTTCCTCCTCTCCCATATCGCCTCCTCTCCATTCTCTCCCATATCGCCTCCTCTCCCATATCGTCTCCTCTCCATTCTCTCCCATATCGCCTCCACTCCATTCTCTCCCATAATGCCTCCTCTCCATTCTCTCCCATATCGCATCCTCTCCCATATCGCCTCCTCTCCATTCTCTCCCATATCGCCTCCTCTCCATTCTCTGCAGTGCATGACTCTATCAGCATGTGTTCACATACTGTCTGAGGTCTAAGCTTGTCCCAGAGGACTTGGTGGGAGCCTAATTTAATCAATATTACTTAAGATGCAGCATTTAGCTGGTTAGTATTTCTTCCCACTCTCCTTAGGTGTAAACTTCATTTTCATTTTGGACATGCTTGATAGGCTGAACTGATTAACTGATCTGGAGCAGAAGAGCAGGAAGTCCGAATGAAATGCTTTTGATATGTCACGTTGTACTGTGACACAAGAGGAGAGCTAAAAAGGGTGTGTGTATACTTGCATTCATGTATGTGAGGAGACTGTAACTTACATATGCCATGTTCACGGCCTGTTGTATCTACACAGTATGTAAGTGAAACATGAACAACTGGCCCAAAAACTGCTGTTAACATGTAGTATTATTGTCGCAGTGTTGAGTCAGTGTGGGGATTGGGGTGTGTCCTCGACCAGGAGGGGGGGATGGCGTCTTTCTTATTGCCTGCTGTCTGCTGTCCGACTTGGGACTGGGATGAGTCAGATCACCCAGGCAGCGTGTAGCTCCTGCACACAGCACAGACAGAGACAGTGTTACATCTCCCAGAGTCTGCACTGTGCACACAAATAGAGACAGTGTGTGATTCCCAAATGGCACCATATTCCCTATATAGTGCTTTTGTAGAGAATAGAGGGCCATTTGGGATGCACAGAGTGTGACATCTCTCTGAGCCTGCACAGTGCACACAGCAAATAATAGTGATACCTCCTTCTCTCCTTCCTTTTGAGAGTCGGAGTCCTGGGAGTAAGAGAGATGGATGCTGGGACAAATGAGCTACTGGTGCGTAACTCCTATGAGAGAGAGAGAGGGAGAGCGAGAGAGAGAGAGATATAAGCAGAGAGTTTACACAGGTGGCACAAAAATAAGCTCTCACCATTTCCCCCAGAAAACATCTTCCACGCTTGATGATTCCCGTGGGTGTGCACTGTGCATAAGCCTATTAGTGTTCCCCATCTAGACTATTAGGGAGGAAAATGGTTTGCTTTTGTCTGTGTGACACAAACGGTTAATTATCCCTCTCCATTCATCCCTGCTTCATCTCCTCTCTCTCCCCTACAACTTCATCCCTTGCAAGGCAGTTAACCCACTGTTCCCCGGGTGCCGATGACGTGGATGTCGATTAAGGCAGCCCCCCCGCACCTCTCTGATTCAGAGGGGTTGGGTTAAATGCGGAAAACACATTTCAGTTGAATGCATTCAGTTGTACAACTGACTAGGTATCCCCCTTACCCTTTCCTCTCCCTGTTCATATGTCCCTTCCTCATCTCTCTATCCCCCTCTCTCCCAATCTCTCTCTCCATCTCTCTCCCCCATCTCTACATCTCTCTCTTTCCATTTCTCTCTCTTCACAGCTGGAGAGAGTGCCCATTAAAGAGGACTAGCTTTATGATCATGAATAATGGATGAGTGGTGAGCAGGGCTGCAAAAACAAGTGTCAGCGTAGAAATGTTCTCCGCTCTTGATCCACTTCTATCTTCTCTCCCTGCGTATTTGGATACCAAAGAGCAGTTTCAGGTCACAAATAACAAGTGCTTTGTCCATGTATTTGTTGTTCATCCTTAAGTTGCACAGACGCAATATCTGGACCTCTGCTCAGTGTCGATTAAAAAGGCTGGACTGTGGTTAGGGTTAGTTAGACTATAGTCCCAGTGCACCAGTGGTCTCTGTGTGTCTATTGACATGTTGGTATCTCTAACATGTTTCAGACATACAATATGTAGGGGATAATCAATTACACTTTGTGCAGTTCTAACTAAGGAAGTAAAACCCAAGACCCGATGTGATGCATGATTATTTAGTGGACAAGCAAAGGCTGAGGCTCCATCCCTATATAGTGCACTACTTTTGAGCAGGGATCGTAGGGCCAAAGTAGTGCACTATATTGACTCTTGCCACACTGCCCGTCCACACACCCCATTGCATCACCACAGCTCTGACTACAGCTGGTAATTAATAACAAGAAGTCACAACAGCCAGGATCAATGCTGCTTCATTAGCTGTGTTTGTTTAGGGCTCCATCCCCTTTATAGTGCACTTCTTTCGACCAGGGCCCATAGGGCACTATATGGGGAATAGGGAGCCATTTGGTACGCTGCCTTGTTCTTTCCCCACAGCAGCCTATGAAAGCCCTCAAAACATTGATTTTTAAAGACCAACCACATATTTGTTTTCATTCAGAGTGTTATCCATATAATGACTTTGCAGTTGGATGCAATTTACAACACCTACCTACGCAAGAATCAATATGAAACGCAGTACATTGTTTGTGTGATCATGGTGTTTTGTAGCAGTTCTCTTAAACTCCCGGGGACAGACGACGTAAACATAAATGTTACCGTAGATCTGTCATGATATGTACAACGACATGCGTGAGGTAATGAGCAGTATTAGTTCCGGTGCTTTGGACAAATCCTGTTTTCACAGGTGTTAGCATCTTTCGAATTTCGGAAGGGGAGGGAACATTTGGCCCATAGACTTGCCTGTAACTTGCAAAGAGAGAGGGAGGAGCTCTTCGTTCCAGTTCTGATTCTTTCTATGTCTTCCCTTAACACATATGGACCCTGAACTTAATCGAGCGTCTGACCAATTACGCAATACTTTAGTTCTGGGTTAACCAAGATTATTACAGTTCTCTCAGTTTAGGTTTGTTAAAAACACTGGGAAAGTACTAGGGCACCTACAGATTATGCTCACGCTAAACATAAGGTATATACAGTACACTGAGTATAGCAAACATTAGGAACACCTTCCTAATATTGAGTTGCACCCCCCCTTTTGCCCTCAGAACAGCCTCAATTCATTGGGGCATGGATGTTGGCCAGTGTTGACTCCAATGCTTCCTACAGTTGTGTCAAGTTGGCTGGATGTCCTTTGGGTTGTGGACCATTCTTGAAACACACGGGAAACTGTTGAGCGTGAAAAACCCAGCAGCGTTGCAGTTCTTGACACAAACCGGTGCACGCCTGGCACCTACTACCATATCCCATTCAAAGGCACTTACATGTTTTGTCTTGCCCATTCACCCTCTGAATGGCACACATACACAATCCATGTCTCAATTGTCTCAAGGCTTAAAAGTTATTCTTTCACCTGTCTCCTCCCGTTCATCTACACTGATTGAAGTGGATTTAACAAGTTACATCAATAAGGGACCATAGCGTTCACCTGGATTCACCTGGTCAGTCTATGTCATGGAAAGAGCAGGTGTTCTTAATGTTTTGTACACTCAGTGTAAAGTCAAGTGTATCAGGTCTTCAGATTAGTTGACCAGGGAATGCCACCGAAAAATTACAAGGAAAGCTACAGATTATGTTAGCAGTCTGGCACTAAACCTATTTTGAGGCACACCTCCCAAGTCAAGTGTATCTGGTTCTCTGTGAGGCCGAGGCAGAGATCAGCCTGCATGTAGAGTAGTAGAGGGGGACTACAGTCGTGGTCAAAGGTTTTGAGAATGACACAAGTATTGGTCTTCACAAAGTTTGCTGCTTCAGTGTTATGAGATATTTTTGTCAGATGTTACTATGGTATACTGAAGTAAAATTACAAGCATTCCATAAGTGTCAAAGGCTTTTATTGACAAATACATTAAGTTTATGCAAAGAGTCAATATTTAGTGTTGACCGTCCTTTTTCAAGACCTCTGCAATCCGCCCTGACATGCTGTCAATTAACTTCTGGGCCACATCCTGACTGATGGCAGCCCATTCTTACGTTATCAATGCTTGGAGTTTGTCAGAATATGTGGGTTTTTGTTTGTCCACCCGCCTCTTGAGGATCGACCACAAGTTCTCAATGGGATTAAGGTCTGGGGAGTTTCCTGGCCATGGACCCAAAATGTCAATGTTTTGTTCCCCAAGCCACTTAGTTATCACTTTTGCCTAATGGCAAGGTGCTCCATCATGCTGGAAAAGGCATTGGTCGTCACCAAACTGTTCTTGGATGGTTGGGAGAAGTTGCTCTTGGAGGATGTGTTGGTACCATTCTTTATTCATGGCTGTGTTCTTAGGCAAAATTGTGAGTGAGCCCACTTCCTTGGCTGAGAAGCAACCCCACACATGAATGGTCTCAGGATGCTTTACTGTTGGCATGACACAGGACTGATGGTAGCGCTCACCAAGGTGTTTTCCGGATGCCCCAAACAATCGGAAAGGGGATTCATCAGAGAAAATGACTTTACCCCAGTCCTCAGCAGTCCAATCCCTGTACCTTTTGCAGAGGATCTTTGCAATGAATTGCAATTCATCTGATCACTCTTCATGACATTCTGGAGTATATGCAAATTGCCATCATCAAAACTGAGGCAGCAGACTTTGTGAAAATTAGTATTTTGACCACGACTGTACACTACACACCATGCTGTTGTAAATTACATTCTGAGCAGTTGTCGGTCCTGTGGAATGCTGTTGAGGTGCTGCTGAATATTTTAGGTTTAATATCAAGGCACTACAGCTGGGAAAACACAGAATGAGGGCTCACAGGCTGGGCTGTGGGGAGAGAGGAAACTCAGGCCAGTATAGGCTAAAAAGCGGTTGCTCTGGACCTGCAGTCACAATAGGGCAGTGACTTGTGACTAGTCAGGAGCAATATAGACCACAGCTCTCAACACTGAGATGACTAAGTGTTCTACTAGACAAAAGAGGAGGAGGAGGAGAGTGATGGACTGACATTACAGTAAGAGGCCCATTGAATAGAGAGAGAGCGAGAGAAGGATTAGATTAGAGAGAGAGATGGATGGATGCAGAGTGAAGAAGAGTCATCTTTACTGTCAGTGAAAGAGGGTGGGTGGAAGATAGAGAGTGCATGCATATCTGTCAAGGCCCAGTTTTATGCATCATAACTAATAACAGAGTTCTTATAGAAAGAAACTCAAATCCAATTCAGAAAACAGGGACTCTCTTTTCCTCATTTGCATAAAGGGTTCATCTTTAGAAAGTGATGTTGTCCAATGTACATCACATTATAGGTGCTGGGCAAAGACGGTGCAAGAATTCACCTTTACTCACAATCATGTAGGCTCATCACTCTGTCCATAGTCATTGGACGGTAATGAAATGTGGGAATTGAGTAAGAGATGTGGTTACAGATCCACACACAGCATCACAACATGGCATAGAGGGAGAAATGGAGATTGACACTCAAAGTACTGTATTAAGTTGAGAAGAAGAAGAGATACAGAGAGAGACAGAGTCATGTCGATAAAGCAAATGGGAACTGAAAGAGCGAGAGGAAAAGAGGCTGGGGGAGTCCATCACTGTCAAACAATGGACATAGTCATCATTAATAGATGGACTAGAAAGGCTACCTGAATGTCTGTTATCCCTCCACTCAGCTAGCTCGCTGCGTTGAACTAATTCCATTATTGATCTACTGAGACCATTAAAAGAGAACATTTAGAATCATTATGAATCAGGAAGGAAATGTTATCAAAAGGCAATAACAATTTGGAGTGTGTCAGAAAGGAAAAGGATTGTACATTAGCTGTCTGCCTGTAACTAACCATGTGTTACCACAGAGAGCCATTGGGTTGTTGATTACAGAGCTCATAATCAATAGTCATTGTACTAATGAAGTATTACTGTCCTCCATAAGGCCCACTATAGACAACTACCCATTTATATCCCAATTTAAGGCCTGTTTCTCCATCAATTGCTCTCTAATTAGAATAAACTAGCTCATTACTAACAGGCTCATCTATAGTGTACATGAATGTGCTGTTATAGCAGTGAGCAGAGTGATGTTTTAATGAAGGGTTGTAATATGTTATAGATATAGTTATACAGGGTAGAACACTCTGGATGTGCAAAAGACGTAGATGATTGTTCCGCAGAGATGAGATATGGGGTCACATTAAATGACATGATTGACTGGCTCATACAGAATATATAGATGATATCTCTCTCTCGCTCTCTCCCCTCATTATATGGCACTCCTCGGTTCAGTGATTTGTTGTTCTCTCTGTCACAGTGGCCAAGTCGGTCTGGGAAGAACGAGTCACATGGCCTGTTCTCGCAGATGGTTGCTAGACTACAACAAGCAGAGATGCAGGAGCAACAGACACTGGGAACAGGACAGAAGGCCTCTGAGTCTCCTCCCTCCTTGGTCTGTCACTGGTTGCATCCCAAATGACACCCTATTCCCTATATAGTGCACTTCATTTGACCAGAGCCCTATGGCTGCATCGACTCCCTGTCCCCAAGCACAGTCTGTGTCTCTCTCTCTCTCTCCCTCTCCTTCTTGCTCTCCCTCTCTCTCCCTCTTGCTCTCCCTCTCTCTCTTGCTCTCCCTCTCTCTCTTGCTCTCCCTCTCCCTCTCTCTCTCTTGCTCTCCCTCTCTCTCTCTTGCTCTCCCTCTCTCGCTCTCCCTCTTAAGTACATCACTGGGGCCAAGCTTCCTGCCATCCAGGACCTACAGTGGTGTGAAAAAATGTTTGCCCCCTTCCTGATTTCTTATTTGTTTCATGTTTGTCACACTTAAATGTTTCAGATCATCAAACAAATTTAAATATTAGTCAAAGATAACACAAGTAAACACAAAATGAGGGTTGTTGTTAAGGGAAAACAAAATCCAAACCCTCATGGCCCTGTATGAAAAAGTGATTGCCCCCTACAACCTAATAACTGGTTGGGCCACCCTTAGCAGCAACAACTGCAATCAAGCGTTTGCGATAACTTGCAATTAGTCTTTTACAGCGCTGTGGAGGAATTTTGGCCCACTCATCTTTCAGAATTGTTGTAATTCAGCCACATTGGAGGGTTTTCGAGCATGAACTGCATTTTTAAGGTCATGCCACAGCATCTCAATAGGATTCAGGTCAGGACTTTGACTAGGCCACTCCAATGTCTTCATTTTGTTTTTCTTCAGCCATTCAGAGGTGGACTTGCTGGTGTGTTTTGGATCATTGTCCTGCTGCAGAACCCAAGTTCGCTTCAGCTTGAGGTCACGAACAGATGGCCGGACATTCTCCTTCAGGATTTTTTGGTAGACAGCAGAATTCATGGTTCCATTTATCACAGCAAGTCTTCCAGGTCCTGAAGCAGCAAAACAGGCCCAGACCATCACACTACCACCACCATATTTTACTGTTGGTATGATGTTCTTTTTCTGAAATGCGGTGTTACTTTTACGCCAGATGTAATGGGACACACACCTTCCAAAAAGTTCAACTTTTGTCTTGTCAGTCCACAGAGTATTTTCCCAAAGGTCTTGGGGATCATCAAGATGTTTTCTGGCAAAAATGAGACAAGCCTTAATGTTATTTTTGCTCAGCAGTGGTTTTCGTCTTGGAACTCTGCCATGCAGGCCATTTTTGCCCAGTCTCTTTCTTATGGTGGAGTCATGAACACTGACCTTAACTGAGGCAAGTGAGGCCTGCAGCTCTTTGGATGTTGTTGTGGGGTCTTTTGTGATCTCTTGGATGAGTCGTCGCTGCGCTCTTGGGGTAATTTTGGTCGGCCGGCCACTCCTGGGAAGGTTCACCACTGTTCCATGTTTTCGCCATTTGTGGATAATGGCTCTCACTGTGGTTCGCTGGAGTCCCAAAGCTTCAGAAATGGCTTTATAACCTTTTCCAGACTGATGGATCTCAATTACTTTCTTTCTCATTTGTTCCTGAATTTCTTTGGATCTCAGCATGATGTCTAGCTTTTGAGGATCTTTTGGCCTACTTCACTTTGTCAGGCAGGTCCTATTTAAGTGATTCCTTGATTGAGAACAGGTGTGGCAGTAATCAGGCCTGGGTGTGGCTAGAGGAATTGAACTCAGGTGTGATAAACCACAGTTGAGTTGTGTTATAACAGGGGGGGCAAACACTTTTTCACACAGGGCCATGTAGGTTTGGATTTTGTTTTCCCTTAATAATAACAACCTTCATTTCAAAACTGCATTTTGTGTTTACTTGTGTTATCTTTGACTAATATTTAAATTTGTTTGATGATCTGAAACATTTAAGTGTGACAAACATGCAAACAAATAAATCAGAAAGGGGGCAAACACTTTTTCACACCACTGTATATACTAGGCGGTGTCGGAGGAAGGCCCAAAAAATGGTCAAAGACTCCAGTCACCCAAGTCATAGACTGTTCTTTCTGCTACCGCACGGCAAGCGGTACCGGAGCGCCAAGTCTAGGTCCAAAAGGCTCCTTAACAGCTTCTACCCCCAAGCCATAAGACTGCTGAACAATTAATCAAATGGCCACCCGGACAATTTACATTGACACCCCCCACCCCCTCGCTGCTACTCGCTATTTATTATCTATGCATAGTCACTTTACCCCTACCTACATGTACATATTACCTCAATTACCTTGACTAACCTGTACCCCCGCATATTGACACGATACCGGTACCCCCTGTATATAGCCTTGTTATTGTTATTTTATTGTGTTACTTTTTATTAATTTTTTTACTTTATGTAGTAAATATTTTCTTAACTCTATTTCTTGAACTGCATTGTTGGTTAAGGGCTTGTAAGTAAGCATTTCACTGTAAGGTCTACACCTGTTGTATTCGGCACATGTGACAAATACAATTTGATTTGTGTTATATCTGTTAATCTCTCACCTCATCTATTTTGCATAATTGTTATAATACTGAATCTCGGTTAAACTTGCATATTTCATTATGCCCCCCAGTGATGGAGCTATTCAATCATTCATTGGATAACTACACTACTGGCACTAGACCAGCCTGCTTATGGAAATGACTGGAAATCCCTGTAGTCTCAACTTCACATTCGTGCTTCCTTGGCAATATGATTTATCGTTATTGCAACATAAATGTGGGGCAATATATAGCCTACCTATCCTACATTTTCTGCATTCCATGATATTTACTCCACTGTGGATAATCAAACTCACATGAACTAAATGCTGTTTACACATGTCTTCAGTCTCACTATATCTGGGTCAAGTTCTGTTCTAGTATAATAAAGGAGGCTGTTCCACCTGAACTCTTCGAATAGGAATGCCCATTTATGTATTCTGATCATGATCTTATTATTATGTAATGAAAGTCATCCCAGCTCTCTCTCCCCCCTCTATCTCCTTATCTACTCTGTTCTATCTCTCCCCCCTCTATCTCCTTATCTACTCTGTTCTATCTCTCCCCCCTCTATCTCCTTATCTACTGTTCTCTCTCCCCCTCTATCTCTCTCCCCCCTCTATCTCCTTATCTACTGTTATCTCTCTCCCCCCGATCTCCTTATCTACTCTGTTATCTCTCTCCCACCTCATCTCATTATCTACTCTGTTAGGGCTCTCCCCCCTCTATCTCCTTATCTCTCTCCTTATCTACTGTTATCTCTCTCCCCCTCTATATCCTTATCTACTCTGTTCTCTCTCTCTCCCCCCTCTATCTCCTTATCTACTCTGTTCTCTCTCCCCCCTCTATATCCTTATCTACTCTGTTCTCTCTCTCCCCCCGCTATCTCCTTATCTACTCTGTTCTCTCTCCCCCCTCTATATCCTTATCTACTCTGTTCTCTCACTCCCCCCTCTATATCCTTATCTACTCTGTTCTCTCCCCCCCTCTATATCCTTATCTACTCTGTTCTCTCACTCCCCCCTCTATATCCGTATCTACTCTGTTCTCTCTCTCCCCCCTCTATCTCCTTATCTACTCTGTTCTCTCTCCCCCCTCTATATCCTTATCTACTCTGTTCTCTCACTCCCCCCTCTATATCCTTATCTACTCTGTTCTCTCTCTCCCCCCTCTATCTCCTTATCTACTCTGTTCTCTCTCCCTCTCACTCCCTTGCTCTCTCTGTTCCAGGCCCGATTCTCCTACCTGCACATGAAGTATCTGTTCTTCTCGTGGCTGGCAGTGTTTGTGGGTAGCTGGGTGGTGTATGTGGAGTACTCATCCTACTCAGAGCTGTGTCGTGGAGATGAGTGCAAGAATGCCATAGTGAGTTCTCTATTTCCTTCTATGAAATGAGTAAATTGATAGAGCCACCTACTGCGTAAAAAAAGACTCTTCCTTCAAATACAGTATTCCAGTGTCAGCTTCCATATTGTATTGAAACCATCCTGTGAGTTACTATACAAACCAACACCACGTCTGTCTACTAGTTAGTTACAGTATACAAACCAACACCACGTCTGTCTACTAGTTAGTTACAGTATACAAACCAACACCATGTCTGTCTACTAGTTAGTTACAGTATACAAACCAACACCATGTCTGTCTACTAGTTAGTTACAGTATACAAACCAACACCATGTCTGTCTACTAGTTAGTTACAGTATACAAACCAACACCATGTCTGTCTACTAGTTAGTTACAGTATACAAACCAACACCATGTCTGTCTACTAGTTAGTTACAGTATACAAACCAACACCATGTCTGTCTACTAGTTAGTTACAGTATACAAACCAACACCATGTCTGTCTACTAGTTAGTTACAGTATACAAACCAACACCATGTCTGTCTACTAGTTAGTTACAGTATACAAACCAACACCATGTCTGTCTACTAGTTAGTTACAGTATACAAACCAACACCATGTCTGTGTGTCTATTTATCCAAGTGTGACAAGTACAGGAAAGGAGTGATTGACGGCTCGGCCTGCAGCAGCCTGTGTGAGAAAGACACGCTGTACCTGGGGAAGTGTCTCTCTGCCAAGCCTAACAACCAGGTCAGATCTGACTCTGATCCTAGTTCTACATTAAATCTCAAAAGTATTTCCTTTCCAAAATGTAAGAGGGAAGGAGAGCACCTGCATCTCCTCACTTCCTTCTGACATTGGGCAGGTGGTGTGGAGAGAGGACACGAGGAATCAAGGAAGTACTTTTGAGATTCACCCATAGTGTTTAGCGCTACAGTGTTTCTGTGTCTGATAACTAACACCAGCATGTTGTGGGTCTATGTGTGTCTCTCTCAGGTGTACGCAGGTGGCTGGGGGGACCTAGAGGGGGTGATTAAGTGCCAGATGGAAGAGATTCCTCATTATAACCTGGGAGCTGAGATGGAGCACAGGAAGGAGGCATCGCCCTTCAACAAGCCCACCAAGGGAACCTCTGTGGATAAGTTCAAAGAGATGGTCCTCAGCCACCTCAAGGTCAGAGTACTGTCATCTCATTCCAGTGTGATTCATTAGACTACCTGCTTTTCCACTTTATTAATAGGTTCATGTCTGCAACACTTACTTGAAGGTCTTCATAACACATTAATAATCCATACATTATGCATTCATAATCAGGGCACTAATATTTCATAAATGCACATTTATATTTTGTCACAGTATTCACATTCATGTAACTTATTGCTATCTTTGTTAGTGTGTTATGACTTTAGTGGCTAGCGTGTTCATTAATGCAGTTCTGTTACGAAGGTATCTCTTACCCCTTATTCCTCTCCAGACCAAGGTGGGTGAACAGGCCAACCTTCCAAACCTGGTGAGCCTGGTTTTCTCCGTGGTCGACTACAACAAAGACGGCCTCATCTCCTTGCTGGAGGCCCGCTCCATGTGGGCCCTGCTCCAGCTCAATGAGTTTCTGCTAGCAGTAGTCCTGCAGGACAGAGAGCACACCCCTAGGCTCCTGGGCTTCTGTGGGGACCTGTACGTGATGGAGAAGGTAATCTAATAGGAACGCCCATTTATGGATTCATTACATTACATTTACATTTTAGTCATTTAGCAGACGCTCTTATCCAGAGCGACTTACAGTTAGTGAATGCATACTTTTTTTTTTTTTTTTTTTTCCCCTGTGGGAACAGAAACAGATTTTTTATTTTCTTCAGACAACACAAAAATTAACTACAGCTAACAGGACACAAATTGATTCAAATCATGAGCTTATTTATGTGATGAAATTCATCACATCTCACTCCTCTCCCTCTTTTACAGTTTTTCTCAGTCGCTTTGGTGCATTTTTCACATCATCCCTAACATGTGCAAAATAATAAGTGCATTTCTCAGAACAATTTGTACAAACTGCAATATACAATAGATATGTTTCTAAAGCTAGTCAGTCACTAAAAATCCTTAGTACATCTCTCAAAAGTAAATATTCATGCCAATGATCATGTCAGTGTCATCAGAATGATAAGTCATTGAGTCATTGTTCACGAACAAGGTTGTCAAAATGTTTAGGCATGTTGTCAATGGAACTGTGTACTTTGACAGTATTACCTGATGTAAACTTAGGCTACAGTTTGGATGACAGTTACTGTATTGAAAATGCACAAGGCTGCACTTCTATGGCATATATCAATTTCAACAGTACTATTTACATATTACTGTATGTGGGTTATTGATTGAAAGAGACTGGACAACCCAAGGGGCACAAAGGAAAAAAAACTAAATTAGAAAGAAACACAGGAAACCACCCCTAAGGCACAACTTTGCCCACAGCACTGTTCTAGTGCTGTCTCTACACATCCAGACGTTCCTGTCTGTCAGCCCACATATTCTCATCCACATCACACCGGATATTTTCCCTTCCAATGCAACGTGGAAAGAATCTTTTGGAATGCCTTATCCATCCTCTGCAGGCGTCTACTGTGGTGTCCTCACATGCTGCATCCATTGCAGCCAGCAGGGTCATCTGTGTGTGTGGCTGACGATCGTACACCTTCCACCTCCATGCTGAAAAGAACTCCTCAATTGGGTTAAGGAATGGTGAATAAGGTGGGAGGAATTCTATGAGCATCCTCGGGTGGGTCACAAACCATTGCCTTATGATGTTTGATCGATGGAAACTCACATTATCACAAATGACCACATACTTTGGCAAATCCTCTCTAAACAGACCCCTCTCATCATCAGGGATGAGAGCCCTGTAGAGAGTCTCTAAAAAGTTGAGTAGATGCTGGGTGTTGTATGGCCCTAAAAGGGGGATATGGGTTAGGACACCATGCTCCGAAATAGCAGCACACATGGTGATATTTCCTCCCCGTTGGCCTGGCAAATCCACAGTAGCTCTGTGACCGATGATATTCCGACCCCGCCTTCTGCATTTGGTCAGGTTGAAGCCAGCCTCATCCACGTATACAAAGTTGTGAGAGGGTTCACTTGATTCCAACTCCATTATACGCTATATCCCAGAACACACAGTTGAATTTGTTTTGGTAAGGAAGAGTGACATAAAATGTACATATATTGCATGTTCCTTCCACAGCAATGGAAATGTGTGCAGTTTATGCTTACTGTACTATGTAACACTATAAAATGGTGCTGTAAAGTAGTTACATAGATATATGTTTTACCTGTACATACTGGTACCGTAGCTCCTTAACTCTGTCCTCATTCCTTTGGAATGGTACACGGTACAGCTGTTTCATACTCATCTGGTTTCTATGCAGCACCCTGTCGATGGTTGAGATGCTAACCGTATGGATGTTTTCAAAGACATCGTTGTCTTCTATAATGGTCCTTTGTATTTCCCTGAGTCTCATGGCATTGTTTGCTCGGACCATGGTGCAAATAGCCTCCTCCTGTTGAGGTGTGAAAAGGCGTCCTCTGCCACCGGTTTGAGGTAATCTTGCAGTCCTATGTGTGGAAAAATGCAGTGATGCATCGCACACTTTCACATAGACAAAAACTATGCGAACACACATTTTACTGTAAAACATACAGGTGGGTGCATGTAAGGTGCAGTATGTATCTGTATAGAGTATATTTCTGTATGCTGTGAAATACAAGTGGACTACTGTAATATGAAGCATTGTAGGAAGTATACAGTATACTGCTTATATACAGTAACAGTGCACTGTACATTGGTGGACATACCTGTTCTCTCTTCGAAACGTTTGTACTATTGAGGACACGGTTGATCTCCCAATATTCGGCTGCACCCTTCGACCCGCCTCAGCCATTGTAAGGCCATGATTGACAACATGGTCTACAATAGTGGCCCTTATGTCATCAGATATGCGCCTATGTCCTCTTCTGCCTCTTCCTCTGTTTTGCCTTCCACCACGCATCCTTGCTCCTCTTCTTCCTCCTCTTGGCTGTTGACCCTGTTCGTTTCCTGGTCCATCCATTATTGGAAAATTGCAACTCTGTGTTGTGCACCTTTGAGCAATTTAGACAACTGGTTGATTGTTGGTTGAACTAACACTTTACATTCCTTCATGAGTGAGGGTTAATTTCACCTGCACGATTCAGCAATTTACATTTTTGTACAAAAGGTCTAATAGAAATGTGTAAAACTATGCTTGACAGTTTATGACAAATAGTTCAACAATTTTGCATGTAATGGCTTATGCAAGGAACTAATGCCTAGATGTTTTGAGGGGTAAGACTATTCAACAGAGAACCATCTACTATATTTTGATCAACATGACATGAGCAATTGAAAATGTGGAAAAAAGCTGACACTTGTACATTATCAATTGCAATATGTACAAAAGCAATTGCAATTTGTTCAAAGGAATAAGAAATTGCTTTAATGATGTGCACAAGTGACTAGATGATTTGGAATTTGTACAAGTAGTATCAAGAATTGCACTTTTGATCTAAGAAATGCACCAAAGCGACTGAGAAAAACTGTAATACCACCCATCTCTCGTTCCCTCTTTCTTTGTACCTGTATGTGATGGAGAAGGTGCCCTACGCTCCCCTGTACGGCATCAGCCTGCCCTGGGCGGTGGAGCTGTGGATCCCCGCGGGGGTACGACGCAGCATAGACCAGTGGTTCACGCCTTCCTGGCCCCGCAAAGCCAAGATCTCCATCGGCCTCCTGGAGCTAGTTGAAGATGTCTTCCATGGCACCTTCGGCTCCTTCCTCATGTGTGACGTGAGCGCGGACGGCTTCGGTTACAACGACCGCCACGACCTGAAGGTGATGGATGCTCGCCACATTGTCCCTGAGGCCACCTTCCAGAAAGCCATGAGGGAGCGGCAGTGCGACACGGACGAGGACTGTCTGTACGGTGCCGACTGTCGCACTTCCTGTGACCTCACCAAGCACAGGTGTACGCCAGAGGTGACGCAGCCCAACCTGGCCAAGGCGTGCGGCACGCTGAAGGATTACCTCCTGAACGGGGGACCATCTGATATTCAGGAGGAGCTGGAGAAACAGCTGTATGCCTGTATAGCTTTGAGGGGCTCAGCAGAACAGATGGAGATGGAACACTCACTTATACTGAACAACCTGAAGACCTTGTTGTGGAAAAAGATATCACACACCAAGGACTCCTGAGGTGAAAACATAGGTACATCCAGACCCTCCACCCTTCTCCCAAAGTGTGTCATGGATTTGAAAGTATTGGCTGGAACTGCGTAAATCCACTACGGGGTGTGTTAATACACACTTCGGGAAAGGATGGATAATCAGGACAAAGATGAACACTACTGCTGCCCCCATAACGCAATCTCCCTCTCCTCTTAAGCTTTTCAGGGAACTATACTGAACAAAAATATAAACGCAACATGTAAAGTGTTGGTCCCATTTTTCATGAGCTGAAATAAAAGATCCCAGAAATGTTCCATATGCACAAAAAGCTTCTCAAATTTGAGCAAAAGTGTTTACATCCCTGTTAGTGAGCATTTCTCCTTCACCAAGATAATCCATCCACCTGACAGGTGTGGCATATCAAGATGATTAAACAGCATTATCATTACACAGGTGCACCTTATGCTGGGGACAAAAGGCCACTCTAAAATGTGCAGTTTCCTCACACGCCACAGATATCTCAAGTTTTGAGGGAGCGCGCAATTGGCATGCTGACTGCAGGAATGTCCAACAGAGCTGTTGCCAGAGAATTGAATGTTAATTTCTCTACCATAAACTGCCCCCAATGTCATTTTAGAGAATTTGGCAGTGCATCCAAGCGGCCTCACAACCGCAGACCACATGTAACCACGCCAGCCCAGGACCTCCACATCCGGCTTCTTCACCTGCGGGGTAGTCCGAGACCAACCACCCGTATAGCTGATGAAACAGAGTATTTCGGTTTGTAATAAAGCCCTTTTGTGGGGAAAAACTCACTATGATTGGCTGGGCCTTGCTCCCCAGTGGGTGATCCTGCCCAGTCAAGTGAAATCCATAGATTAGGGCCTACTGAATTAATTTAAATTGACTGATTTCCTTATCTGAACTATAATTCAGTAACATCTTTTAAAATTGTTGCATGTCGCATTTATATTTTTCAGTATATAATGAGACAAACTGTTGGGTAAAAATGCTTTACAATAGTTAATTTTGCCCTTCTCGTCATTTGTTTAATGATTACATCCAGACTCAGATGGTACATTTCTAGCAAACAATGCCATTGTATTCCATTGTCAACATTTCCCTCAACGTCTATTTAAAATCGGCATTGAACACATTTTCAGTCTATAGCGAGTGTATTCAAATCGAGCCTGGAGGTCAGCATACTGCTGTTTTTGTTCTACCAGATTAAAATTGCACCTACCTGGTGTCCCAGGTCTAAATCAGTTCCCTTTTGGAGTGAACTAATGAAAATCAGCAGTGTAACTGGCTTCGAGGTCCATATTCGAATATCCCTGGTATATGGTTTTGAATCAAGAGATTAGCCAACACTTCAGAGGTGAATAAGTAAACCTATATAAAATAGTAAATCAGATCCATGTCCAATTCTACACAATCTCAACCACTTAAACAGTAGCTTCTATAATAGAAGGGTGCACCAATAACACAGAGGCTGTATTATTTTTCTATATATTTATTAGAACAAAGAATTGTCACTACATCATTAGGACCAGAGAGTTTAGCTGTCGGCAGCCTCCTGTTCCTGAGCCCTGAGGAAGCTGGCCTTCTTCTGAGCAACGCGGTCTTTCCTCTGGGCCAGAGAGAGCTTGGCACGGTTCCACCTGGGGTGGACAAACAGGTCAGAATTATTACATTACAATACATTTTAACAATGTCAGGGAATACCGAAGGGAACGTGACTACCATGCCAAGGGCAGGGTTGGGGACTTGGGGTCAATTCAGTAAGTAAACTGAAATGTGTTGTTAAAATACAAAGAGGTAGATTGGAAATTGAATTTCAGTTTACTTCCCAGATTGAAATGGAATTGACCCAAACTCAGATCATGATCATCTAGGCAAGTTTTACCATCAGGTTTTAGAGTCATAACAGCATGAAAACCAACAATGCAGTAGTAAGTACTGCATTCCCAATAGAAAATAGCCAAAACTGCTCATCAACTTGCCTCTTCTTCTTGACTTCTTTCTTGGGCTTCTTTTCGTGGACTGGGTTCTTACGAATGCCAGCATGTGCCTTTCTGTACATCTCCTCAACCTGCGAGACAAGTTTGGCAAACAAATTAGTAGTGGGCAGATAAGTAAATTCCATTGACTTAATACACATTCTCGCAACGGTACAGGCTCCTGCTGGATGCAGACTTGATTCAGTATAGTTTCCACTCTACACATTGCAATATATATATATGTTTTACATATCCAATTAATAGGGATGAGTTGGATGTCACATTTGTCAGTTGTATTTTAGGACTAGTACATGTATGACACAGAAATTAATGAACTGTGCTGCTCTCAGCCCCGTCTTGAAACGTTGATTACATCAATCTGGACAAATGAAGGACCAACTACAATTTGCTCAGCCTCAAGTGTATCATCATCAAGCAGCACACAGTTCCTACATAGACGTACGCTGAATTCCAAATTGACCCCTATCCCCTCCTGTAGATCAGAGAGCATTGGATAGATGTAAGCACTTGAGTGACGCAATTTATGTTCTACATTTAAATAATAGGCCTCCGTGAACACGCAAATGGAGGGCCAAGGGTAAGGGACTGGTTTCGGATTCAGCACAACTTTCCTTTCAGAATGTATTTGCATCAGAAGCTGATATGATCCCAGTATGCTTAAAAGCATGAGGCCTAAGAATTGAACAGAACAGTAGTAGCTACCCATACCAGCTCAGGTTCAGTGAAAACCGGGTAGAACTGGGTGTGCGATAAAATCCCAAGTGGCTAATAGTGCAGATAATAAACTCGTAACACGTCCCCTATAGCTCAGTTGGTAGAGCATGGCATTTGCAACGCCAGGGTTGTGGGTTCTTTTCCCATGGGGGGCCAGTATGAAAATGTATGCACTCACTAACTGTAAGTCGCTCTGGATAAGAGCGTCTGCTAAAATGACTCAAATGTAACCATCCAGCTGTGGTGTAAGGTAACTAATAGAGCCAGGTATTGGCAGGCACCTCCCGATACATCACAATGGGTTCAGGGTGAACCTTGAACTTGCCGTGTCGGGGGCAACGCCATTCTTGATGAAGCGGGAGAACTGCTTCTTGTATGCGTCCTCATCCTCCTCCATCAGATAGCTCATGTACTCCGACACATTGACGCCCATGATGTGCTTGCGGTGGACCTCTGCATTGAACTCTTTGCTCTCAGCATCATATCCAGGGAAGCGCTTAGTGCTAGGGGGAATGGAAGGAGGAAGAGGGGACAAGACACAATGTCAGACAGAAAGGGGCTACTGAACCAGGCTAATACTTCATTCACTTTGAGGATTATAGGCAGTGCACTAAGACCAATAGTTCCACTAAGGCCATATGACATTATTTATTGCAGAACACCCAAGGATAACACATTTGGCAGGTAAACTACTGATTCATATTGCTCTCAGCCCCGTCTTGAAACAGGACATGTTACATCAACCTGGGCAAATGAAGGACCAACTACAATTTGCTCAGCCTCAAGTGTATCATCATCAAGCAACATATAGATCCTGACAACTTCAGAAGTACTAGCCTAGTCGCAGATCTGTGTGATGAATACAAACAAATCTTTGACCTGGGGATGTATGCATCAAGTGCCTCAAGAGTAGGAATCCTGATCTAGGATCAGTTTTGCCTTTTAGATCACAATGAATAAGATTGTGGACAGGGGGGAGCTGATCCTAAATCAGCACTATTACGCCAAGACATTTGATACATATGGCCCCTGGCTACAAATGTGTTCTTAACGCAGAGGAAGCGTTATTACCTGTGGGGGATGGACAGGCCTCCATCCACAGCCCCCTTCAGGGCGCCGAACACCTTGTTGCCAGTGCTGGTTCTGGCGAGCCCTGCATCCAGGTAGCAGGTGAACGCACCTGGCTGACCGTCGATGCTCTCCACGTTGAACTCATCTCCGGTGACCTCCACCTGTCCCTCGTACACCTTGTCCAGGCCAAACTTGTTCAGCAGCTGGAGAGGAAGACAAAAACAGGATTAGAGAAATCTGTTATAGTATTAAGCCAAGCTGACTACATTGGTAGGGTGTTCTCACTCAGCAAGAAACAAACACCGGAGGTGGCTAAAGCAGAGAGAGGTCCTCTATGAGTGGTCCTGTATGGCTCAGTTGGTAGAGCATGGTGCTTGCAACGCCATGATTGTGGGTTCGATTCACGGGGCCACCCATACATAAAGAACGTATGCACGCATGACTAAGTTGCTTTGGATACAAGTGTCTGCTAAATGGCATATTATATAACAGTCAGTTGCTAAACAAGTGGATCAAGTCAAACTGACAGGCAGCCTTTTGGCTGACCAACTGCCAATTCTTCACAATGAGCAAACAGAAGCAAAGCGTTCAATAGGATTGTTTGGCCATTCAGATGCAGAACAGACATACTTCCCTCATGTAGAACAGGGAATAATGGCATCTCTATAATACACAATCCAGAGTTCTGTCAATAGCTTAGAAATTAGTTCAAGGTATAAAATACTAAACAAGGTTTGAGGAAAGTAAATGTCACTAGAAATGTTGAGAAAAGATTGCATTTTTCATTAACAGGGCAGAAACATAGAATGCCCATTAACTAATAGACCCAGTGCTGCAAATTGAACAAAACTAAAAGAGGGAGCCATCAGAGCAGGGGTGTATGAGAGCTGATCTTACCCTGCGGGCCAGCAGCAGACCAGTGCAGTAGGCTGCTGCGTAGTTAGTCAGACCCACGGCAATCCCGTACTTGGGCAGCTCGTGGGAGTAGGCAGCGCACACGATCATGTCCCCCTCGATCTTGGCATAGGCAATCTGGAGCAAATCACATAAGCAAGTAACACATGAGAAACAATGACAACATAGGCTACAGCATTTAAGGCATAATCGCGTGTTGCCCTGATCTCTGGTAATCAATCAATCCCCTCATGGTATGGGACATTTCCGATTATCTCCTTAAATCAAAGCCAAAGTAAAAACATCATGGGACATGTGAGAATGATGGGTCAATATAGTTGAATTGAGAATGCAGTTAACTTTTGCTCAGTGGGTTAAGCTGGACTAGAGCATGGTGCTCAGGTGGCTACAGAGTTTTGGGTTTGACTAACGTGGGCCACATGTGTAACTGTCAATTGTGTTTTACTGATGAATGTGTTACTGTAATCGTAAGCTGCTTTGGATAAACGTTTCTGCTAAATAAGTTGTCCATTGTGGTAATTCCAGCATTTTCTCATGTGAATCCCATCTTACCTGGCAGACGATATCCCGGTTGGAGAAGCGGACGATCATCCTGTACTTGGGTGTGTTGTACTTGTTCTTATCTTGGATGACCAGGCGCTTACGGGCGAAGTAGTCGGTCTTTCCCTCTAAGTAAAACAAGGATAACCAAGTCAGTCAGGTGGAATGAATAGGGTCTTTAGCGTGAAAGGAAATATCAGGACAATCATGGCATTTACATTTACTTTCTACTCGATTCACGTGCTAAAACAAATAATTCAGACAATTTAGAAATCCCTTACCCCTCCTCCTCCTGAATTTGACCTGGTACCTCTTGAAGTATGACTTATTCTTCACCACTTTCACAAAACCCTATAAGAGAAGACCGTAATATAATTTGCATGTCGGTACAACTACATAGCTACTTGTCAACAGACAAAAAATAGACCTAACGTTACACATGCTGTATTGAAAGTTTATTTTATGTGGCCAAACTGTCAGACATTCTGTTACACGAAGTCTTGGGCGGCTAGCTAGCAGTTAGCTAGCACAGGGATGGATTTTGGGCACTGACCACATTTTCCTACCCCGGTCCAAAATCTGTGCCATGCGATATATGAAAAGACAATTTTACCAACTGTCGAGCTAGTTGGGCACATTTTCTATTAGCTAGCCGGTGTGAAAAGTACTCGCCTCGGGCTAGTTTAATTTCGATCCCACTCTGGCTTCGGCAACACTGCAAACATGTTTATTAGCGATTCACATCACGGGACTTGATTACAGACAATCTCCACTTATCAGGCAAAGCAACAAATCGCTAGGAAGATCTCTACAGAGGTACAGGAAGCATGAATTCATGAAGGCGGCCATTAGGCCACGTTTGATAGACCCCCGTGAGCAGTAGCTGGACGGAATCCATCTTCATCTATGGCTTTTTAAAAACATCTAAAACATGTGATTGCACACAACACATATCTGATGTCTTATATATGTATGTAGGTACATATTTTGGCGTTTTACTAACCATTTTTCAGTCTTTTCTGTCTCCTTAACCAGGAGCCTGGAGTCAAAGACAGGGGATTTGACTCCGCTGCATTAGAAAAAGGAAGTTTGCATTGCGCATGTTGCGTAAATAGCGTGTCGCAGGATGTAGCTTTACAGTAACACAAATGCTACACTGCCCTCTACAGTATAGGGTGGACAATGACAATACCAGCTAATAAAATGGCTCTAACAAGAGTACATGATCAAAAATGTGCATCACGGTGTGATTTTCCTTTATGGGTTTGTAATAAACCCTCAAAGTACTTTTATTGAAGCCATTTGAGGAGTACACCACATCAGTCACTGGCTTCATCAATAAGTGCATCGATGATGTCGTCCCCACAGTGACCGTACGTACATACCCCAACCAGAAGCCATGGATTACAGGAAACATCCGCACTGAGCTAAAGGGTAGAGCTGCCGCTTTCAAGGAACGGGACTCTAACCCGGACGCTTATAAGAAATCCCGCTATGACCTCCGACGAACCATCAAACAGGCAAAGAGTCAATACAGGTCTAAGATTGAATCATACTACACTGGCTCTGACGCTCGTCGGATGTGGCAGGGCTTGAAAACTATTACAGACTACAAAGGGAAGCACAGCCGCGAGCTGCCCAGTGACACAAGCCTACCAGACGAGCTAAACCACTTCTATGCTCGCTTCGAGGCAAGCAACACTGAAGCATGCATGAGAGCACCAGCTGTTCCGGACGACTATGTGATCACGCTCTCCGTAGCCGATGTGAGTAAGACTTTTAAGCAGGTCAACATTCACAAGGCCGCAGGGCCAGACGGATTACCAGGACATGTACTCCGAGCATGTGCTGACCAACTGGCAAGTGTCTTCACTGACATTTTCAACATGTCCCTGACTGAGTCTGTAATACCAACATGTTTCAAGCAGACCACCATAGTCCCCGTGCCCAAGAACTCTAAGATAACCTGCCTAAATGACTACCGACCCGTAGCACTGACGTCTGTAGCCATGAAGTGCTTTGAAAGACTGGTCATGGCTCACATCAACAGCATAATCCCAGAAACCCTAGACCCACTCCAATTTGCATACCGCCCCAACAGATCCACAGATGATGCAATCTCTATCGCACTCCACACTGCCCTTTCCCACCTGGACAAGAGGAACACCTACGTGAGAATGCTATTCATTGACTACAGCTCAGCATTCAACACCATAGTGCCCTCTAAGCTCATCACTAAGCTAAGGATCCTGGGACTAAACACCTCCCTCTGCAACTGGATCCTGGACTTCCTGACGGGCCGCCCCCAGGTGGTAAGGGTAGGTAACAACACATCTGCCACACTGATCCTCAACACGGGGGCCCCTCAGGGGTGCGTGCTCAGTCCCCTCCTGTACTCTCTGTTCACCCATGACTGCATGGCCAGGCACGACTCCAACACCATCATTAAGTTTGCCGACGACACAACAGTGGTAGGCCTGATCACCGACAACGATGAGACAGCCTATAGGGAGGAGGTCAGAGATCTGGCCGTGTGGTGCCAGGACAACAACCTCTCCCTCAACGTGACCAAGACAAAGGAGATGATTGTGGACTACAGGAAAAAAAAGAGGACTGAGCACGCCCCCATTCTCATCGACGGGGCTGTAGTGGAACAGGTTGAGAGCTTCAAGTTCCTTGGTGTCCACATCACCAACGAACTATCATGGTCCAAACACACCAAGACAGTCGTGAAGAGGGCACGACAAAGCCTATTCCCCCTCAGGAGACTAAAAAGATTTGGCATGGGTCCTCAGATCCTCAAAAAATTCTACAGCTGCACCATCGAGAGCATCCTGACTGGTTGCATCACCGCCTGGTATGGCAACTGCTTGGCCTCTGACCGCAAGGCACTACAGAGGGTAGTGCGTACGGCCCAGTACATCACTGGGGCAAAGCTCCCTGCCATCCAGGACCTCTATACCAGGCGGTGTCAGAGGAAGGCCCTCAAAATTGTCAAAGACTCCAGCCACCCTAGTCATAGACTGTTCTCTCTGCTACCGCACGGCAAGCGGTACCGGAGTGCCAAGTCTAGGTCCAAAAGACTTCTCAACAGCTTCTACCCCCAAGCCATAAGACTCCTGAACAGCTAATCATGGCTACCCGGACTATTTGCACTGCCCCCCCACCCCATCCTTTTTACGCTGCTGCTACTCTGTTAAGTATTTATGCATAGTCACTTTAACTCTACCCACATGTACATATTACCTCAACTACCTCAACTAGCCGGTGCCCCCGCACATTGACTCTGCAACGGTACCCCCCTGTATATATAGCCTCCCTAATGTCACTTTATTTTACTGTATATATAGCCTCCCTACTGTCACTTTATTTTACTTCTGCTCTTTTTTTCTCAACACTTTTTTGTTGTTGTTGTTTTATTCTTACTTTTTTTTTGTTTAAAATAAATGCACTGTTGGTTAAGGGCTGTAAGTAAGCATTTCACTGCAATGTCTGCACCTGTTGTATTCGGCGCATGTGACCAATAAAATTTGATTTGATTTGATTTGATTTGCCAAGTGTCCTACAACACAAATTGCATCACTCTGTGACTGTGCCATGATGTGTGTGCATGCATATATGTACATCTACTGAATAAAAACCAAAATTTTATTTGGTTTCCTTATTGCAAGGTATCTCTACATGTTGCTATAGGAACATGTTAATAATAAAAACAACAGACACACCCAAAGGATGTTGTACAGAATACACATGGGACATCAAAGGGAGGGTTTTCTTCATTATGTTTGCATTTTCAGCCCATAATAGACAGTAGGCAAGAGTCTTACGTCAGTGTTTTTTTTTTTCAGGACAGAGGAGGGTGTGGCTAACATAAGAAATATGATATCTACGTAAACACTGGCATTTCCATGTAAAACCAGAAAAGTTTGTTTGATGACCTTTTGTTCTTTGTGGATCGAGATAGTCGGCTCTGCCATTCACATCATTATCACCTGTCTTAGAAAAGGCATACCTGCTTCTTTTAGTCTGAGCTGGACAGCTGATAGTGAACCTTTATTTGGACATTTTCTGACTGACATTGAATAGTCGCTCTGTCACTAATCTCCACTGGGCAGATTCTGCATAGATTTTACTTCTAGGTTAACCGAGATTACTCTGTCACCCTCTCTGAGTGTGGCATGTTTGCTGTGATCCACTGGACAGCAACGTTCCAAAACTTCCTGTGGAATTGATACTACTGTCAGAGACAACAATGAGCCACAGGTGAGCTTGTGCTGTAGTGATTGGCTTCCAGTACTTTGCAGTTACTCTTGACTTTAGTAAGACTACAGCTAATAGGAACATACGCTTTTACAGAGCAAAAATAAACATCACAAGGTGTTATTATGTGAACGCTTGTTTATATTGTATTATATGATATTGTTTAGATTATTTTTTATGAGATAAAGTATAATACGGAATTATCAAGTGGGTCTATATTCTCTGATAGTGTCTTATGTTGTGTGCTGATATGAAATAGTAGACATGAACTTGATACATTTTTCAAAAGTCTAAAACCTAGCTATAGCTAATGGAGTTAATAAAGAGGTCAAAGAGTTGACGAAGGAACTTAAAAGGTTTGTGATTGAAACTACTGTAGCTAAGTGTACGGTAATAAAATAAACAGTAGATGGCAGTAGTAGTGTACTATTTTTCGGTAGTTGGGTTTTTGAGGTCGACTGACGTGACGCATGCTCTGTACGGTGGATGTAAACATTGGAGCTGCCCTTTTGTTGGCACGAGCTGGCTGTAGATTTGTGTACACGTATTCGGCTCAATGGGTGGTTGGACGTGGAGCTGTTGCCTGGTGGAATCAGCTAGCAAACTCGACCTGAAAAATAAATCAGAAACCAGGCTATTGAACTCGTTTAAATTCAATTGCGCAAGACTGTGCAGTTGTACATTGGTCAATGGAAAGTTAATATTTATCTATCTGGACTGAAAACGCGACTAGGCACGGTAAGCGCGGTTTAGACTTTTTTCTTTTTTGCGAGGAAGGAGTTGTTGCTTTGGATAACTAACTACAGTAGCTATCTAGCTAACGTTAACGTGTTTGGAAATAGTCTGGAGCTAATCATGTGTTTGGTGTGGTGATTGACAGGGCACTGTATTTCAGTTCGTCATTTTATGTCGCTAAATAGTTAGTTGTTTAGGTATTGTAACTAGCTAACTAACGTTAGCAACTTCCATAACATCCAAGATACGCACAACTGTTAGCTATTAATTCGTAATTCATAGCTAGTTGAACTTTATGCAAACTGTTTCCTGAATCCTTTAGCCAGCCAATTTACGTTAACAGAAAGTTAGTTATAACGTGGACAGCTAACAAAAACTCACACCTCATTTATACTGACTGCAGAGACAACCCCCGTTAAACACATTTCAGTTGCTGTACATTAGCTACATTTTACTGTCATAGTAACGTTAGTCACACAATGGTGGAAATGAAATGTTTTATTTGCTAATCGTTTTACACTTTCAAGACGGAAGATCTAGTTGAAGATAATCTGTTTCTAGTCCACCATAGTCACAATTTCCAGGTGAGGTCTTTAAATTCTTCAGATGAGGGGTGCCTGGCTGACAAACTCCTGTCATTCAAGTCATTGGCTGAGAGAGAGAACTGTAACGGTTACCTCTACTGTACAGCTATCCAGTTCTTTGTGTACAGTGAGAAAGAAATAAGTCAGTGTTGGTAGGGCTAGCCGAGGACATTTATTTTCCATTCTCCTTTTCTTAGCTTGTGTTTACTTTTCATGGAAAGTAAGCACACCAAGGAATGTTCATCATAGGTGCTGGATGAAATCCTTGCTGAAATGTTTCTATAAACCCCACTGTTTCCATCTGAGCCTTGGAAGTAAACATAGCTGCACTCTCACTATGCAGGAACCCCCCTCAACCCTAGCTCTCTGGGTAAGTCTCAAATGGCACCCTATTCCCTATATGGTGCACAACGTTTGACCAGAGCCCTATGGTCAAAAGTAGTGGACTAAATAGGGAATAGGGTGCAATTTGGGACGCATGGGTGCTGAAGATCCCCTTTCATCATGATCCACTTAACTGCTGATCCATGCATGCAATCATCTGTTGCTATGCTCAGTGTTAGCTAGTAATGCTGTAGCAGCTACACACACGTTTCTTCCTCCTTTTTCAGACAAAAAATGGCTCCCTCCCTATTATACCACTTCGTAGCTTAGACCTAGCCTAGTTGATAACACTAGGAAACTACTGCCTTAGCACTGGACTCCTCACAGGCACACCTGTTTTAGACATTATGGTTAAGCGCTTTTTAATAGAATCACATGCTGGTCTGTTCTGCTGTCTCACAGTCGTGGCCAGACATTCCTACCACGTAACCTCTTGGTGTTTTCTTGGCTCGTTTGTTGGCTAGGAGGAGTAGTGGGGAGAAGGGATTAACACCGGTATCCCGGGAGAGGGACCACTCTTCACATTTCCTGAAAAAATAAAATGACAAGACCCAGGAAATTAGCCTACAACATTTTCCACCAATGTAGCACTAATGTAATTCCACAAAATACACAACATACGCAGCAGCAGATTGGCAAAAAATTCAACAGCACATCCAAACAGGTTGTCGCATGGAAGCCTTTAGACCAGAGTATTCACACAAAGCACCCGCATAATTGACAATACCGGACTGCACACAAGACCCGAATGAAAGTTTAGAGTTCTAATCAGAACAGAAAATTCAATCCCAGTCTGACCGAAGCCCGGTGACCTGAAGCCCGAGCCCAGGCCTGGTCCGAGATCACAGAAATTAAATGAGCCCGAACCCAAAAAATTAAATAAAATATTTCTAGAAAACAGTAGGCTATATTAATTTAAACTGGTGTTGAGAACAACGCGGCGGAGGTGGGCAGCAGCGGAGTGAGGAGACGAGGAAACAGTCATTTGGCCTAGAAAAAGCACAGAGAGAGGAAAACTCACCTTAGTTATGATCAACTGAATGATGAACATATTGGAATAATGTCGGCTAATGCAAGTGAAGGCATGTGTCAAATTCTGGCTTATACTGAAACTCCCGAAGTCATATCCAACCGTTATACTAATTTAAAGCAATAGTCGTATGTGGTCACCTAGATTATCATTCACCGTTTTGATTGGGACTGCACCATCGCACTGATTTGAGACAAGCGTGGGGGACTCGTCTAGATCAATTAATGTCTGATTTTTGTTTTCACTGAATCTCCGTTTGGATATTTGGTAACAATTAGGCTGGGGGAAATGTTAACTAAATTGAGTTGAGTGCTAATGATAATCTTTATTCTAGTTTGCTCATATATTAGCTGATCAGAACATTTTGCTAGCATGTTATACAAGTTGATTTTGCTCTTCACTCGCATAGTAGCCTGTCCTACTCCTGACCAAAAGCCTGTGACTTGTCTGATAATCAATCAATGTCATTTTGTTTTACTGAATCTCTGTCTGTATATTTGGTTAATTGATCTCTTGGACAAGTGGAAGTGGTAGTTCATTTATTTGTTTGCTCATCTATCACTGATCAGAAACATTTAGCATGCAATAATTTAGCCCAAATCAAGTGTATTGTGCATCTATTGACTCACGTTGTAGCATTATATAGAGCCTAGGCTATTTTTCTATCGTCCTAATCCCTTTTGAAACCCCAAATCCTGACTCCTGTATCGCATGAGAATTCCTAACTTTATTCTGTAATCCATAGGTTGCATTATCAAAGCAAGTCTCGCCTTAAGCATGTTAAAACATTTCCTCCGCTTCTCTGCGCTGTCCTGTATTGCTGCCCATATGAGAGCTTCAGTAGAGAATCTGTGATCAACAAACAGGATGATATTTAAACAATTTCCTCTCTTCATCTCCGTGTTATTCATGAGATATGTTATCTGTATAATGATCAACTCGATTTTGCCAAATAGGAGATATTCTGTCATTCGTTGGAGGGCATCTAGCAAGCTTAGCAACTTTGGTCATTTTACTTCTGTTTGACTGTGGTTTGTATGATTTCGACAACGCTATAGCCTACTCGGGGTGCGTCCTGAGCGCACTTGTCTCGGGATACCCTAGGCCTACTGCTAAAATATGCTGAATTAATTGAGGAACATAACGCTCTGAATTTATGAACAGCCTGTTTCGCAATTCACAACAATGTCATTGGTTGATCAAAGTTACTCTATCATTACTAAATATCAGTTTCACTTGCTGTGAAATCTTTACATAGATGCCAAGCCGAGAAGGTGGCGCAGCGCCCCTCTTATTTGGAGAGAACCCTGGCATAGTGACCATATCTTGGTCACTTCTGATTTTTGCGGTATTTCCCAAGACTCTCTGGAGAAATATGAATTATTCCCGGTATTGAAACTTGTTAGAATTTCGGGAAAATATGAACTGAGACTGAGCTTGTGGAGGACTGGCTTGTCTGTACTCACCACCATGACACTTTGGTCTTTGTTCTATGACAGAGAGCTCCCCTCTTCATTCTTGTCTAACCATAAATCATAAAGAGGAGACAACAGGTATGGCACGATCCACGTGAATCTAAAGGTGTGATTTAGCAGAGCAACTGAAAAAATAAGAGGCTTCACAAATCACATTCACAGCCAATTCAGATACTTTGTAGTGTTAATTTTCTCAAAAACATCAGTGTGTGGATATGTGTTGTTATAAAATCAGTTGTCAGTCTTTAGACATCAACATGGGAATACTGTTGTAGGCCACATGTAAATTGTCTAGCCTAGGTTTTCCATTGAATACCAGCTTACCGTATAACGGTTATTGCATTGTACGTTGAGGAAAGACCCTCAGGGAGGCCATCTGAAAATGCTGAATGTACACTGCACCAATCTGAGATGCCCTCTGTGTTTGAACTGAAAGGCCTTTATTCTCACGCATGGGAGAGAGTGTGCCCTTTCTGGAAGCCCCCCTTTCCCATAGAACCCTCTCAGACAACAGCAAATGGAATGTATGTTCTTGTTCTCTGTAGGTGGCCCACATTGAAAATTCTGTTTTCTAATCTCCCTACTGTGCCACACTGCGATTTTAATTATTATCGTGTGGAGTGGAGAGAGTATGTTTGTGTGTGCAGGTGCAAAATAAATAATATTCTGTTCTTGATGCAATTGCGATTCTCTCATCTTTTCTTTTCTCATCCAGAAGCGACAGCAATGGATTAAAATGTAAAATGTTGATTTTCCTTATTTACTGAAAAAAAGTAGGAGCACGCAGAAATTTAGCAGCACAATGAAAAATAGCGCAAGCATGATGGTCATGAATCTGCACTATGTGTATTCTCCATGGCACTCAGGGGCTGCAGTACAGTGAAGTAATCATTGCAACAATTATCATCTGGACAAAATTTTTTTTTTCTAAGTACACTGGTGCGCCTAAATTTAAATTCCAGGTCGCACAGTAAAATATTTAGGCGCATATGCAAGTAAAATCGTCGCACTGTAGAGCCCTGCATGTAATTAGTTAGGAAAATAGGCTTAATTGATAGCTTTTCAAGGCATAGCATAGTTATGTTAATAGTGCTATATTTCCGTAGGTTTGTCTATTTAGCAGCGTGGCACTGGGTACATTGCTCTTGGCTGCTGTAGGCTTATCCTAGCACAGATAAGGAAATGCCTTTCTCAGTCACTTGGTGAGTTTCAGTTCCCTGATCTCACCAGCAATGTTGTTTTGCTGAGGAGCCCTTTATTCACACTTCAGAATCTTGCCTTGCTGTGTCTTTCATTAGCCCTGTAGGCCCTGGTCAAAGGTAGTGCACTATATAAGGAATAGAGTGCAATTTGGGATGTGGATTCTGAGTCAGGGCCCCATTCATTCACCCCTCTCTGTTCTTTGGCTTAACAAAGGAGGAAATGATCACTGACTGCACCCACCCAGGATTTATGTAGGGGAGACTCAGACTGTGCATAGGCCTAGCTGCTGAGAGGAATGTCAGTAGGGGTAGCCTACCACCTGTGCACTAGCAACCCTTTCAAGTATTTAATTACATAGGCCTTGGCCTACTCCTGGAATTATTTTCAGTTAAGGGCCTACAGCACAGCGGTGATGTCAGCCAGAGCGAGTCTGAGCCACATCCAGCCGCGCTGTACCCTACTACAACATATGTATTTGTTCGCTAAGGATCTGAAGCATTAAACCCTGGAACAGGCTGTCTCTCTCTTCTTCCTTCCTTTTCAGTTTTAATCCCAGATAGTCATCCTTTCTCCTGCCAGTTAGTTCTGCCTGGCATGACACATTGGGGATGTGCTGAAGGAGCCTATCTCACGCCCTCACATCCTACTCTTGGCTCCCAGTAGGAGGCTACCTCTCAAATTGCACCCTGTTCACTACATAGTGCACTACTTTTGACCAGGGCCCACAGGGCTCTGGTCAAAGTAGTGCACTGTATAGGGCATAGGGTGCCATTTGGGACGCATGGGGGAGAGTGGTATAGTAGAGCCTGGCTTGGTTTACTGAGACACCAATAGATGCCTGGGTAACACTTATGAAAGGAAACAAACTAAATCAGACACCACAAATGTTAGGTCTAGACTCTGATATATAATGTTACATCTGCAGGCTATACATCATTTTATTATTAGGGTCCTTGCTTAACATTGCCTAGATGCTATTAGATGCTTGACACTTATTTTATTTTATTATTTTTTATTTTTAGGAGCTGTTTTTAAGAAGTGAAACTAAGTAGGCTGCATCATTGAGACTTAGCCAGCTTTTTTGTAATGTTAGCTAAGCAAGCCATTCATTCATTGTGTGACTGAGTGCACTCTACTGTGCCAGTTACTTAGCCTGCATGTGATTAAAACCTAACAGTGAAATGCCCATACAGTGTATTCGGAAAGTATTCAGTCCTCTTCACTTTTTCCACATCTTGTTACGTTACAGCCTTATTCGAAAATGGATACAATTATTTTTTTCTCTCATCAATCTACACACAATACCCCAAAATGACAAAGCAAAAACAGGTTTTTAGACATTTTTACAAATTTATCAAAAATAATAAAAAGACCACATTTACTTAAGTATTCAAACCCTTTACTCAGTACTTTGTTGAAGCACCTTTGGCAGCTATTACAGCCTCGAGTCTTCTTGGGTATGACGCTACAAGCTTGGCATACCTGTATATGGGGATTTTCTCCCATTCTTCTCTGCAGATCCTCAAGCTCTGTCAGGTTGGATGGGGAGTGTCGCTGCACAGCTAATTTCAGATCTCTCCAGAGATGTTCGATCGGGTTCAAGTCTGGGCTCTGGCTGGGCCACTCACGGACATTCAGAGACTTGTCCCGAAGCCACTCCTGCGTTGTCTTGGCTGTGTGCTTCGGGTCGTTGTCCTGTTGGAAGGTGAACCTTTGCCCCAGTCTGAGGTCCTGAGCGCTCTGGAGCTGCGCCGTCTCTCTGTACTTTGCGCCGTTCATCTTTCCATCGATCCTGACTAGTCTCCCAGTCCCTGCCGCTGAAAAACGTCCCTACAGCATGATGCTGCCACCACCATGCTTCCCCGTAGGGATGGTATTGGCCAGGTGATGAGTGGTGCCTGGTTTCCTCCAGACGTGATGTTTAGTATTCAGGCCAAAGAGTTCAATCTTGGTTTCATCAGACCAGAGATTCTTGTTTCTCATGGTCTGAGAATCCTTTAGGTGGCTTTTGGCAATCTCCAAGTGGGCTGTTATGTGCCTTTTACTGAGGAGTGGCTTCTGTCTGGCCACTCTACCATAAAGGCCTGATTGGTGGAGTGCTGCAGAGATGGTTGTCCTTGTTGAAGGTACTCCCATCTCCACAGAGGAACTCTGGAGCTCTGTCAGAGTGACCATCGGGTTCTTGGTCACCTACCTGACCAAGGCCCTTCTTTCCCTATTGCTCAGTTTGGCTGGGCGGCCAGCTCTAGGAAGAGTCTTGGTGGGTCCAAAGTTCTTCCATTTAAGAATGATGGAGGCCACTGTGATCTTGGGGACCTTCAATGCGGCAGAATTTTTTTTGGTACCCTTCCCCAGATTTATGCCTCGGCACAATTCTGTCTCGGAGCTCTACGGACAATTCCTTCGGCCTCATGGCTTGGTTTTTGCTCTGACATGCTGTACGGACCTTTATATAGACAGGTGTGTGCCTTTCCAAATCATGTCCAGTCAATTGAATTTTCCACAAGTGGACTCCAATCAAGTTGTAGAAACATCTCAAGGATGATTAGTGGAAACAGGATGCACCTGAGCTCAATTTCAAGTCTCATAGCAAAGGGTATGTATACTTATGTAAATAAGGTATTTCTGTTTTTTCTTTTTTATAAATTTGCAAACATTTCTAAAAACCTGTTTTCGCTTTGTCATTATGGGGTATTGTGTGTAGATTGAGAAATGTTTTATTTAATCCATTTTAAAATAAGGCTGAACTTAACAAAATGTGGAAAAAGTGAAGGGGTCTGAATACTTTCCGAATGCACTGTATCTGTGAGTAATAAGGAAATCAGATACTGTACATGTTATGGGATTCATCTGATGGCATAGAGGAGTTTACCACATCAGTCACCAGTTTCATTAATAACTACATCCCCGACATCGTCCCCACAGTGACCGTACGTACATATCCCAACCAGAAGCCATGGATTACAGGAAACATCCGCACTGAGCTATAGGTTAGAGCTGCCGCTTTCAAGTAGCGGGACACTAATCCAGACGCTTATAAGAAATCCCGCTACGCCCTCCGACGAACCATCAAACAGGCAAAGCATCAATACAGGGCCAAGATTGAATCATAATACACCTGCTCTGAAGCTCGTCGGGATGTGGCAGGGTTTGCAAACTATCACGGATTGCAAAGGGAAACCTAGCTGCAAGCTGCCCAGTGACACGAGCGTACCAGACGAGCTAAATGCCTTCTATGCTCACTTCGAGGCAAGCAACACTGAACCATGCATGAGAGCACCAGCTGTCCCGGACGACTCTGTGATCACGTTCTCCATAGCCGATGTGAATAAAACCTTTAAACAGTTTAACATTCACGAGGCCGCAGGGCCAGACGGATTACCAGGACGCATACTCAGAGCATGCGCGGACCAGCTGGCAAGTGTCTTCACTGACATTTTCAACCCCACCCTGACCCAGTCTGTAATACCTACATGTTTCAAGCAGACCACCATAGTCCCTGTGCCCAAGAACGCCAAGGTAACCTGTCTAAATGACTATCTCCCCGTAGCAATCACATCTGTAGCCATGAAATGCTTTGAAAGGCTGGTCATGGCTCACATCAACACCATCATCCCAGACACCCTGGACCCACTCCAATTCGCATACCGCCCCAACAGATCCACAGATGACGCAATCTCTATTGTACTCCACACTGCCCTTTCCGACCTGGACAAAAGGAACACCTACGTGACAATGCTGTTCATTGACTACAGCTCAGCGTTCAACACCGTAGTGCCCTCCAATCTCATCACTAAACTGACGGGCCGCACCCAGGTGGTGAGGCTAGTCAACAACCCATCCGCCATGCTGACCCTCAACACGGGGGCCCCTCAGGGGTGCGTGCTTAGTCCCCTCCTGTACTCCCTGTTCACCCACGACTACGTGGCCGCGCACGACTCCCAACACCATCGTTAAGTTTGTCGACAACACGACAGTGGTAGGCCTGATAACCGACGACAGTGAGACAGCCTACAGGAAGGTCAGAGACCTGGCAGTGTGGTGCCAGGACAAAAATCTCTCCCTCAACGTCACCAAGACAAAGGAGCTGATCGTGGACTACAGGAAACAGAGGGCCGAGCACGCCCCCATTCACATCACCGGGCCGTAGTGGAGTTGGTCAAGAGCAAGTTCCTCGGTGTCCACATCGCTAAGGACCTGTCATGGTCCAAACACACCAACACAGTCGTGAAGAGGCCACGACAACGCCTCTTCCTCCTCTGGAGGCTAAAAAGATTTGGCATGGGCCCTCATATCCTCAAAAAGTTACACAGCTGCACCATTTAGAGCATCTTGACTGGCTGCATCACCGCTTGGTATGGCAACTGCTTGCCATCCGACGACAAGGCACTACAGAAGGTAGTGCGTACGGCCCAGTGCATCACTGAGGCAGAGCTCCCTGCCATCCAGGACTTCTATTCCAGGCGGTGTCAGAGAAAGGCCCTAAAAATGGTCAAAGACTCCAGCCATCCAAGTCATAGATAGTGCTGTGGCGGTCATGACATTTTGTTGTTTAGTATCTCCAGGCCTCCACATATACAAGCTGCTGATGCATACCTTTGGAACATCTATATTTAACAAGTCTAATAAATACATTTAATATAGATCATAACAATAAATCCATTATTTATTATAGATAGGTCTAAAGAAATTTTTTTTTCAGCTTAACAGAATGAGTTGGCCTATTACTGTATGTTATCTAGCTATGTGGCATGCCATTAGGCTGTAGGCTTGTTCATTTAGCAGACAAGATATGCTTAAGTCGTGTCATTATTTTATATTATATGATTTTATGTACTGAACAAAAATATAAACGCAACATGCAACAATTTCAACGATTTTACTGAGTTACAGTTCATATAAGGAAATCAGTCAATTGAAATAAATTCATTAGGCCCTAATCTATGGATTTCACATGACTGGGCAGGGGTGCAGCCATGGGTGGGCCTGGGAAGGCATGGGCCCACCCACTGGGGAGCCTGGCCCAGCCAATCAGAATTAGTTTTTCCTCACAAAAGGGCTTTATTACAGACTAAAATACTCCTCAGCAGCCCTCCTCAGACGATCCGGCAGGTGAAGAAGCTGGATGTGGAGGTCCTGGGCTGGCGTGGTTACATGTGGTCTGCTGTTGTGAAGAGGCGACTCCGGGATGGTGACCTTCTAGGCAGAGTTGGAAAGAAAAAGCCATATCGCAGACTGGCCAATAAAAATAAAAGATTAAGGTGGGCAGTCTGAGATATGGCTTTTTCTTTGCAACTCTGCCTAGAAGGTCAGCATCCCGGAGTCGCCTCTTCACTGTTGACGTTGAGACTGGTGTTTTGCGGGTACTATTTAATGAAGCTGCCAGTTGAGGACCTGTGAGGCGCCTATTTCTCAAACTAGACACTAATGTATTTGTCCTCTTGCTCAGTTGTGCACCGGGGCCTCCCACTCCTCTTTCTATTCTGGTTAGAGCCAGTTTGCGCTGTTCTGTGAAGGGAGTAGTACACAGCGTTGTACGAGATCTTCAGTTTCTTGGCAATTTCTCGCCTGGAATAGCCTTCATTTCTCAGAACAAGAATAGACTGACGAGTTTCATAAGAAAATTATTTGTTTCTGGCCATTTTGAGCCTGTACTCGAACCCACAATTGCTGATGCTCCAGATACTCAACTAGTCTCAAAAAGGCCAGTTTTATTGCTTCTTTAAACAGTTTTCAGCTGTGCTAACATAATTGCAAAAGGGTTTTCTAATGAGCAATTAGCCTTTTTAAAATGATAAACTTGGATTAGCAAACACAACGTGCCATTGGAACACAAGACTGATGGTTGCTGATAATGGGCCTCTGTACGCCTATGTAGATATTCCATAAAAATAGCCATTTACAACATTAACAATGTCTACACTGTATTTCTGATCAATTTGATGTTATTGTAATGGACAAAAAAAATGCTTTTCTTTCGAAAACAAGGACATTTCTAAGTGACGCCAAACTTTTGAACGTTAGTGTATACTGACTCACTCCGTCCCACAGAGGTTGGCTACATAGATATCCAAGCAAAGTCTGACAGACCTTGGTGTCAGGTGAGGGTCAGAGCTAGCCTCCGACTCTGGGCTTCCCCCATTTAGACTGGAGAGAGAATCACCCCTGGCACTAAACTCAGGCTACATGCAGAGTTTTGCAGACACTAACAGGAACTAGAAATCACAGATAAATGGCTGTTTTGTTTGTTTCTTGACCTGGGAAATACCACTGGCACTTATATAGGCTAGCAGTTTACATAGCATGCATTTATAGGCTACTCTAGTCTCAGGGAGTTTCAACCATCATGCATCTCTAGGCCCAACATCCCACAACTAACTTGACCTTGGATCATATAGGCCATTGACAAATGAACTTCCATAATTCCATAGACAGTCCAAAAACCTGTTTGTTATTTAAGTGACGTATAGTATTTCAGTGACCCTAACCCAGTTTAGTGATGTAGTGAGAGTCACACTATAGGGGTGCAGATAGGCCTGAACATGATGCTTACACACATCAGACCGACTCAGTCAGGACTCTGGAGCACTTAAAGACCATGTTGTTTTAATTAATGAGCTGGTCCAGCGGCCCAGCAGATGAGAAGGAAAGAAATCAAACACCCTCTTAGGCTCATTATGGGACTGCCCTCCAGCTCTATATCCTTCTTCATTAAGCTACTGTACATCAAAATGCATGAGGTGTTGGTGAATGTCGGCTCGGATTCAGCTCGGCTCTGGCCTTCTCACAACGCAGCAAATTGCCTCTATATACATGATGTAGATGGTCCGGGGAAAAGAGATGAGTTGTTACTTTTCAGAACACGCCTCTGAGTCTCAGTCTCTCTCTCTGGTAGCGATATCATCTGCTCCTGTGGGATTGTGTGTAAATTGAGTAAGTGACTTGAGGTTAGCCTTTCAAGAAGGGGTTTCCTTTTGTGGATTTCTCTCAAAAGATGTCAGTCTGGCCTCATTACTACTGCAGATCTAAATGACAGGATATGGTTAAAGTGTCAAGTCGTGACTCGGGTGTAATAACATTGTGTCAATCACAATTTGGCTCTCCAAGACTGAATATATACGCTGCCTAGGTCTAATACAATGATCCTCTATTTCAGTCACTCAACCGTCACATTTGCGTAACTCCCTAGCATTCGACCCACAACAGCACTAGATAGAAATAGGTTGGGGACAGTGCAGGTGGGGACGTAGGCGTCTTTTCTCCAGAGTAACAGCTGTCCTGTATTTTCATTCCAGCAGAATAGTAACTGCTGCTGCTTTCAAAAAGTTTTGGGTCAGGGGACCGGGTGGAGCCATGGGCTTGAGTTTGTCAGCCAAGACAACATGCAGACTAGTTAGTTGTTCTCAACAGTAAATGGATAATTTTTTGCGACAGACGTTATGATTAGGCCTATAGCTAGGAAACTGTACTGTGTAAATGTCATTCTGAGAGAGTGATAACATTGTATCCTTCCTCAGCACTGATACAGTATTTCTCGCTCGCTCGGACAATGATTATTATTATGGTGATTATAAGGAAATTGACTGTCATAGGGAATATTTGCGATGATCGAGAAATCAAGTGACTCACCATTTTTGACAACTACAAAAACCTGCTTGATGACTGAGGTTCCTCAGACTTCCTCTTGAGGTCAAAGTTACGTCTCTAGTAGTGCACTCTAGCTTTGTGTGATGTGACATGAGTTGGTGACTGATGTTTTTCTGAACCACCCACTGTCAGGTGAATTCCAGAGGCTCTTGTCTTGCGGACTAAAGATGAAAGGAAAGATTTAACCAACTCCTGTTACAGTGCCAGGCAGCACTGTGCTGTGTTGAATATCTCAGGAGGAGGAACAGCACTTTGACCCTGCCTGCCCTGACACTGTGATCAGCATATGACTCTGCAAAGTACATGAAGACACACCGCAAATCTGCTTTTGAGACGATTGTTCAAAAGACGGGAGTTAGGCCTTGGTGCCAAAAAATTATGTTATGTTAGGAGAATAACTGGAGTGTTACTGATAATGTCAGTCTTTTCTGTTGGGAGTTTTTTCTAACCTGTTTTCATTTTGTTGATACTGACTGGATTTCTGCATGGATTGTAAAGACTACATTTGGAATAGCGGCACTCTTTACAGGTAGGAGTATCTGGGAGGATTTGAATAGTGTAGTAGCCTATAACTAGCCTATGTCTAGCCTGGTACCATACTGTAGTGTGCTGTAGCCAACTCCTCTGTCGTTGTCAAGCCATAGGCTATACAGAGTTAGCTACAACACAAGGCCTACAGTATGGGACCACTGTCTGTTGTGAAATGTGTCTGGTGACTTATAAACAGCTTGTTTAGTGTTGTCTCGTGTCCCTTTTTACAAGGAACTCTTGCTTTAGTTTAGCATGTAGATTCATCCATTTAGAGTGGGTTTGTCACCTTTTAATTCAGCTGGACATCATCTGTAAAATACTTTGCTACTTTAAACATCATAAAGGCACATTGCACATTATCTGCTTATCCAATGTTCCTGTAGGCCTATTCCACAGATGGAAAGACATAGCCTAGGCCTACTGTATCATGATGGTAGACATAAAAAATAAACATTTTTAGTCATTTAGCAGACGCTCTTATCCAGAGCGACTTACAGTTAGTGAGTGCATACATTATTTTTATTTTATTTTTCATACTGGCCCCACCTGGGAATCGAACCCACAACCCTGGCGTTGCAAACGCCATGCTCTACCAACTGAGCTACATCCCTGACTATAGTCTATAGTATAGTCCATTGGATCTCATGACCTTCTCACTAGTGGTGTCAGTTTCATTGGATTGAGTGGTGTGCAACCGAATACGTTCACTATGTACAGTGCCTTCAGAAAGTATTCACACCCCTTGACTCTTTCCAAATTTTGTTGTGTTACAGCCTGGATTAAATTGTGATTTTGTGTCACTGGCCTACACACAATACCCCATAATGTCAAAGTGGAATTATGTTTGTAGACATTTTTACAAATGTAATAAAAAATGGTGTTAAGTCAAGTATTCCACCCTTTGTTATGGCAAGCCTAAATAAGTTCAGGAGTAAAACGTTGCTTAACAAGTTGCATGGATTGTTGTTTAACATGATTTTTGAATGACTACCTCATCTCTGTACCCCACACATACAATAATCTGTAAGGTCCCTCAGTCGAGCAGTGAATTTAAAACACAGATTTAACCACGAAGAACAGGGAGGTTTTTCAATACCTCGCAAAAGAAGGGCACCTATTGTTAGATTGGTAAAACATTTTTTTTAAATAAATGAACCTTATGTCCTGAATACAAAGTGTTATGTTTGGGGCAAATCCAACACATCACTGAGTACCACTCTTCATTTTTTCAAGCATGGTTGTGGCTGCATCATGTTATGGGTATGCTTATCATCGGCAAGGACTGGGGAGTTCTTTTTTTATATAAAAATAAACAGAATAGAGTTAAGCACAGGCAAACTCCTAGAGGAAAACCTGGTTCAGTCTGCTTTCTAACACACTGGGAGACAAATTCACCTTTTCATTAGGACAATAACCTAAAACACAAGGCCAATTATACGCTGGAATAGCTTACCAAGATGACTTTGAATGTTCCTGAGTGGCCTAGTTACAGTTTTGACTTAAATCGGCTTGAAAATCTATGGCAAGACTTGAAAATGGCTGTCTAGCAATGATCAACAACCAACTTGACAGAGCTTGGAGAATTTTAAAAAGAATAATGTGCAAATATTCTACAATCCAGGTGTGCAAAGCTCTTAGAGACTTAACCAGAAAGACTCGCAGCTTAATTGCTGCCAAAGGTGATTCTAACATGTATTAACTCAGGAGTCTGAATTCTTATGTAAATGAGATATTTCTGTATTTCATTTTCAATAAATTTGCTAAAATATATAAAAAACATGTTTTCACTTTGTCATTAGGTAGTAAATGTGCATAAATCAGTGAGGGAAAAACATATATTTAATCCATTTTGAATTCAGGCTGTAACACAACACAATGTGGAATAAGTCAAGGGGTCTGTATCAACGACCTACTGAGCCAGTTTGTCTTTCTTCCTTCAAGCTGCTGCTTTTGCATTAACAGTCTGTGAGTGTTTTGTAAATTCTTGATGCACCAGTGTGATGAAGAAGAAAAAGAGGAAGTTAGTCGTTAGATAAAGCATGGATCCACACCAAGAAAAGCCTTACTACACACCAACAGTCACAAATCAGTGTTCAATTCTGTCTAGAGATGGTTGTAAATAGTCTGTTTTGTTCTCTGGCTGTCCAGTGTCCATAACTAAAACATTGCAGGAAAGAAAGCCCAAAATACATAAAACAGACAGAAGGAAGGAAGGAAGTGTACTTGTAAATCCCTCTTACAGCTCACATGCTTCTCTCCACATCTCTCTCTCTTTCTACCTCTCTCGTTCTCCTTCTCCACAGGTGGCGACTGACAAGGTTGCAGGCAAGCTGAGTTCTACTCTCTCATGGGTGAAGAATTCCGTGTCACACACGGTCAGTCAGATGGCTAGCCAGGTGGCCACCTCGTCTAGCCAGGTGGCAACGGTGCCCTCGTCCCTGCAGACCACCACAGCCACCTCCTCCTCCCCGTCCCCCACGTCGGCATCGCCCGCTAAGCTCAGCCCAGATGAACTGGAGCTGCTCGCCAAGCTGGAGGAGCAGAACAGGTGAGCACCAACTATGAATTAATACATTAATTAATCAATGAATCAATCAATCAATCAAGCTCTGTCAACATATGAATACATTTTTGTTCCCTTTCCTCTTTTCATGTACAACATTTGCACTGATTAGACCAGTGACAAAGGCAGTTTTTATATCAATCTTAATTGTTTAGCAATGGAATAACAGCGACAACAGTGACTAACAGTGACAGTGGCTACAAAGGCATTTTCACAGGGATCTAAGTAAAAGTAGGCCTACAGCCACACTGTCTGTCCCTGAAGTGTTCATTAGCTGAAACAAGACGAGTGCATTTGGACTCAACACACCCCACTGCCACTGCTGCCCCCTCCACTCTCCCCCTTTCTCTCCCTCCTGTGGCTCTCAACCTGCTTTTATAAGCAGTCTGAGTGTTGACATGGAAACGAGGAGGCCGGAGAAGTGCAGCAGGGGACTCGCTGAGATGGGCCCTGGTCAAAGGTAGTGCACTATAAAGGGAATAGGTTGCCATTTGGGACGACGACTCAGTACGGCAATCTCAAGTGAAGAAGACTGCAGTCAGAGCCCTGTGAGATGTGGGTGAACTGATCTGTCTGAAGTGTGAGAGCGATGTTCGTGGGGTTGAGATGATGAGCTGTAGTAGTAGGACACATGTTGCAGTTAGTAAAGCTAATACTGGCTGAACTTTCTGCACAGTCTGCTGTGTGGGAGAAGCAGAAGTGAGAATTATATTTGAATAGGTCTGTTTTCCCTATGCTTTATAAAGCTTGTCAATTTGCAAGGCTCTACAGTGCGAGCATAAAGTACCACAGTATGAGTCATACTACTCATAAACCTAGCGGTCAAACAAGGAAATGGTTCCAATCGTTTTTCCACTTCATTTTTCCCCATAGGGGATTTTAGAAACACTTAAGATAAGGGCTGTGTTTCGTGTATGCTTACTCTGGCGTGACGTTTTGATAACCGTGTAAATCTCTCTAGGACAAGGTGACCTTTGCGAATAAAAATAGTCAAGTCAAGTATGAGCATGTGCGAGTTGGGGCTAGAAAAAGTCTGCAGTAACTGTTTTCAAAGTATTTCTGCTGTTTTGATTCATAGCTGCTAATTGTACAAATATATACGAATCCTATAAAGTTTATTAAAGGCCCTGCCTATCCTGTGACTGACAAAAATACCTCATCTGCCACAGCTCACAAAGACCCTCATCCTCATGTCACCCCGATAAAGAGAGCTCATCCCGGGACATTTAGAGCTCTTGTTGCCCCCTTAGAAAAGGCAGTGTTAGGGGTAGGAGGTACAGTCTTGAGGATCATCGTGACTGGGGTTTGAAAATGACTTGTCTACAAAAATGTTACATATTTTTATCAGAGTTTACAACGTTTGATAAGCTTAATCGACTCCCATAGAAAAGTGGTATCCTCCGAACCAACACTGTGTCTTTGAAGAAGTTAGAGAAAGTACACATTCACTGCAGGAAGAATCTTTCAACAAAAGAAACAACAAAAAAACTGTTGTATGATATCACACTGATGTTGATGTTGAAATTCCTTGTTTCTCCCCTTTTTAAATACCAAAATGAAAACGGATGAGAACAAGATTTTTCTATCTTAGTTTTATGTTTAGGCCTAGTTATCCTCTCTTTATGACTGAGCAGGAAGACACTGATCTGCAGGTGCAGCAAAAAGTAGGTTATTATACATCTGTGAGCGCCGAGGGAGAACTTGTGTACTTTGAGATCAATGCAGTATCATAGATACTAATGTAATGCAACACACACACACACGCACGCACACACACACACACAGAGAGAAGGGGAAGGCCTTTGTACTGTGTAAGTTGATAAGACATTTGAGTTTGAGAGAGACGAGTCCCAGACTCAGTTCAGCCAGTTCATTAGGCAAAGGCTGGTAGCTTCTCTGGATCTTCTAACTACACACCAAAGACATGAAGACGGCACCATGAGTTTATCCTGGTAAGCAGCACGAGGATCCTAGCTTCTCCTTCTAGATGCCATGGCTCTCTTCTCATTACCGAGAGGCCATAACTGAGGACAAAGTCTAACTGACATGGATTATTTGGCAACAAACCACATCGTCAGAGCAACTCGTTTAAATAGTTCCTTTGTATCCTCTGTTGTTCCTCCAAGGAATCTCTGTGATTTTCTTCTCTTACTCTGGGTATGCCAAATGTAATTGAGACTGTACTGGATCTTTTCAGTAAATAAAAATGGTTTGATGTATTTTGTTTTGAGCCATCTGTGAGAACACAGCATGGAATGTTTTGTCTACTGGTGAATTATTAGCTGAGGATCAATGACTAGGCTACATTGGGAATTCAGGTTTTCTGTCTGTCACAGTGTGTGCCCAGAATGAACAGTGTATCAACATTTGGAATATATTTCTGAAAATGACATAGTATGATGAAATCTACCAAGGAGAGAGGAACATATTAATATGTGGACGGTTAGTACTTAATCCATGGTTGAAATTGATTGTTCTTTCCATATTCTTTGATTAGGCCTAGGCTACATTTGTTGGTTTAGGCCTACAACTCATATAGACTTTTTAGGTTAGAGGAAAGTTAATCGTTACAGGCCAGTGACTAACCTTATTAATGACCTCAACATTCCCTACCCTTCCTGCTTCCACACAGCCTCTTAAGAGCACACTCAGTGTTATCTTGTATGTTTGCTAGAAGCCATAGGCTGCTACTGCAACCTCTTGTCCTGTTAGGATGGCTAAAGCCTATATCTTAGTAGTGTATTCCCTCACATCCCATTATAGCTGTGATGACATTGGGCTCTGCATTTAGCAACAGCATTGTCACTTTTTTAGGCCTCTCATGATACATGGTCTGGTATCTAGCCTACTGCTTTCTAGATCAGTTGCCATTGAAAGCAAAGCTCTGTGTTAATTAAGCAAGCAGCTATCACTGTTTAAATGATTCCCACAACACAATATTATTCATCTGCAATATTTACTACCTTTCCCAATATGTTGAATGTATGTCCTAACTGTAAAACCCTTGCTGGTGCTGTTCTAGCTGTCCCTGTAACCCAGGCCTACCCTGGCCCCCTTCCTCCTGACCCAAATATGGCTGTAACCCTACCCAGTCTGGGAGCACTCCCAGTGATGTCACCCTGGAGCCAAGAGGCCCAGGCCCTTGTCTTCTTCCGAGATCAGGTTTCTGAGCCTTTGTGTCCCAGCATTGGCCATAGCCTCTTCCCAAATGGCACCCTATTCCCTATGAAGTGCACTACTTTTGACCAGGACTACATAGGGAATAGGTTGCCATTTGGGACATAACTATGGGCTCGTCAGCACTGCACTGTATAGGTTGGGAGGCATGGTTCCCTCTCACAGCCATGGGTCCTGTTCATATGGCAGAAAACAGACTGATACAAGGTCAGTCTGCTGTGAACTTATACATACTCCTGCAGCTTATTCTCACTAACCCACTTTTAGGTATGTTTTCAATCAAATAGATGAGACCAGATGCCATGCAGTTATTTAGGCTGCTTTGTATTGACCCACATTACTGTTGACGTGTTATGGCTTTTTTTAAGGGGTCATGTTTTGGGTTTAGTACAAATGTAGGATCTCATTGAAGTAATAGGTAAACAACTGTCTACGTCCACTTTGCTTTCTGTCACTTGGGACACTTGGGACGTTAATGCAAGTTAAAGGTTCCATGAAATATCAGTCTGACTGAAAAACGTGTTTGGAGTGGACTGTAAAAATACAGTAGTGACCCTGATGTAGATTGATCATGATGGTTGTTCAAGGCTTTACTATCCATGTTCATTACATTTTTGTTTGAGGAAACTGAAACAGAAGTGCTGTGAAAGGATGTGTTGTTCTGCCAACGTTTTTAAGAGATGCACTTTGTCCCTAGTACTGTCTGTAACCCAATTGACCCTACATCTAGGGCTCAGAGCTGTGGCGGCAGCAGGCTTTTCTCCCATCGTCACTGGGGCTGCTGTTGCAGTGGGCTCTCCTTGGCTATGGCTCTGTCATAAAGCTGTAATACATCTCACTGCAAATTCTTCCTTCTTGAATGAGCTTTTCCATTTTTAGCACTGCGCTAGAATTTAGTGGCTTCACCGTCTACCAGTGCCAGCACGATTTGGATAAATGTTCAGCATCTGTTATTGGGCTACTTGCCTCAAGCATTTACCCACAGTGTAAAGTAAACACACACTGCTTTCACTGCCCAAATCAATGTGTTTCTGATCCTTTCTACTGTAAACAGTGACTATATGTATTGACACTAATGAAACGTTTCAGATTGACAGGTTCCGTGTGTTTGTTCTTTACATAAAATTATCTATATCTGTCGTCCATAATGTAATTTGAGCTGCCTTCATTTCCGAACATAAAATGAAATGTTCTCTCATTCAGTCCAAACTCCCAACATAATGTCTCTCATTGGAGATGGTGTATGCCTGAGTAGAATGGTTATGTTGGTTGTGTTTGTCTCTTTAGGTTGCTGGAGACGGACAGTAAGTCACTCCGCTCTGTGAACGGCTCCAGGAGGAACAGCGTCTCCAGCCTGGTGTCCAGCTCCTCTGCCTCCTCCAACCTGTCTCACCTGGAGGAGGACTCTTGGATTCTCTGGGGACGCATCGTTAACGAGTGGGAGGACGTCCGCAAGAAGAATGAGAAGCAGCTCAAGGTGAGTAGTCTCGTGCACCAGACACTTCTGTAAGAGTCAGAGGCAACTCTCTGGAAGAGCCAGTCTCAATTCACTCCCAACCCCTTGGACCTAACCCCTTCCCCTGTGCCCTAACCATAACCCCTTCCCCTGTGCCCTAACCATAACCCCTTCCCCTTGGCCCTACCCCTTCACCCTTCCCATTGGCCCTAAACCTAACCCCTTCCCCTTAGCCCTACCCCTTCACCCTTCCCCTTGGCCCTAACCCCTTCCCCTTGGCCCTAAACATATAGGTGAGAGACTATGGGTGAATCTCAATAATCTGTGCTTGATTCCTCTCGTCCTCGCCTGAATACTTCAGAGTAAAGCAAGAAGAGCATTGGCGGAGAAGATACAAGGTTCCTATGTTCGCTTACTAGCTAGCTACAAGTTGCACAAATATTTGTAATCATTGAAGTTAGTGAATACATTCTGTACAGTACAGCAGTCTCTCTGTTTCCTGGTGTTAATACTAAACTCAGCAAAAAAAGAAACGTCCCTTTTTCAGGACCCTGTCTTTCGAAGATAATTCGTAAAAATCCAAATAACTTCACAGATCTTCATTGTAAAGGGTTTAAACACTGTTTCCCATGCTTGTTCAATTAACCATAAACAATTAATGAACATGCACCTGTGGAACGGTCGTTAAGACACTAACAGCTTACAGACGGTAGGCAATTAAGTTCACAGTTATGAAAACGTAGGACACTAAAGAGGCCTTTCTACTGACAAAAGAAAGATGCCCAGGGTCCCTGCTCATCTGCGTGAACGTGCCTTAGGCATGCTGCAAGTAGGCATGAGGACTGCAGATGTGGCCAGGGCAATAAATTGCAATGTCCGTACTGTGAGACGCCTAAGACAGCGCTACAGGGAGACAGGACGGACAGCTGATCGTCCTCGCAGTGGCAGACCACGGTGTAACAACACCTGCACAGGATCGGTATATCCGAACATCACACCTGCGGGACAGGTACAGGGTGGCAACAACAATTGCCCGAGTTACACCAGGAACGCACAATCCCTCCATCAGTGCTCAGACTGTCCGCAATAGCCTGAGAGAGGCTGGACTGAGGGCTTGTAGGCCTGTTGGAAGGCAGGTCCTCACCAGATATCACCGGCAACAACGTCGCCTATGTGCACAAACCCACCGTCACTGGACCAGACAGGACTGGCAAAAAGTGCTCTCACCAGGGGTGATGGTCGGATTCGCGTTTATCGTCGAAGGAATGAGCGTTAAACCGAGGCCTGTACTCTGGAGCGGGATCGATTTGGAGGTGGAGGGTCCGTCATTGTCTGGGGCGATGTGTCACAGCATCATTGGACTGAGCTTGTTGTCATTGCAGGCAATCTCAACGCTGTGCGTTACAGGGAAGACATCCTCCTCCCTCATGTGGTACCCTTCCTGCAGGCTCATCCTGACATGACCCTCCAGCATGACAATGCCACCAGCCATACTGCTCGTTCTGTGCGTGATTTCCTGCAAGACAGGAATGTCAGTGTTCTGCCATGGCCAGCGAAGAGCCCGGATCTCAATCCCATTGAGCATGTCTGGGACCTGTTGGATCGGAGGGTGAGGGCTAGGGCCATTCCCCCCAGAAATGTCCGGGAACTTGCAGGTGCCTTGGTGGAAGAGTGGGGTAACATCTCACAGCAAGAACTGGCAAATCTGGTGCAGTCCATGAGGAGGAGATGCACTGCAGTACTTAATGCAGCTGGTGGCCACACCAGATACTGACTGTTACTTTTGATGTCTCTCACTGACCCTTACTGTTGTTGTCTTGAATTTACTATGTGAGTTCTGGTCTAAATGTAGTCCTGTTAGTGCTCACTGCCAACTGATTGTGTCTCTCTGGTCGCACAGGGGAAAGTCTGATTACCCATGTCAATGACGTGTCCCTTTTTATAATACATCTGGTTGGTTTCCAGGACCAAGCGTAAACCTGGTCACAGACAAAAAAGCATGCAATGTACAGGACTAGGCTTAATCTGGGTCCAGGAAATGAGTCCTTAATGCACAGTTGTAAATTGGAGGTGCTGTTATGCATTAGTTTTGCATTGTATGTTAAAGTGGTGGAGAACCTTGCACTGGGCCTCGGCTACATGACTAGGGGCTGTTACGGTGACCGTATTACCACAACACAGGCGGTCATGAGTCATGAAGGCAGTCAAATTCCACATGACCGTTTAGTCACGGTAATTAGGCTTCTCCAAGCTCTGAAGCTGCTGATGGTCATTAGTAGCCTACCAAACTTGCCAACTGCCTGGTACTCTGCACTCTATTGTCCCTCTAATCACTCTGACATCAATGCAAATGTATTTGAAAATCTAATCAAACACTTCATGAGAGCCCATGAGCTCATGTTGCGCAACATTTATATAGGCTATGCAATTATGTGAGAAAACAGAGTGATGGTCTCTATTAAAAAGAGGTTCTCATCAGCTTTCTATAGGCTAGGCCTACTATATTTATGGGCGGCAGGTAGCTTAGTGGTTAAGAGCGTTGTGCCAGTAACCGAAAGGTCGCTGGTTCTAATCCCAGAGCCGACTAGGTGAAAAAAATCTGTCGACGTGCCCTTGAGCAAGGCACTAAACCCTAATTGCTCCTGTAAGTCGCTCTGGATAAGAGCGTCTGCTAAATGACAAAAAAATAAAAATATTTTCTCTACATTCCTAATATTAACCACATTGCTTCTCTTTACAACAGGAGTATATCCTACCTGGCTGGCATGAAAATGAACCACGGGAAAAGCGTCCTCCATTAGCTATTTAAGTGCATAGATTACATGTATTTTTTCCCCTGCCCCTGTTTGAGACAGGTGGAAGATAATGGTCCATTCTAAGTCAAAACAATTTTCACACATATATTATTTAGTATATATAATGATAAGATTAAATCAAGAATAGTCTGATGGGTGACAATATTAGCCTATCACTTGTGAATTATGCCCAGCGTAAGGCAAGAAACAATGCCTTTTTTTGCAACTTTTTCTAATCATGGTCGCACACCTCATGTAGCCTAGCCCACAATGGCCACTGGCTGCAAAATGCATGGATTTTTATAGGGGGCATTATGGACACAAAAAGGGGATGACGCCGGGAAATTCGAGGCATTATCAAGTGCTTGTCAAATTGTGAATAATAATATAAATATAAATAAATAATATAATAATAATAAAATAATGAGAGACTGATGAAGTGTGTACAGCCTGCGCAAAAAAAACTAAGCAGAGCTCATGCCTTTCATGCAACTTTTTTCCAATAATCATTAGTCGCATCATGCAAAACATATAGCCCAACGTTTGGAGATCAACTAAAGTTACATGAATAACTCTAAATGAAGCATATAGGAGTATCTATTTATTTGTTAACCGCTTAACACAGAATAGCCGCATGTGCGCACTCCCTCAAATCGTATGGAGAAAAATATTCACCTTTGTTCAATTGTATTCTTCATACTATAAAATAATGCCACAGAATTCTAAGCAAATCTTGTCTGCTAAATGAACTAGTGTTGCCCACGGCCATATGGCATAGCCAGATCAGGACCTGACGTAAGGACAACTCAGAGTATGCTGTTCTGTTCTTCTGAAATAGACTACATTTTCTTTATATCATGTTTCTTTAGACCTGTCTAAAATAAATAATGGATTTATTGTTAAGGTGTAGGCTATTTTACATGGATTTATTATACTGCTGAGTTGACATTGCTCTCTCCTATTGACCTAGTCGAGTGTGTTTCAACTTGCAAGGCAGAAGGAGACTACTAAGCATACTACTTTTCTGTTGCATCAGAAAACTGATATTCTCAATTTAACTTACTAGCGAAGAATTAAATGCATCATATTCTCCCTTTTCCACTAAGGTGCTCCAGAAAAAAAGATAAGCCTCTTAACAATGAGCCTGTCGCAGGCTGCGTCCCAACTGCTACACTATGCCCTACATACTGTATTACTTTTGACCAGAGCCTTAGATGGGGAATAGGGTGCCATTTGGGACATAACACTGAGTGAACACCAACAATAGACTGAGGAGCTTACAGCATAGTGTAGTGACAGACAGAGTAATGGGAGCAGGTCATTTTCCAGGCGGATTTGCAGCTGTTTGCGTTATTCATGAGTTTCCTCTTGCATGTGTGTCTGAGTACCATCCAGTGGAGGGAGTGGGGCTGTGTGTGTGTGTACATTGTAAGAGTGTGTATTGTTTCCATTACAAGGCTGGGACTGTCAAGACTGACCTCAGAGAGAGAGCGAAAGATCCCCTGACCACACACACACTCAAAAGCATGCATGCACACATGGTTGTACGCACACATACTCACACACAAAAACAACAAGTAGCCTACAGACACTACAACTATGCACACACACTAACACACACTCCATCCAGCACCACTGGCCAGTGTTCCCCCTCTGCAGAGGAAATGTCTTAATCGAGTCACATCGGCAGTCATTTACAATAACAAAATTTCACTCTGCACAAGGCCTCACTGACTAGATTATATTTAGTGGTGGAACATTGTATTATAATGACTGTGACTGACTGTGGTACATGCTGTGCTGTGGAGAAAACACACTGGAGCGTAGCAGCACACAGAGACACATGATTGTGTTTGCTCTGAACACCACATTAAATGTTTTCATTCTACGTGGATACCAGTATGTTCCTAAACACACTCAGAAAACAAGGCCTACATATTTTCTGTCAACTCAAATCAAATCAAATTTTATTTGCCACATGAGCCGAATACAACAGGTGTAGACATTACAGTGAAATGCTTACAGTGAGGGAAAAAAGTATTTGATCCCCTGCTGATTTTGTACGTTTGCCCACTGACAAATAAATAATCAGTCTATAATTTTAATGGTAGGTTTATTTGAACAGTGAGAGACAGAATAACAACAAAAAAATCCAGAAAACGCATGTCAAAAATGTTATAAATTGATTTGCATTTTAATGAGGGAAATAAGTATTTGACCCCTCTGTAAAACATGACTTAGTACTTGGTGGCAAAACCCTTGTTGGCAATCACAGAGGTCAGACGTTTCTTGTAGTTGGCCACCAGGTTTGCACACATCTCAGGAGGGATTTTGTCCCACTCCTCTTTGCAGATCTTCTCCAAGTCATTAAGGTTTCGAGGCTGACGTTTGGCAACTCGAACCTTCAGCTTCCTTTCTATGGGATTAAGGTCTGGAGACTGGCTAGGCCACTCCAGGACCTTAATGTGCTTCTTCTTGAGCCACTCCGTTGTTGCCTTGGCCGTGTGTTTTGGGTCATTGTCATCCACGACCCATTTTCAATGCCCTGGCTGAGGGAAGGAGGTTCTCACCCAAGATTTGACGGTACATGGCCCCGTCCATCGTTCCTTTGATGCGGTGAAGTTGTCCTGTCCCCTTAGCAGAAAAACACCCCCAAAGCATAATGTTTCCACCTCCATGTTTTACAGTGGGGATGGTGTTCTTGGGGTCATAGGCAGCATTCCTCCTCCTCCAAACACGGCGAGTTGAGTTGATGCCAAAGAGCTCCATTTTGTTTTCATCTGACCACAACACTTTCACCCAGTTCTCCTCTGAATAATTCAGATGTTCATTGGCAAACTTCAGACGGCCCTGTATATGTGCTTTCTTGAGCAGGGGGACCTTGCGGGCGCTGCAGGATTTCAGTCCTTCACGGCGTAGTGTGTTACCAATTGTTTTCTTGGTGACTATGGTCCCAGCTGCCTTGAGATCATTGACAAGATCCTCCCGTGTAGTTCTGGGCTGATTCCTCACCATTCTCATAATCATTGCAACTCCACGAGGTGAGAACTTGCATGGAGCCCCAGGCCGAGGGAGATTGACAGTTCTTTTGTGTTTCTTCCATTTGCGAATAATCGCACCAACTGTTGTCACCTTCTCACCAAGCTGCTTGGCGATGGTCTTGTAGCCCATTCCAGCCTTGTGTAGGTCTACAATCTTGTCCCTGACATCCTTGGAGAGCTCTTTGGTCTTGGCCATGGTGGAGAGTTTGGAATCTGATTGATTGCTTCTGTGGACAGGTGTCTTTTATACAGATAACAAGCTGAGATTAGGAGCACTCCCTTTAGGAGCACACTCTTAATCTCAGCTCGTTACCTGTATAAAAGACACCTGGGAGCCAGAAATCTTTCTGATTGAGAGGGGATCAAATACTTTTTTCCCTCACTGTACTTACAAGCCCTTAACCAACAATGCATTAAAAAAAATTAAGTTAAGTAAAACAAATAAAAGCAAATAACTAAAGAGGAGCAGTAAAATAAAATAACAGTAGGGAGGCTATATACAGGGGGGTACCGGTGCAGAGTCAATGTGCGGGGGCACTGGCTAGTCGAGGTAATTGAGGTAATATGTACATGTGGGTAGAGTTAAAGTGACTATGCATAAATAATAGACAGAGTAGCAGCAGCGTAAATTAGGGGGATTGGGGGGGCAGTGCAAATAGTCAGGGTAGCCATGATTAGCTGTTCAGGAGTCTTATGGCTTGGGGGTAGAAGCTGTTGAGAAGCCTTTTGGACCTAGACTTGGCGCTCCGGTACCGCTTGCTGTGCGGTAGCAGAGAGAACAGTCTATGACTAGGGTGGCTGGAGTCTTCGACAATTTTGAGGGCCTTCCTCTGACACCGCCTGGTATAGAGGTCCTGGATGGCAGGAGGCTTGGCCCCAGTGTTGTACTGGGCCGTACGCACTACCCTCTGTAGTGCCTTGTGGTCGGAGGCCGAGCAGTTGCCATACCAGGCGGTGATGCAACCAGTCAGGATGCTCTCGATGGTGCAGCTGTATAACTTTTTGAGGATCTGAGGACCCATGCCAAATCTTTTCAGTCTCCTGAGGGGGAATAGGCTGTTGTCATGTTACGTTAATGATTAGGGATAGCCTAGTTCAGCAAAACTATTTATATACTTTGAAAGCAATCTGTAGACAAGGTCGGGTAAACTGAAAACCACACTTTGGTTTAGCCACTGACACCAATTGGTAATATTAGCATTTTCAAACTAAAGTAAATACTGATTTATATTTTTGGTCCATGCTATCAGGGATCCTTGGGATGTCCCTACCCCATTGAAGTTGAAATGTAAAATGGTTAAGGTTAGGTAAGGGTTATGTTTAGGGTAGGAACGGCCCAAGGATCCCGAATAGCACTGACCAATATTTTTCTTCTCTCCAAACAGGATCAGGTCAGAAAAGGGATCCCCCATCACTTCCGAGCGATAGTATGGCAGTTGCTATGCAACGCCCAGAACATGCCTATCAAAGACCAGTACTCTGAGCTGCTGAAGATGACATCACCATGTGAGAAGCTGATTCGCCGGGACATCGCCCGGACGTATCCTGAGCATGACTTCTTTAAGGAGGACAGCTTGGGACAGGAAGTACTCTTCAATGTTATGAAGGTGAATGCATCATAGGTTTTTTTTTTTATTACGGAAAATTCCCACGAGAGAATCCTCAAACCCGGAACTCTTCAACCAGGATTTTTGAAAAGTTACCGGAATTTTGCAACCCTAGTGCTTTGTTTGAAACCTATACCCGCAACAGATTGCTTTAGTGTGCTCTGGAGTTGGTTTAGCTGTTAGCGCTGGCGCCTTCAGCACATACAGGTAACTGCCAAAATAATGACAACACTTGAGTAAATTAGGGATACAAAGTACTGTATATTGAAAGCAGGTGCTTCCACACAGGTGTGGTTCCTGAGTTAATTAAACAATTAATATCCCATGCTTAAGGTCATATATAGAAATGCTGGGCAGGCCATTATTTTGGCTACCATGGCTGTGCCCCCCATAGGATGGCAATGCCCCCATCCACAGGGCACAAGTAATATCTGAATGGTTTGATGAGCATGAAAACGATGTAAACCATATGCCATGGCCGTCTCAGTCACCAGATCTCAACCTAGTTGAACACTTATGGGAGATTCTGGCGCGGCGTTTGAGACAGCGTTTTCCACCACCATCAACAAAACACCAAATGATAGAATTTCTTGTGGAAGAATGGTGTCGCATCCCTCCAATAGAGTTCCAGACACTTGTAGAATCTTGAAGCTGTTCTGGCTCATGGGAAAGGAGGGATACCTAGTCAGTTGCACAACTGAATGCATTCAAATGAAATGTGTCTTCTGCATTTAACCCAAAGGTGCGGGGGGCTGCCTTAATCGACATCCACATAATCAGCGCCCGGGGATAAGTTGTTGTGGGGGTTAACTGCCTTGCTCAAGGGCAGAACAGCAGATGGTGGCCCACCCTATTAAGACACTTTAGGTTGGTGTTTCCTTTATTTTGCCAGTTACCTGTATATAATATACTTAACTGGAATGAATCCTGGTCCTGTCTTTCGACACATCTTTCCTGTCTGTCTCCTACAATCTGTCCTATTAGCCTGGTCCCAGATCTGTTTGTGCTCTTGGCAGGATAGCACAAACAGACTGGCAATCAGTTTACGGTCCTGTCAATAGAAGATGAAGAACAATATTGCATTAGAGCTGCTTATTTTATTCTTCAACCAGAGGCAGAATTGTTCAAGAAAAGCTGTTTCTCAAATAAAATTCAATGTTATTTGTCACATGCGCTGAACACAACAGGTGTAGACCAACAGGTGTAGACATTGAAACTCTTTCCCAACGATGCATAAATAAGAAAGAAAATACACAATATATACATAAGTATGTGGACACCCCTTCAAATTAGTGGATTCGGCTATTTCAGCCACACCCGTTGCTGACCGGTGTATAAAATTGAGCACACAGCTATGCAATCTCCATAGACAAACATTGGCAGTAGAATGACCTTACTGAAGAGCTCAGTGACTTTCAATGTGGCACCGTCATAGGATGCCACCTTTCCAACAAGTCAGTTCGTAACATTTCTGCCTTGCTAGAGCTGCCCCGGTCAACTGTAAATGCTGCTATTGTGAAGTGGAAACGTCTAGGAGCAACAATGGCTCAGCCGCGAAGTGGTAGGCCACACAAGCTCACAGAACGGGACAGCTTGTCGCGACCGGGAGACCCATGGGGCGGCGCACAATTGGCCCAGCGCCGTTCAGGGTAGGGGAGGGTTTGGCCGGCAGGGATGTTCTTTTCCCATCGCGCACTAGTGACTCCTGTGGCGGGCCGGGCGCAGTGCACGCTGACTCGGTCGCCAGGTGTACGGTGTTCCCTCCGGCACATTGGTGCGGCTGGCTTCCGGGTTAAGCGGGCACTGTGTCAAGAAGCAGTGTGGCTAGGTTGGGTTGTGTTTCGGAGGACGCACGACTCGACCTTTGCCTCTCCCGTGTCCATATGGGAGTTGCAGCGATGGGATAAGACCGTAACTACCAATTGGATACCACGAAATTGGGGAGAAAACGGGGGTAAAATACCAACAAAATAAAAGAACGGGACCGCTGAGTGTTGAAGCGATTTAACAAATCGTCTGTCCTCGTTTGCAACACTCACGAGTTCCAAACTGCCTCTGGAAGCAACGTCAGCTCAAGAACTGTTCGTCGGCAGCTTCATGAAATGGGTGTCCATGGCCAAGCAGCTGCACACAAGCCTGAGATCACCATGCGCAATGCCAAGCGTCGGCTGGAGTAGTGTAAAGCTCGCCGCCATTGGACTCTGGAGCAGTGGAAACGCGTTCTCTGGAGTGATGAATTACGCTTCACCATCTGGCAGTCCGATGGACGAATCTGGGTTTGGTGGATGCCAGGAGAACACTACCTGCCCGACTGCGTAGTGCCAACAGTAAAGTTTGGTGGAGGAGGAATAATGGTCTGGGGCTGTTTTTCATGGTTCCGGCTAGGCCCCTTAGTTCCAGTGAAGGGAAATCTTAACTCTCCAGCATACAATGACATTCTAGACGATTCTGTGCTTCCAACTTTGTGGCAACAGTTTGGGCAAGGCCCTTTCCTGTTTCAGCATGACAATGCCACCATGCACAAAGCGAGGTCCATACAGAAATGGTTTGTCGAGATCGGTGTGGAAGAACACCTTTGGGATGAATTGGAAGACTGGCTTAATCAGTGCCCAACCTCATTAATGCTCTTGTGGCTGAATGGAAGCAAGTCCACGCAGCAATGTTCCAACATCTAGTGGAAAGCCTTCCCAGAAGAGTGGAGGCTGTTATAGCAGCAAAGGGGGGACCAACGTATTAATGCCCATGATTTTGGAACATGTGTCCACATACCTTTTGTAGTGTATATAAAAAATGGAAACACAATAGTTCTCAATACAATGGAGTTGTACAGTAGGTTCAGGGTGCAGAATTTAAATGGAGTCAATAGCCCTACTTGGTGCTGAATGCAGGGCTTGAATGCAGGGCTTGAATGCAGGGCATGAATACAGCTTGAATACAGGGCATGAACACAGATTGAATACAGGGCAGAAAGTGTTGAGTCCACAGTTACACCTTGATCATGGAAAACCGTAGCTGGACAGTTTCTTATCTAGACCCAGGCTGCGTCCCAAATGGCACTCTATCCCCTATATATTGCATTACTTTTTGTCAAAAGTAGTGCACTATGTAGGGAATAGGTTGCCATTTGGGAATTGAGTTGCAGCCCCAAGTGCTTAGCTCTCCTCTCATGACCATGATCCGAGGTCACTTCCTGTTCCTGTTGTCGTAGGCCTACTCTCTGGTGGACCGGGAGGTCGGCTACTGTCAGGGAAGTGCTTTCATCGTCGGACTGCTGCTCATGCAGGTAATAATGATACTGTCTACCCCCCCCCCACACACACACACACACACACACACACACACACACACACACACGCTGTCTACCCCATAGCCTCACTCACATAGAAACATGCTGTGTCATGGGTCACATGCAGCCTGCCACTACACACATTGACAAAGACTCATTATATTGATCAGAGTACATTTTCTGAGAGAGAACTGTGTACTGAGAGTTCATGTGATTAACTGATTAATGTGTATTTTATGTATATGAGGAAGACATGTTTTGTTGATGGTTTAATTAAATTGTGAAGTCTCTAAGGGCTGGTTTCCCAGACACAAATTAAGCCTAGTCCTGGACAAAAAAAACTCAATTGAAGGGATATTTTAGTCTAGGGCTTAATCTGTGTCCGTGAAAACCGCCCTAAATCGGTGTGGGTGTGTCTGTCCTCTAGTCTAGATGGTGTTTGAAGAAGTATTTTGTTGAAGGTTAAGTAATCTGCTTGATGATCTCTAAGTGTTGTTTGGTGTGTGTCCCTGTCACCAGATGCCAGAAGAGGAGGCGTTCTGTGTGTTTGTGAAACTGATGCAGGACTATAGACTGAGAGAACTGTTCAAACCCAGTATGGCTGAGCTGGGACTCTGCATGTACCAGTTTGAGTGTATGATCCAGGTAAGACCTGGCGTGGGTTCGAAACACGATTGAATGAATGACAAACCTTTACAGAGCAATATTGATGCACAGTTAGACTGTCCTTAGAATTTACATTTTTACATTTACATTTTTTAGTCATTTAGCAGACGCTCTTATCCAGAGCGACTTACAGTTAGTGAATACATATCTTTTTTTTTTATACTGGCCCCCCGTGGGAATCGAGCCCACAACCCTGGCGTTGCAAACGCCATGCTCTATCAACTGAGCTACATCCCTGCCGGCCATTCCCTCCCCTACCCTGGACAACGCTGGGCCAATTGTGCGCCGCCCATGAGTCTCCCGGTCGCGGCCGGCTGCGACAGAGCCTGGATTCGAACCAGGATCTCAAATGGCACAGTTAGCACTGCGATGCAGTGCCTTAGACCACTGCGCCACTCAGGAGACTTATGTTAGAATGTTGATTTACTGAGACAATATCATGAATAACAATTTTATATTTAAAAAAATAGCAGACGCTCTTATCATGACAATCAGTCACTGTCATGATGGGTCATACAAGGCATTCGGAAAATATTCAGACCCTTTGACTTTTTCCACATTTTGTTACGTTACAGCCTTATTCTAAAATCGATTCAATTGTTTATTCCCCTTCATCAATCTACACACAATACCCCATAATGACAAAGAAAAAAACAGGTTTTTAGCAATTTTTGCAAATGTACAAAAAAAAAACAACTGACCAGATAATCTTGTTTTTTATGGTCTGGCCACTCTACTATAAAGGCCTGATTGGTGGAGTGCTGCAGAGATGGTTGTCCTTCTGGAAGGTTCTCCCATCTCCACAGAGGAACTCTGGAGCTCAGTCAGAGTGACCATTGGGTTCTTAGTCACCTCCCTGACCAATGCTCTTCTCCCCTGATTGCTCAGTTTGGCCAGGCGGCAAGCTCTAGGAAGAGTCTTTGGTTCCAAACTTCTTCCATTTAAGAATGATGGAGCCCACTGTGTTCTTGGGGACCTTCAATGCTGCAGACATTTTTTGGTACTCTTCCCCAGATCTGTGCCTCGACACAATCCTGTCTCGGAGCTCTACGGACAATTCCTTCGACCTCATGGCTTGGTTTTTGCTCTCCAAAATGGAAACACAATAGTTCTCAATACAATGGAGTTGTACAGTAGGTTCATGGTGCATAATTTAAATGGAGTCAGTAGCCCTGCTTGGTGCTGAATGCAGGGCATGAATACAGGGCATGAATACAGATTGAATACAGGGCAGTCCACAGTTACACCTTGATCCTGGGAAACCTTAGATGGACAGTGTCTCATCTAGACCCAGGCTTATATAGACAGGTGTGTGCCTTTCCAAATCATGTCCAATCAATTGAATTTACCACAGGTGGACTCCAATCAAGTTGTAGAAACATCTCAAGGATGATCAATGAAAACAGGATGCACCTGAGCTCAATTTCGAGTCTCATAGCGAAGGGTCTGAATACTTATGTAAATTCTAAAAACCTGTTTTCACTTTGTCATTATGGGGTATTGTGTGTAGATTGATGAGGGGAAATATTATGTAATATACATTTTAGAATAAGTCTGTAACGTAACAAAATGTGTAAAAAGTTATGTGTTTTAATATATTATTTATCTCTCTCTCTCTCTCTCTCTCTCTTTCTCCCAACATCCCCCTCTCTCCTTCAGGAACTTCTCCCAGACCTCCATGTCCACTTCCAGGCCCAGAGTTTCCACACCTCTATGTATGCTTCTTCCTGGTTCCTCACGATCTTCCTCACCTCATTCCCTCTCCCTGTTGCCACCAGGATCTTTGATATCTTCATGTTAGAGGTGAGTCCAGTTAGGTGCAATCCTCATCCCTCAACTGTATACCAAAACAAGTGGCACGGCTGCCATTTTGCTGAAAACAAATCTCAGATTGTAGCTTTAAAGAACATTTCTGATTTACTCATGTTTGACAATCTACTTCAAGTGAGTCCAGAATATAGTTTGTATTACAGCAAACACAACGGGCTGTGAGTAAATGCAAGCAATTGGCACCCTCTGGTGGCCTTGGCCAAAAGGACATAACGTAAAATCTTGTGGACTAAAATTCAATTTCACCTCGGTAACGCAGTGCATCTTTTGTCGTAGGGTCTGAAGATAGTGTTCCGTGTGTTACTAGATAATGTAATGCTATGATCATGCAATGCTTGTCTCAGGGTCTAGAGATAGTGTTCCGTGTGGGGCTGGCCATCCTACAGATGAACCAGGCAGAACTCATACAGCTCGATATGGAGGGAATGTTACAGGTATGACTGAGCAGCCATAACCATTGGAATAACAACTCTGTCTGAGTTAATGCACACAATTATCAATTCAATATACTTTTTTCATCCCTGAGGGGCAAATGTTACTAGCAGGCATAAAATACATAATCTGGTCCCAGATCTGTTTGTTCTGTCGTGACAATGACCATAAGAGTTGGCATAAACTGATCTGGGACCAGGCAATGGGATACAGATTGAAAGACAAACACACTTGAAGTTGCTTTATTTGAGCATGTCTGTCTGGTACTCACCCATCGTCTTTCCCTGCTCTGCTGTAGTACTTTCAGAGGGTAATTCCCCACCAGCTGGAAAGTGGACCAGACAAGGTCATCCTGGCTGCTTATAACGTCAAGTACAATGCCAAGAAGATGAAGAAGTGAGTAGTACGCTTCTGCTTGCTCTCTGGGGTCTAGGCCGGGTTACTGTAAAAGCACGTCTGTGACAACTGCAGATGTAATTGATTGATTTGGCCCTTGAGCTGTCATGGCAACAGTAGTTACTGGAGATGGATGCTTGCTGCAAGTACAAGTGGTGCCAGTGCTCTGTATTGATGCTGTATAACTCCTGTTTTCAGGTTAGAAAGGGAATACACTGCAATCAAAACTAAGGAGATGGAGGAGCAGGTGGAGATTAAGGTGAGTGGTGGAGTTTTTAGTTTGGCCGTATTACCCATGCACTCTTATAGTCATCACATCAGTACAGCTCCATTTGATCATTATAAGCGGTTGATCACTATAACCGCCCTCCCTAAGTTGAGTGCACTGTACTTAAAAACCCAGTTGTGTATGATGTTTGGAATAATGATCTTTTGTGTGTCCTTGTTTTGCAGAGGTTGCGCACAGAGAACAGACTGCTGAAACAGAGGATAGACACACTGGAGAAAGTGAGTGAAAAGGAGGAGTTGAAAGAGGTTGTTACAAGTTGAACCGTGGCACTCCTTGCCATCCTATGTCATGACACCAGTCATAATAATAAGCCATATTATACCAGTGGACCCTTGTCGTGGCTATTCACACAACAAGACCATAACCCCCCCTACATACATTAACCCATCAAGTACTTGTTCATGCATCATGTGTCTCTCGTTGGTCACTAAAGACACATGGCAGAGTTGTTGTTACTAACTGGGCTGTGCTGGTGTGGGCTGTCTGTCCAATGTCCAATCACTGACGGGGAGAATGAGTGTTGTCAGTGTGTATCTTATTGGATAAAGGGATCCTAGTTGGCTTTGGAATGCAGGTCTTCCATTGAGATGCATGTCTCAGTCTTGAGATCCACACTCAGGACCAGGTAAGTCAAACTCTAAAACTGTAGCGGGCTGTGGAGCTCCACAAGGCTACATTCTGGGGCTCTTTGTAATTCCACCGGACACTAACTAACTAAAGCTGTAACTGTAATACGCTTGATGGGACTCACTGTGAGAGTGATGGTTGTACACTCTAAGATGATGCAGAGGAGCACTGCATGCCAGAGTACACGGCTGCCGTTGTTACGCATGTTGTTTGGATCGTCCGCTGTGTTTGTCAGAGCACAAAGATACAGGCATTGCCAGGACTGGTCAGAGCACCAGGACGCCATGAATGCGGCCTGGGCAGAGGACAGCCTCCGTATCTGTCCCAAACGACCAGGCTCTGTCTGGGACATAACCACTCACTCATATCACAGTATCGCTTCAAACAACAGGATGCAACTTCATACCCAAAATATTAACTGGAATGACTCAAAAGCTTCTAAAACGTAACCGTGTGGCACGAACCTAAAAAAGCATGGCTTCATCTAAACAACTGTTATTGTGCTGTTTATGGCTAACTTCTAATGCTGCTTTTCCTCTTAGCCCTTTTTAGCCTTATTATTCTGCTTTGCCTGTCTGAAACTCATCACCATGTTGTCTGTCTTACCACCACCACCTAATTCTAATTTTTACCCCCCACAACCTTATCACAGCGACTTATCATCACCACCACCCTTGAAGACCATGTTCCTTTACTACCTCCGAAACTGGCTCAATTACTAAGACACTATGGGGCGAATCCTAACTCCTCCCATTGACATCAATGCATGCATGGCTAAGTGAAAATAAACTGAAGTGGAAGTTAGGATTTGTCTCAAATTGTTAATTAATTACGTATAGACTTAATCGGTTGCCAAAATGATGGAGGAAGGACAATGAATATTGAATTTCCCTTTTAAAACAAAATCAAGTGTTTTGTCAATTTATTTAGGTTATAACTGTGTGTTATTTGGTCTCTCTCTTGTGGATATTTCTGTTTTGTAGGAAAGTGCTTCCTTGGCAGATAGATTGATCCAGGTATAAACTTTATTTTCTCCTCCTTTACCCCCCCACCCACCCCTCACGTTGCACTTTTCACCTCTCAGATTTCTCTCTATCTCAACATAGCTTTTGCATGCTCATAATTTTACCTTTAAATGATGGCACAATAAATTGTTTTTTGATTACAGTATTTTTTAAATCAATTAATGTAAAATGAGGACATTGAAATCAGATCGCTTTGGCTAAAACTAATCACCCATAACAGCATGCCCAAGTATCTCGAACCATGCCAAAATATAAAATGCTTAGAGCTATCAATCAGAGTCAACCAATGAGACTCAATCAAAAACATTTGCAGAGAAATAAAACGGCATGCGTTTCAAAACTACCAATCCCACTTTTATATAATCTTTGATTTGCCCGTCCCTTCCGTCCATCCCACCCCCGTGGTGCTCCCTGCTCATCCTACCCCTCGGTTGGTTATGTCCTAAAGGGACAAGTGACGCGTGCCCAGGAGGCAGAGGAGACCTACCTGGTCATGCGGGAGCTGGCCACGGTCAGGCAGCAGAGCGGAGAGGCCACAGCTCAGCTGGAGCTAGCACAGAGCACCATCAGGGAACTCCAGCAGAGACCCCTATTGGTAAGGAGTAGCACAGTGCTCAAGTTGAAGGTCCAGTATGGCTCAGTTGGTAGGTGATCAGGGGCGTCATGCACCCCACACATCTGAGGGGGCACAATGTGAGGATGGCTGTGAGGATAAGCTTAATTCTATGTAAAAAATATGTATTTTTCTGCATATCTAAGCATACCTCTTGAGCTGTCTGTATCCTCCTGACTGGTGGTAATTTTTTTTAAAGAAACAAAAAATGCTTCTCTGCTAAAATCTAGGCAAAAGATTGAAAGGAATGTGAGTCTTATTCAGTACATTTACTAATTGCTTGCTTTTCTAAAGTCTACCAACCTTGCCAGTAGCAAGCTAGCTAATCTAACTTGATTTATAGTCTGAAATGGCTTCTTCTTGGTAGCCAGTTATGAGGTCGGGAGATAGGTTCCCAATCTGGGCTAGTTAAAGCCAACTTCATATATTTGATAGGTGGCTAGTAGTATTACAGAGAAACAACCAAAATATATTTTTGTATTTTATTTTAAACAGGGCAGATCTGATGGGGAACGTGCACCTGTGCCGCCTATGGGCATGATGCCTCTGGTGGTGATGGAAAAGCAAGAGACACATTTTTAGTATGTGAATGTATGTACTCCCTGTACTGTAAATTGTTTTGGATTAAAGCGCCTTCTAAATGGCACTTATTACAGTGCCCCCAATGGGAGGGAGGATCACCAGGCCTGGCCAATTGAAATGTGTACGTTGCTTAGCAACAAAACTGCAGTCAGTGATGGTGACAGTGGATATGGATTCTCCCTACCTCTCCACTACAGAACACACTCGCTGTCTCGCACTCTCTCACTATACATAATGATCCTGTTTGCATGCATGACTTCAAATCGGGACATGCTGTTTGACGCAGTGCAGCTACCTTTTTCAGTCATTAACATACTCCCAGGAACGGATTCATGAATTTATAAGCATCTGATGTATGGGTGTTCAATGGATGGTACCCCAGCCAGCAGGACCCTCTCTTGGTGCTGTATATCCATTGGCCAAACATACCCTTTTAATATTGATAAGGTGAAACATGTTGAGATGATAATGTCTGCACTGCAGGGAATGAAGCAGTGTTTTACATAATGTGCTGCTATATCCATAAAACATTTATAATGAGTTGGAAGAGGGAAGCTCATTTGTTGTCCTCTGTGGAAATCAACAGTGAAATTGAGAATATGTTTTTGAAAGTGAAGTGCCATACTACTTGGTGTATTTTAGAGAGGTTGTTAACGGTGAGCAGTTGAACAAGATACTACAGTACAATACTACAGTATGTTTGATATACACTACCGGTCAAAAGTTTTAGAACACCTACTCATTCAAGAGTTTCTTTATTTTTACAATTTTCTACATTGTAGAATAATAGTGAAGACATCAAAACTATGAAATAACACATATGGAATCATGTAGTAACCAAAAGTGTTAAACAAATCAACATATATTTTATATTTGAGATTCTTCAAATAGCCACCCTTTGCCTTGATGACAGCTTTGCACACTCTTGGCATTCTCTCAACCAACTTCATGAGGTAGTCACCTGGAATGCATTTCAATTAACAGGTGTGCCTGCTTAAAAGTTAATTTAATGCGTTTGAGCCAATCAGTTGTGTTGTGACAAGGTGGTGGGGGGGGGGGGGGGGGGGTATACAGAAGATAGCCCTATTTGGTAAAAGACCAAGTCCATATCATGGCAAGAACAGCTCAAATAAGCAAAGAGAAATGACAGTCCATCATTACTTTAAGACATGAAGGTCAGTCAATACGGAACATTTCAAGAACTTTGAAAGTTTCTTCAAGTGCAGTCGCAAAAACCATCCAGCGCTATGATGAAACTGGCTCTCATGAGGACTTGTAGTCATGGCTCTATGTAGTACTGTGCGCCTCCCTTAGTCTGTTCTGGACTTGGGGACTGTGAAGAGACCTCTGGTGGCATGTCTTGTGGGGTATGCATGGGTGTCTGAGCTGTGTGCCAGTCATTCATACAGACAGCTCGGTGCTTTCAACATGTCAACACCTCTCAGACACAAGCAGTGATGAAGTAAATCTCTCCTCCACTTTGAGCCAGGCGAGATTGCCATGCATATTATTATTGTTTGCTCTCTGTGTACATCCAAGGGCTAGCCGTGCTGACCTGTTTTGAGCCAATTGCAATTTTCCTAAGTCCCTCTTTGTGGCACCTGACCACACGACTGAACAGTAGTCCAGGTGCGATAAAACTAGAGCCTGTAGGACCTGCCTTGTTGATAGTGCTGTTAAGAAGCTAGAGCAGCGCTTTATTATGGACAGACTTCTCCCCATCTTAGCTACTGTTGTATCAATATGTTTTGACCATGACAGTTTACAATCCAGGGTTAATCCAAGCAATTTAGTCACCTCAACTTGCTCAATCTCCACATTATTTATTACAATATTTAATTGAGGTTTGGAGTTTAGTGAATGATTTGTTCCAAATACAATGCTTTTAGTTCTAGAAATATTTAGTACTAACTTATTCCTTGCCACTCACTCTGAAACTAACTGCAACTCAACTTAAGTGTTGCAGTCATTTCAGTCGCTGTAGTAGCTGACATGTATAGTGTTGAGTCATCTGCATACATAGACACTTTGGCTTTACTCAAAGCCAGTGGCATGTCATTAGTAAATATTGAAAAAGTAATGGGCCTAGACAGCTGCCCTGGGGAATTCCTGATTCTACCTGGATTATGTTGGAGAGGCTTCCATTAAAGAACACCCTCTGTGTTCTGTTCGACAGGTAACTGTATCCACAATAGAGCAGGTGGAGTAAAGCCATAACACATACGTTTTTCCAGCAGCAGACTATGATCGATAATGTCAAAAGCCGCACTGAAGTCTAACAATACAGCCCCCACAATCTTTTTATCATCAATTTCTCTCAGCCAATCATCAGTCATTTGTGTAAGTGCTGTGCTTGTTGAATGTCCTCTATAAGCATACTGAAAGTTTGCTGTCAATTTGTTTACTGTAAAATAGCATTGTATCTGGTCTAACACAATTTTTTCCAATAGTTTACTAAGGGTTGGTATTAGGCTAATTGGTAGGCTATTTGAGCCAGTAAAGGGGGCTTTACTATTCTTAGGTAGCGGAATGACTTTTGCTTCCCTCCAAGCCTGGGGGCACACACATTCTAGTAGGCTTAAATGGAAAATATGGCAAATAGGAGTGGCAATATCGTCCACTATTATCCTCAGAACCCGGTGGCTTGTCATTGTTGATAGACAATACTTTTTTCATTTCTTCCACACTCACTTTACGGAATTCAAAATTACAATGTTTGTCTTTCATAATTTGGTCAGATATACTTGGATGTGTAGTGTCAGCAATTGTTGCTGGCATGTCATGCCTAAGTTTGCTAATCTTGCCAATGAAAAAATCATTAAAGTAGTTGACAATATCAGTTGGTTTTGTGATGAATTTCCCAAAATTTCATTTAAGGTGCTCCAAAGCTTTTTACTATCATTTTCTATGTCATTTATCTTTGTTTCATAGTGTAGTTTCTGCTTCTTTTTATTCAGTTTAGTCACATGATTTTTCAATTTGCAATATGTTTGCCAATCGGTTGTACAGCCAGACTTATTTGCAATTCTTTTGCCTCATCCCTCTCAACCATACAATTTTTCAATTCCTCATCAATCCACAGGGATTGGAAGACCCAGAGTTATCTCTGCTGCAGAGGATAAGTTCATTAGCGTTACCAGCCTCAGAAATTGCAGCCCAAATAAATGCTTCACAGAGTTCAAGTAACAGACACACCTCAACATCAACTGTTCAGAGGAGACTGTGTGAATCAGGCCTTCATGGTTGAATTGCTGCAAGTAACCACTACTAAAGGACACCAATAAGAAGAAGAAGAGCTTGCTTGGGCCAAGAAACACGAGCAATGGACATTAGACCGGTGGAAATATGTCCTTTGGTCTGAAGTCCAAATTGGAGATTTTTGGTTCCAACTGCCATGTCTTTGTGAAACGCGATGTTAGTGAACGGATGATCTCCGCATGTGTATTTCCCACCGTAAAGCATGGAGGAGGAGGTGTTATGGTGTGGAGGTGCATTACTGGTGACACTGTCTGTGATTTATTTAGAATTCAAGGCACACTTAACCAGCATGGCTTCCACAGCATTCTGCAGCGATACGCCATCCCATCTGGTTTGGGCTTAGTGGGACTATCATTTGTTTTTCAACAGGACAATGACCCAACACACCTCCAGGCTGTGTAAGGGCTATTTGACCAAGAAGGAGAGTGATGGAGTGCTGCATCAGATGACCTGGCCTTCACAATCCCCCGACCTCAACCAAATTGAGATGGTTTGGGATGAGTCGGATGGCAGAGTGAAGGAAAAGCAGCCAACAAGTGCTCAGCATATGTGGGAACTCCTTCAAGACTGTTGGAAAAGCATTCCAGGTGAAGCTGGTTGAGAGAATGCCAAGAGTGTGCAAAGCTGTCATCAAGGCAAAGGGTGGCTAATTGAAGTATAAAATATATTTTGATTTGCTTAACACGTTTTTGGTTACTACATGATTCCATATGTGTTATTTCATAGTTTTGATGTATTCACTATTATTCTACAATGTAAAAAATAGTAAAAATAAAGAAAAACCCTTGAATGAGTAGGTGTTCTAAAGCTTTTCACTGGTAGTGTATACCTGAGTGAAAATGTATAACACGTGAGGGAAAAAAGCATTTGATCCCCTGCTGATTTTTTACGTTTGCCCACTGACAAAGACATGATCAGTCTATAATTTTAATGGAAGGTTTATTTGAACAGTGAGAGACAGAATAACAACAAAAAAATCCAGAAAAACGCATGTAAAAAATTTATAAATTGATTTGCATTTGAATGAGGGAAATAAGTATTTGACCCCTCTGCAAAACATGACTTAGTACTTGGTGGCAAAACCCTTGTTGGCAATCACAGAGGTCAGACGTTTCTTGTAGTTGGCCACCAGATTTGCACACATCTCAGGAGGGATTTTGTTCCACTCCTCTTTGCAGATCTTCTCCAAGTCATTAAGGTTTCGAGGCTGACGTTTGGCAACTCGAACCTTCAGCTCCCTCCACAGATTTTCTATGGGATTAAGGCCTGGAGACTGGCTAGGCCAGTCCAGGACCTTAATGTGCTTCTTCTTGAGCCACTCCTTTGTTGCCTTGGCCGTGTGTTTTGGGTCATTGTCATGCTGGAATACCCATCCACGACCCATTTTCAATGCCCTGGCTGAGGGAAGGAGGTTCTCACCCAAGATTTGACGGTACATGGCCCCGTCCATCGTCCCTTTGATGCGGTGAAGTTGTCCTGCCCCCTTAGCAGAAAAACACCCCCAAAGCATAATGTTTCCATCTCCATGTTTGATGGTGGGGATGGTGTTCTTGGGGTCATAGGCAGCATTCCTCCTCCTCCAAACACGGCGAGTTGAGTTGATGCCATATAGCTCGATTTTGGTCTCATCTAACCACAACACTTTCACCCAGTTCTCCTCTGAATCATTCAGATGTTCATTGGCAAACTTCAGATGGCCCTGTATATGTGCTTTCATGTGCAGGGGGACCTTGCGGGCGCTGCAGGATTTCAGTTCTTCATGGCGTAGTGTGTTACCAATTGTTTTCTTGGTGACTATGGTCCCAGCTGCCTTGAGATCATTGACAAGATCCTCCCGTGTAGTTCTGGGCTGATTCCTCACCGTTCTCATGATCATTGCAACTCCACGAGGTGAGATCTTGCATGGAGCCCCAGGCCGAGGGAGATTGACAGTTATTTTGTGTTTCTTCCATTTGCGAATAATCGCACCAACTGTTGTCACCTTCTCACCAAGCTGCTTGGCGATGGTCTTGTAGCCCATTCCAGCCTTGTGTAGGTCTACAATCTTGTCCCTGACATCCTTGGAGAGCTCTTTGGTCTTGGCCATGGTGGAGAGTTTGGAATCTGATTGATTGCTTCTGTGGACAGGTGTCTTTTATACAGGTAACAAGCTGAGATTAGGAGCACTCCCTTTAAGAGTGTGCTCCTAATCTCAGCTCGTTACCTGTATAAAAGACACCTGGGAGCCAGAAATCTTTCTGATTGAGAGGGGGTCAAATACTTATTTCCCTCATTAAAATGCAAATCAATTTATAACATTTTTGACATGTGTTTTTCTGGATTTTTTTGTTGTTATTCTGTCTCTCACTGTTCAAATAAACCTACCATTAAAATTATAGACTGATCATTTCTTTGTCAGTGGGCAAACGTACAAAATCAGCAGGGGATCAAATACTTTTTTCCTCACTGTATATTGTTATACATTACATATATATTGTTTCGAAACAATGTGTGTATTGTAATGTGATTTTGAAGTAGGTAGTTATGAATTACCAGTTATTTCAAGATTCAACACATTATTCCCACTCAGACTAACCTTAAGGACACTATGGGCTGGTTTCCCGGAGTCCGATAAAGCTCTAGATCTCTTCCTCACTCTCTCTCTCCTCTTCCTTCCTCTCTCCTCTTCCTTCCTCTCTCCTCTTCCTCTTTCTCCTCCCGCTTCCTCGCTACTGTAGAAGGGCAACCCGCTCTACACAGAGGAGTCCATCCTGCAGTTGGAGAGAGAGCTGGTTCAGGCCAGGCTAAAGGAGGCTGAGTCCCAGTGTGCCCTCAAGGAGATGCAAGACAAGATCCTGGACATAGAGAAGGTGTGTTAACTGGCTCAGACTGTCTATCATCAATTCACTCACTGTCACAGTGCCTCCTAGTCCCATACCTCTGTCAGGCATTCCGTCTGGAATAGGCAAACATTGTGGGATATTGCAGATAGAAATGTCATGACTAGAGCGGACGTGATTCCTTTTCTACATGTAGAGACTAGAGGTTTTTTCTACGTAATATATTTATATCTGAAAATTCCACAATGTTGTGCCCTGCTGAACGCATCCCTGGTATTTTACTGTCCCTCTCCTGGTCCATGACATAAGCATCCTGAAGTTGAGTCTTCTCAGTCATTGTTTTGGTTGTGTCTGTGTTTCTGTCTGTCCCCCAGAGGAACACGTCCCTGCCAGATGACACCAACGTGGTGCGGTTGCAGGAGGAGCTGATAGCAGTGAAGCTGAGAGAGGCTGAAGCTGTGATGGGGCTGAAGGAACTCAGACAACAGGTCAGAGACCTGGAGGAGCACTGGCAGGTGAGGACGAAAATCTATTCTCCACACCGTACACACACATGGAAGATTCAAACACACCAACACACTTTCCTTCTGTAGGTCTATAGTGTATTGAAACTGATGAACTTAAAATACAATTTGATATGAGTGTGACTTGACTATCTCAGCTGTACCATGAGTAATAATATAATAATAATATGCCATTTAGCAGACGCTTTTATCCAAAGCGACTTACAGTCGTGCGTGCATACATTTTTGTGTATGGGTGGTCCCGGGGATCGAACCCACTACCTTGGCGTTACAAGCGCCGTGCTCTACCAGCTGAGCTACAGAGGACCATGTCCAAGACACAGCACTAAGAGACCCATAGATGATTAATATGATTATACCGGATATAGATGTTAAATGTATTTTTGTCATCTTGCTCAATCTCCATGTGTGTATGAGTTGAGGACTCAGCTATTTTAGTTGCATAACATCTTTGGTTGACTGCGTGCTTCCCCCCTCTCCCCCTGCTCCTATAGCGTCACCTGGCGCGTACGGCGGGCCGCTGGAAGGACAGCCCTAGGAAGAATGCTGTGTCTGAGCTACAGGACGAGCTGATGAGTGTCAGGCTACGGGAGGCTGAGGCCCAGGCAGAACTCAGAGAGACTCGTCAGAGGATGATGGAGCTGGAGACACAGGTCAGTAAGACAGACACAGTTCAGCCTTTGTAGAAATATTAGTAGTGTACCAGTTATGGCTGTCAAATGATAAAAATAATGGAGTACATTTTTGAATTTGCTCAAAATTGGCCCTAAACAAAGCTTTTCAGTAGGCCTACTCCCTCTTATCAATGTTCTTGAAGTTTTAACACTTGTGCACAGCACACACTCTCTCTGTCTCTTTCTCACACACGCACACACACACACATACACACAGTGTTAAAGCTTCAGGCATTCTAAATGATTGTGACTATAGGAAATAATTACTGGCTCTATGGGTACAAAGAACAAAGAGCTTTTAAACTTGTCCAGCAATGTTATGAAAACACTGTAACCATCTGTACTGTTCAGATAACTTTACACACAAAGGCCTCCACAATCGCCCTCTCGCTGGGCGAGTTCGTTTTGTATGGCCCGGTGCCCCGGGTGGGCGGAGTTTGTACATTTTAGGCCATTCCATTGGTCTTTAAGTGAAATCTCCACCCACCTGGGGCACCGGGCCATATAAAACGAACTCGCCCACTTGCTCCCGCTCTCTCACACATCCTCTGTCTCACACACACACACGCACACACACAATCATACACACCCCACCTTTGAAGCAACTCTTTGAGAAGCCTATCCCTTTTCAGTTCTTCCTGTGCCATCCGCATTTCTGCATAGCCTAGTCAGTGGTCAAGTTATCAGGTTGCTAGTTGGGTAACATGACTAGATAGCTAAACAATGTTTGTTATCAAAGTAATTTAAAACGGCCCGCGACATGCACACGAGTCCGCAGAAAAAATTAAAAACATAGCTCCGGTAATATTGGGCTTAACTTTGACATGATTTTGGTTAGAGGCACAAGGTCTTCAGCGATGTAAAGGTGCTAGCATTGACTGTAATGCTATGTATTATTTATTACGTTATTAGCCCAGAAAATTGTTTGTGTTATTACATACAGCCGGGAAGAACTATTGGCTATCAGAGCGGCGGTAACTCACCAGCACTACCAGCATTACGACCAGGAATACGACTTTCTCGAAGCGGATCCTTTGTTCGCACCCCCCAGGGCAATTGAACTGATTCCAGAGGCCGACCCAAAACAACGCCGGAGGAGAGGTACTTGGAGTGGCCTTCTAGTCCGACTTAGGAGGCGTGCACACCACCCACCGCTTCCGAGTATATTACTCGCTAATGTTCAGTCTCTGGATAATAAAGTTGATGAGCTCAGGGCGAGGGTTTCTTTCCAGAGAGACATCAGGGATTGTAACATCCTCTGTTTCACGGAAACATGGCTCTCTCGGGATATACTGTCCGAGTCGGTCCAGCCAGTTGAGTTCTCAGTTCATTGCGCAGACAGGAATAAATATCTCTCCGGGAAGCAGAAGGGCGGAGGTGTATGTTTTATGATTAACGACTCATGGTGTAGTTGTGATAACATACAGGAACTCAAGTCATTTTGTTCAGCCGACCTAGAATACCTCACAATCAAATCAAATGGTTATAGTCACAACCGTGTGTATCCCCACTCAAGCCGATACCACGACGGCCCTCAAAGAACTTCACTGGACTCTATACAAACTGGAAACCACATATCCTGAGGCTGCATTTATTGTAGCTGGGGATTTTAACAAAGCAAACTTGAGGAAAAGGTTGCTGAAGTTCTATCAACACATCGACTTTAGTACTCGCGCTGCTAAAACACTCGACCACTGCTACTCCAACTTCCGGGATGCATACAAGGGCCTCCCCCGGCCCTCCTTTCGGCAAATCTGACCACGACTCCATTTTGCTCCTCCCTTCCTATAGGCAGAAACTCAAACAGGAAGTACCCATGCATTCAACGCTGGTCTGACCAATCGGAATCCACGCTTCAAGATTGTTTTGATCACGCGGACTGGGATATTTTCCGGGTAGGTTCAAATAATAATATCGACGTATATACTGATACGGTGACTGAGTTTATCAGGAAGTGTATAGGAGATGTTGTACCCACTGTGACTATTAAAACCTACCCTAACCAGAAACCGTGGATAGATGGCAGCATTCGCGCAAACTGAAAGCGCGAAACACCACATTTAACCACGGCAAGGTGACTGGGAAAATGGCAGAATACAAACAGTGTAGTTATTCCCTCCGCAATCAAACAGGCAAAACGTCAGTATAGGGACAAAGTGGAGTCGCAATTCATCGGCTCAGACACGAGGGTCTACAGACAATCACAGACTACAAAAGGAAAACCAGCCACGTCGGGGACACCGACGTCTTGCTCCCGGACAAGCTAAACACCTTCTTCGCCCGCTTTGAGGATAATACAGTACCACCGACGCGGCCTGCTACCAAGGACTGTGGGCTCTCCTTCTCCATGGCCGACGTCAGCAAGACTTTTAAGCGTGTTAACCCGCGCATTGGCTGATGGCCCAGATGGCATCCCTAGTCCCGTCCTCAGAGCATGTGCAGACCATCTGGCTGGTGTGTTTACAGACATATTCAATCTCTCCCTATCCCAGTTTGCTGTCCCCACATGCTTCAAGATGGCCACCATTGTCCCTGTACCCAAGAAACCAAAGGTAACTGAACTAAATGACTATCGCCCCATAGCACTCACTTCTGTCATCATGAAGTGCTTTGAGAGACTAGTCAAGGATCATATCACCTCTATCTTACCTGCCACCCTAGATCCACTTAAATTTGCTTACCGCCCCAATAGATCCACAGACTATGCAATTGCCATCACACTGCACACTGCTCTATCCCATCTGGACAAGAGGAATACCATTGTAAGAATGCTGTTCATTGACTATAGCTCAGCATTAAACACCATAGTACCCTCCAAGCTCATCATTAAGCTCTGGGCCCTGGGTCTGAACCCCGCCCTGTGCAACTGGGTCCTGGACTTCCTGACGGGCCTCCCCCAGGTGGTGAAGGTAGGTTACAACACCTCCACTTCGCTGATCCTCAACACAAGGGTGTGTGCTCAGTCCCCTCCTGTACTCCCTGTTCACCCATGACTGCATGGCCAAGCACGCCTCCAACTTAATCATCAAGTTTGCAGACGACACAACAGTAGTAGGCTTGATTACCAATAATGACGAGACAGCCTACAGGGAGGAGGTAAGGGCTCTGAGCGTGTGGTGCCAGGAAAAATAACCTCTCACTCAATGTCAACAAAACAAAGGAGATGATCGTGGACTTCAGGAAACAGCAGAGGGAACACCCCCCTATCCACATCGACGCGACCGCAGTGGAGAAGGTGGAAAGATTCAAGTTCCTCGGCGTACACATCACTGACAAACTGAAATGGTCCACCCACAAAGACAGTGTTGTGAAGAAGGCGCAACATCGCCTCTTCAACCTCAGGAGGCTGAAGAAATTTGGCTTGGCACCTAGAACCCTCACAAACCTTTACATATGTACAATTGAGAGCATCCTGTCGGGCTGTATCACCGCCTGGTACGGCAACTGCACCGCCCGCAACCGCAGGGCTCTCCAGAGGGTGGTGCGGTCTGCCCAACGCATCACCGGTGGCAAACTACCAGCCCTCCAGGACACTTACAGCACCCGATGTCACAGGAAGGCCAAAAGGATCATCACGGAGAACAACCACCTGAGCCACTGCCTGTTCACCCCGCTATCGTCCAGAAGGCGAGGTCAGTACAGGTGCATCAAAGCTGGGACCGAGAGACTGAAAAACAGCTTCTATCTCAAGGCCATCAGACTGTTAAATAGCCTTCACTAGCACATTAGAGGCTGCTGCTTATATACATAGATTAGAAAGCACTGGCCACTTTAATAAATGGAACACTAGTCACTTTAATAATGTTTACATATCTTGCATCACTCATCTCATATGTATATACTGTATTCTATACTATTCTACTGTATCTTAGTCTATGCCGCTCTGACATTGCTCGTCCATATATTTATTGATATATTCTTAATTCCATTGCTTTACTTAGATTTGTGTGTATTGGGTATATGTTGTGAAATTGTTAGATATTACTTGTTAGATATTACTGCACTGTTGGAGCTAGAAACACAAGGATTTCACTACACCCGCAATAACATCTGCTAAACTCGTGTATGTGACCAATACATTTGATTTGATTTGTTCCTTGTTGTGTTCTGCGCTTGAAAGGGTCCGTGCAGAAATATATGCGCTTAAAAGGTTCCGTTCGGTGAAGAAATGGAGTCGCGATTAACGGCATAAAAAAATGTTACGCTGATAAACATGTCATGCAGCCCTAGTACCAATTAATCTTCACATGCATGTGTGGGAGTAGTCAAATGGCCTCTTCTATTGCCTTGTCCAACCACGAGGGGGCAGCAGAGGTACATATTCTTAACTGTCAAAGTATCAGGCGCTCCCATAAGGATGTGTTGTATTCAGAGTTGAAAAGGGCAAACCTTTTCAGTTACTACTTTCTAATGTAGTAGGTGAACAATGCCATTTAGCAGATACAAGCTATAGAACTTGCTTTAAATGGGTTGCCTCTTGTGATATAATAGAAATGTGTAATGAGGAAACTGCCCCCTCCCAATATTTACCTTCCATATCCTTCCCCGCCGGCAGAACCAGATCCATAGCAACCAGCTGCGTCGGGCGGAGCAGGAGGGGCGGGGCTTTCAGGAGCGTGTGACTGTGCTGACGGCCCAGAATAAGGGCCTACACGTTCAGCTGCAGGAGATCAAACGCAAACAGGCGGAGATTGAGTGCAAGGTAAGAAAGAGTCTGTCTGCTGTTGGGATGACTATAGCCAACCAGGTGATTGGATGCTTCTCCACTGATACCCTATACACACTTCTGAGTCGAACCAAGCTGAGACAAACTGAGCTGTACTGTGCTGGCCTGGTTATGCATCCACCATAGTAGCGGGAACCATACCGGAAAGGACAGTGTGAAAAGAAAATACACCGTTTGGTTTGGGTCGGCATGATGGTGTGAAAAGGGTATGAGTGTATCAGCCCCACAATCAGTCAAACTGGAAATATTGAAAACCTTGAGTTTGAGTTGTCAAAATCATCCTTTATCTGATCCATTGCTTCTTGTTAAAATCAGATCTTCAGAGTCCCGGTTCTGAAGAGGGAAGCAGTTTGTTTTGCTTGACATCTTCAGATAACATCTCTGTGCTGTTGATGTTGTTAAACGTGTGTGTGTGTGTGTGTGTGTGTGTGTTTTAAACTGCTCTCTGCAGATCAGCAACACCCCTTGTCTCTCGGGGATTACTGCAGGAATCATACTAAACAACTGTTTCAGAAGGTTCAACATTTGTGTTAAGTGTAGCACACAAATGCACCCTGTTGTGACCCTGGGGCTTACAGTATGTAATGGCTGTCAACATGTCTTTAATAACACTCTCTAGAAACATTACTTCAGTGGAGGTAAAAGCCATTTGTTTGTGTGGCAGTTAGCCTATCTTTTCTACAATAAAGTCAACTCTGCGCCTCAAATGGGAGACTCATGGTGGTGTGCGAATTAACATTTCATTTTCGGTGACACTCTGGCTTGACATTGTTTGTTCATTTGTTTGTTTCAGAACAAGGAGGAGGTGATGGCGGTGAGGCTGAGAGAGGCTGACAACATCGCTGCCATGGCCGAGCTGCAGCAACAGATCTCTGAACTGGAGATACAGGTACAGTACTTAACCCGGCCTCCCTCCCTCACAGTCACACTAGCTTGGTGCTAGTACTTTTAATCTATATTGACAGTCCTTCATAGTCCATGACTAGGCTTAATTTATGTCCAGTCCATAGACTTCTCCTCACCATAACCCACAGTTCAACACTCCATACCCACTCCAACATCTGAGCACACAGGCTAACTCTGAGTGCCTCAACTCTTGACACAGAGACGCCCCATACGCCTAAAGGAAGGTTTACAGTTTAGAGCCTGTATCTATTTTAGTGTTCTTCATTGATGTGAGGAAGAAGGTGGGGTATTTTTAAAGTGACAGTTTACTGCAGAGGTGAAAGGTGTGCCAAGAAACCATGATCATCTCCAGGAAGGACAGTGTGACATCTTAGTCTGGCATATCATATCATATATCATACCAATCATGCTCATGCTTGATTGGGTACTCTCGGTTAAACCAGAACTAAAAGCGTGTGTAATTTGTTCAGATATTTTCACCTGTGTTTGTCATCCGTCGAAGCAGTTTAAGCACCGCCTTCGCCCAATGCTGATACGTCCAAATAACCTGAGACGAAAACCCAAGACCCAGAATTATACTATTTCAACTATATATTTGGAGATTGAGATCAACCTTTCTCTGAAATACAGTGGGAAAAAAAAGTATTTAGTCAGCCACCAATTGTGCAAGTTCTCCCGCTTAAAAAGATGAGAGAGGCCTGTAATTTTCATCATACATCATACGTCAACTATGACAGACAAAATGAGAAAAGAAAATCCAGAAAATCACATTGTAGGATTTTCTATGAATTTATTTGCAAATTATGGTGGAAAATAAGTATTTGGTCAATAACAAAAGTTTCTCAATACTTTGTTATATACCCTTTGTTGACAATGACACAGGTCAAACGTTTTCTGTAAGTCTTCACAAGGTTTTCACACACTGTTGCTGGTATTTTGGCCCATTCCTCCATGCAGATCTCCTCTAGAGCAGTGATGTTTTGGGACTGTCGCTGGGCAACACGGACTTTCAACTCCCTCCAAATATTTTCTATGGGGTTGAGATCTGGAGACTGGCTAGGCCACTCCAGGACCTTGAAATGCTTCTTACGAAGCCACTCCTTCGTTGCCCAGGCGGTGTGTTTGGGATCATTGTCATGCTGAAAGACCCAGCCACGTTTCATCTTCAATGCCCTTGCTGATGGAAGGAGGTTTTCACTCAAAATCTCACATGGCCCCATTCATTCTTTCCTTTAAATGGATCAGTCGTCCTGGTCCCTTTGCAGAAAAACAGCCCCAAAGCATGATGTTTCCACCCCCATGCTTCACAGTAGGTATGGTGTTCTTTGGATGCAACTCAGCATTCTTTGTCCTCCAAACACGACGAGTTGAGTTTTTACCAAAAAGTTATATTTTGGTTTCATCTGACCATATGACATTCTCCCAGTCCTCTTCTGGATCATCCAAATGCACTCTAGCAAACTTCAGACGGGCCTGGACATGTACTGGCTTAAGCAGGGGGACACGTCTGGCACTGCAGGATTTGAGTCCTTGGCGGCATAGTGTGTTACTGATGGTAGGCTTTGTTACTTTGGTCCCAGCTCTCTGCAGGTCATTCACTAGGTCCCCCCGTGTGGTTCTGGGATTTTTGCTCACCGTTCTTGTGATCATTTTGACCCCACGGGGTGAGATCTTGCGTGGAGCCCCAGATCGAGGGAGATTATCAGTGGTCTTCCATTTCCTAATAATTGCTCCCACTGTTGATTTCTTCAAACCAAGCTGCTTACCTATTGCAGATTCAGTCTTCCCAGCCTGGTGCAGGTCTACAATTTTGATTCTGGTGTCCTTTGACAGCTCTTTGGTCTTGGCCATAGTGGAGTTTGGAGTGTGACTGTTTGAGGTTGTGGACAGGTGTCTTTTATACTGATAACAAGTTCAAACAGGTGCCATTAATACAGGTAACGAGTGGAGGACAGAGGAGCCTCTTAAAGAAGAAGTTACAGGTCTGTGAGAGCCAGAAATCTTGCTTGTTTGTAGGTGACCAAATACTTATTTTCCACCATAATTTGCTAATAAATTCATTAATAAAAAAAAAAATCTGGATTTTTTTTTCTCAATTTGTCTGTCATAGTTGACGTGTACCTATGATGAAAATTACAGGCCTCTCATCTTTTTAAGTGGGAGAACTTGCGCAATTGGTGGCTGACTAAATACTTTTTTCCCCCCACTGTAACTGAACATCATTTGTACAGTCAGAAGAAAATATGGGTTAGTGTTTAATGTATTAGCAGCAGCTAAACAGATTGTCTGCCAGTAGAAAATAACCTATGCATTTCCTGTGCTAGTGATTTGTCAGATTATTAAAGCCTCGGCGTGTCTCTTCATATCATGCTGCGGTTCCTTATCTAGTGTGGTGTTGGGGTCGTATGCGTGTGGAACTATACACAATATAACACTCTGTTAACTCTTAAGATGCTTTGTATAAAAGTGTCTGTGCCAATTGACCATATTATCGTTTTTCTCATTACGGACAAATAGCAAAAGTTTGGTTTCTTGAATATGAGCTGACTTTAGTCTTTCCAGTGATAGTACAATTTCTGTCATGAGAAGACTGACAGAGATTGCTTCAGTTCTTTCCATCAACTCTGAGTCTGAAGAAATGTTAATGCAGAAGCTTTGATGTCTCAGCCCGTCAAGTCATTGTGTTGGTGTTTCAGAAACGTTCCCATCACAGGTTAACTAAGTGTCAGACTATCTGTCTGCTTTCTTCACACTATTGGCCTACACATATACACCCTCTAATATACATTTTATACCAACAGTTAGCCTATACCACAGAGTTAACTCATCAAAACATTTACAAGAAATAGACAGCCTTATATGCATTGTTAAGCATCTTAAATGTGATATTTTGAAGAACACACCATTTTAATCAGTGTCAATTTACTTTTTCAAAACCAACATCCCTTCCATACTCACAGTGTAGTCAGGTGTTGTTACTAGGTGCTTCAACAACAACAGTGCATCAACACCAGCGTTCACCACTACCGAGTACCGCCCCCCTCACTCTCACGTCGTGCTATGAAACCATGATTTGCCTCTGATGATAATCTCAATCTTCACTAAACTGAGTTACTTTTTAATCTAGCTGTTTCTGAGTATGCTGTGCATTGGAAGCTAATAGTCTCTGCCAGACAGACAGAACAGGTATTTTCCCTTCATATAACCACTTTGTGTGAGTCAGAGCCCATGCCATGTGGTGCCAGTGATGAACTCTTGGTCTGTGGTTTGGGTACCTGGTTGCAGCTCTTAAGGTTGTGGGTAGATGGCCTGTCTTACCTTAGCCCTCAGTCGCTCTGGTTATAGACCCAGGGGTAAGAGTGCAAAAAAGCAATGACTGATAAATTGCTGTCCACTGCATTTAACACCTCCCATAAAGATCCATAAAAGGTGTCTGATGGCATGCTATAACATGACAGAGGTTTGCTCTTTGTGAGCTGCGCCACAGTACAAGTTACTTTTTTCCAAATCGTGAATAAAGTGGGTACTATCTCGCTCAACCTTAAACTTGGAGTCTTTGTGTGGTGCGTTAAACCAATAAACAACGGAGGGTGGTTCACACACAAAAATAGACAACTTCAGAAAGTCCTTTTTCTGTTTTTTTCTCCAAATAGGAATGCATTATGTGTAGCTTTAGTAAACTCATCCAATGAGTGCCGCCCACTTCTGCCCACTGTACCTTGCAGTGTTTCCCTTACCATTGTAGTACTCTTACCTTGAAAAAGCCCCTGCGGCGGCCTGCCTACCTGATATTCCTCAAACTAAAACGTCAGTATGGCCCACCTGCACTACTGCCCACTATTGGAAAGTATTCACAACACGCCAGTGATGTCTATATTTATTTATGTTATATTTTCTTGAGGTAAAGAATTTCACAATTATAGGTTCGCAAAGAACTTCCGGTACTAAACTACTGTAAATATATCTGTATCAAGAGGTATAGAAAGAGCTCAATCGATAAAACTGAATGTATAGTCAAATGGACATCAGGGTTTTTACATCCATCGCTTTTGCAGTATGAAAGTAGCTGAATGTATGTGTGACCCATGATAATACCACAGCTCGGCTATCTTCTTGTCAAGACAAGAAACCACTTCCTACTGTGAGGCGAAGACAAACTGACAGCTAGAACCAGAGGTGACATGTTGGAGGCCTATCTATGATTTTGTCATTCTGCATGCATGATATGCTTACAGATTTAGATGTATATTTAGCAGGGGGCTTGAGAATGTGCTGTTACAAATTCAGTGGTTATTAAAGGTTCCTCATAGTGATTTCGGACTCCTCTCCTGGTAATTGTGTCTGCAGTTCTACATGGTGGTTTGCTTTTACATTTACATTACAAAGAAATGTGTCATCTCCTTTGTCATCATTGCTTTTTGTCAAAAAGTCACATTTCCTGTCTTATGGTTTCTATAGGTGTTTGGGTGTTTGTTTTTAACACTAATAGAATTAGTGTAACTATTGTTATTGGTAACTATTGTTTTTTGGATCGGACATGATATGTCCGATACGAGATTGATTCTGTGCAATCTAACGCTACTCTACCATAGCCATATAAACCAAGATTGATTGTAGAGAGAAAAAGCATGAGACTGAACACGAGATCTAACACCACTCTACCATGGCCATCTAAACCATGCTGAAATGCCCATCTGTCAGAATAGAGGGAAACAAGCCACCATGTCACTAGCCAAAAGCAGTACGACGACAACCTCTGAGAGGTGTGGAAAGGCAAGTTGGCGTTTTTTGGGATGAGTTTTGTCCTGGAGGTAGTAAAGTAGTACAGTATATAGGGAATAGGGTGCCATTTGGGATGCACCCCATAACTTAAAGACGTTTGATGTGTCTGGCCACAACCCCTAACCACCTGGTGATCCACACAGCTGAGTACGAGGACGTCTCGCTAACTGCCTCTCCCTTATCGCTAGCTCTGTCAGGAGGGAGGCAGGGATGGAGGAGGGGGGGGACCTCAACAAAAACACAGATTCCAGGAAGAATAGCTGCTTTTGTAGAGCTCACATTGTCAGCTTGTCAGCAGCTTCTCAGGGGCCTAAGCCTACACTCTCAACCCTTACCTGACCACAGGAACTATGAGTGTCGTATATATTTTGAGGTGTTGGGTCCGACCGAGATGGTTAACTCACCTCACTACCTCACCTCCCCCCACCCCTGCATTTAACTTCTTCCCCTTTTTACCCTCTCCTGTTCCTGCGTTGCTGGTTGTGGTTAGCCTGAACCCTTCAGCCTGTGCCGGTGCCCCTCTCTCTCTCTCTCTGCTTATAAACTCTCCCAGGCTTTAGACAGGATTGAGTTGAGCTGTGTATGGGGTATGTGTGTTTGTCTCCTATGGCTGCAGCTGTCTGCACTGAGGAGGGTAAACAGCACATGTGTCATGTTTGACAGTTAAACATACGGTAGCTACTAGCCTCATCCCCAGGGCCCAGAGAGGATAACAACACAAACGACTATAGCTACCTTGTGTTAGCTTAGCTAGGTTCCCCCATTCATCTATGGCTTAGTCAACAGCCACTCTCTACATACTGTATATTTTATGATGCTTCTGTGATGCAAGTTTTCCAGTGATGTGTAGCTATAGTGTCTCTTGTCTGGTGGTAGTAGTTGTCTCCCTCTCTCTCTTCTACATTTTTAGTTGATCTACTGAATATTACAACAGTGCAACCCAACCTGGTCTTGTCAAGTTGCCCTTATAACAATTCAAGGTTGCCAACATGTAAAGCATCCGCGGTGACACAAACTTCTTATCTCCTCTCCAGTGTTATGAGTAGCTGAACAATGATAAGCTATGTTTTAAGACGTGTTGTTTTCTGTTTGTTTCTACAGAAAGAAGAAGGGAAGGTCCAGGGCCAGCTGAACAACACCGACTCCAGTCAGTACATCAGAGACCTGAAGGACCAGATAGCTGAGCTAAAACATGAGGTGAGTAGTTACAACAGGGGAATACTGAACCGGGAGAAAAACAAACACGTTGGTATCGGTTGTTTTCAGAGACGATTTTGTTAGTTGAATTTTTCATGTGTTTTGCTCAGATTTGTCTATTTTGAAGCCAGCTGTATGTTAGAAGTGTAAACTACGCCCAAAAGCTTCCTGCGCTGAGGGTGTTGATTTACCAGCACACACCCCTCTCCTCTCACTCTCATCTTCTAAAAGATAACCCTAAAACCAACTACTCAACATACTGAGAGAGGACCCAGATTGAATAGAAGAGTCTCATAATCTGCTTTTGCTCCTCTGTGTACACCACAGATAGCTATTCTCATCAATTGCTAGATCAAGGATTTAAAGGTTATGAATTTCATCACAGAAATAGAGGTCTACAGGATCAGGAACAGATCGTACAGATTTGACGGTTTGACTTTGACACTATCACTTCAGCAGAGTGGGCCATCTTTGATCAGATTAGTGTCCTTCAAATAATACAAAGACCTGATCAGACCTGAATGAAGGGATCCCTAGTAGGATTATATGGGCAGACCCTGATGTACCCTTTTATTCTGTGTGTGGTGCATGTGCGTGCAATATATTGTAATATGACATATGGCACATGACTCCACTCCAAGAGGCAAAAGAGGAAAGGGAGAAGCAAATATTTAAGCAATAAGGCCCGATGGGGTGTGGTATATGGCCAATACACCACGGCTAAGGGCTGTTCTTTGCACGACGCAACGCGGAGTGCCCGGATACAGCCCTTAGCCATGTTTTATTGGCCTTATACCACAAACACCAGAGGTGTCTTATTGCTATTATAAACTGGTTACCAACGTAATTAGAGCAGTAAAAATGTTTTGTCATACCCGTGGTATACGGTCTGATATACCACGGCTGTCAGCCAATCAGCATTGAGGGCTCGAACCAGCCAGTTTATATATATTTACAGTACCAGTCAAAGGTTTGGACATACCTACTCATTCAAGGGTTTTTATTTTATTTTTACTATTTTCTACATTGTAGAATAATAGTGAAGACATCAAAACTATGAAATAACACATGGAATCATCTAGTAACCAAAAAAGTGTTAAACAAATCAAAAATATATTTTATATTTGAGATTCTTCAAATAGCCATCCTTTGCCTTGATGACAGCTTTGCACACTCTTGGCATTCTCTCAACCAGCTTCACCTGGAATGCTTTTCCAACAGTCTTGTAGGAGTTCCCACATATGCTGAGCACTTATTGGCTGCTTTTTCTTCACTCTGCTGTCCGACTCATCCCAAACCATCTCAATTGGGTTGAGGTCGGGGGATTGTGGAGGCCAGGTCATCTGATGCAGCACTCCATCACTCTCCTTCTTGGTAAAATAGCCCTTACACCGCCTGGAGGTGTGTTGGGTCATTGTCCTGTTGAAAAACAAATGATAGTCCCACTAAGCCCAAACCAGATAGTATGACGTATTGCTGCAGAATGCTGTGGTAGCCATGCTGGTTAAGTGTGCCTTGAATTTTAAATAAATCACACAAAAAAAGACAGTGTCACCAGCAAAGCACCCCAACACCATAACACCTCCTCCTCCATGCTTTACAGTGGGAACTACACATGCGAAGATCATCCGTTCACCCACACAGCATCTCACAAAGACACGCGGTTGGAACCAAAAATCTCCAGTTTGGACTCCAGACCAAAGTACAAATTTCCACCTGTCTAATGTCCATTGCTCGTGTTTCTTGGCCTAAGCAGGTCTCTTCTTCTTATTGGTGACCTTTTAGTAATGGTTTCTTTGCAGCAAATCGACCATGAAGGCCTGATTCATACAGTCTCCTCTGAACAGTTGATGTTGAGATGTGTCTGTGACTTGAACTCTGAAGCATTTATTTGGGATGCAATTTCTGAGGCTGGTAACGCTAATGAACTTATCCTCTGCAGCAGAGGTAACTCTGGGTCTTCCATTCCTGTGGCGGGCCTCATGAGAGCCAGTTTCATCATAGCGCTTGATGGTTTATGCTACTGCACTTGAAGAAACTTTCAAAGTTCTTGAAATGTTCCGTATTGACTGAACTTCATGTCTTAAAGTAATGATGGACTGTCGTTTCTCTTTGCTTATTTGAGCTGTTCTTGCCATAATATGGACTTGGTCTTTTACCAAATAGGGCTATCTTCTGTATACCCCCTACCTAGTCACAACACAACTGATTGGCTCAAACACATTAAGAAGGAAAGAAATTCCTCAAATTAACTTTTAAGAAGGCACACCTGTTAATTGAAATGCATTCCAGGTGACTACCTCATGAAGCTGGTTGAGAGAATGCCAAGAGTGTGCAAAGCTGTCCTCAAGGCAAAGGGTGGCTATTTGAAGAATCTCAAATGTAAAATATATTTTGATTTGTTTAACACCTTTTTGGTTACTACATGATTCCATATGTGTTATTTCATAGTTTTGATGTCTTCACTATTATTCTACAATGTAAAAAATAGTAAAAATAGAGAAAAGCCCTTGAATGAGTAGGTGTTCTAAAACTTTTGATGGTAGTGTATACACCACTCTTATTGTGAGTAGAGTGGTAGAAAACGCCCCAGGAAAAAAAAGAAATCTAAGAAAAAAGCAACTTTTCTTCCAGCAAATCAATGCTTTACATGGGAGGATGTAGTCAGATTTGTACCCTCTCCTAAAAAAAGAGGACAACAAAAGGCTGGTGGCTTGTGTTTAAACTGAGCTGCATTAAATCATGCAGCGTGTCGCTCTGGGTCTCCTATCCAGACAGTGCAGCCAGTCAGGCAAACAGTCAAGGCAGGCAGTCAGTTAGTCAGACAGTCAGACAGGCAGGCAGTCAGGCAGGCAAACAGTCCGGCAGTCAGTCAGACAGTCAGGCAGTCAGGCAGGCAGTCAGTTAGTCAGACAGGCAGGCAGTCAGTTAGTCAGACAGACAGACAGACATGCAAGCAGGCAGAGCCAGTCGGTCAGAACAGAATCCCTCCGCCTGCTCTCCTCTGGGCTGGACTTAGATATGCATTCCAAATGGCACCTTATTCCCTTAATAGTGCACTACATTTGACCAATGGCTGTTCAAACATAGTGCACTGTTAAGGGAATAGGGTGCCATTTGGGAGACGTCCAGGGTCGGTGAAGGTGGTCAGGTCAGGGGGTGTTGGAGACGAAGGGGCGGCTGTGAAACTGTGAATCATGCTGATCATGCTGATTGAAGCGTTGGTGGTGAGAGGTTCTAAATGGCCTCATAGCCAGGATCTGGGTGTACAAACTCCTCCGCCTGACCCCCACGACCTGAGAGATCTAATCCTGGAAATGCTGCAGTTAGCTGACAATACTGACTAGACTACTGACATTTTTTTATTTGCACACAAAATATTAAATTTGATTATAAGAATCAAAAGACAAAAAAGTAGCAGGAGAGGTAAAATAAGAGGTGAATATGCTAGTTGATTCCATTTCTGTCAATGCATAATTATTAGGCCTAATTTATGCATTTCTTGGTGATGATAGAAGAGCAGTAGTGAGACCAAAGGATCAGAGTAGATGGACTTGGACCAAGAAGAAAAAGTGACACCACAGTTCATTTCAATCACACATTCTCATAAGAGAGTACGGTTTCCAGTCAGCCACAGAGAGTTGAGCTAAACCAAAGTTGACTAATCTCTCTCAGGATCAAAAATAAGAACGGCTCTTGGTTTTTAGCCCGGATGTTTCTTTGCACACTTGCATCAGTCAAGTTAACAGATACAGTAGTTTCTAATCACTGATCTGTTTGTCCTTTTTTAACCCTCCCGTTGTCCTCGGATCAAAATGACCCGCCACTGTGTTGAACCAACTTTAAAGAAAGTCTCACTGCCTCCTTCTCACAAATGATCCAAAAGAATTTAAAAAAAGGTTGGTTCAACACAGTGGCGGGTCATTTTGACCCGAGGACAACGGGAGGGTTTTAAAAACATTTAACAGAAAAAGGACTGGTATTTGAGAAAAGTGACAAGTAACTAAATTTAGCCATTTCTCTAAGTGTGTCTCTCTCCCTACATGTCTGTCTTTGCGAGGCAGGCTGACCCAGGTGAGTTCTAGGCAGGGCAGGTGTGGTCCAGACCAAGCTTTTGACCTGACCTCCTTTAACCATCTTTCACTGGTTTTGCAGCCTATACCTAATATCTGATGTGCTGTGGGGATGGGGGGAGCATGGTCAGTGAATGAACACATCAGAGGAGGCTAGTGGGAGGAGCTATAGGAGGACAGGCTCATTGTAATGGCTGAAATGGAATAAATGAAAAGGTATCAAATGCATCAAACATATGGAAACAACATGTTTCACTCAGTTCCATTTATTCCATTCCAGCCATTACAATGAGCCCGTCCTCCTATAGCTCCTCCCACCAGCCGCTTCTGGAACACGTCTACCCAAATGAGTGTGAACGTGCCAGCTGCATGTGTTTCGAAATTAATCTGTGTCTAAATTTCAGAAATTATGTTTTCATTGGTGTAGACCTCATTGTCTTTGTTGTAGTTTGTGTGTGTGATTTCTATAAAGATGAACAACTCTGATGTTCTCAGGTGCTTCTCTCTTGGCAATGTATGGATGTTTGATTTAACAATTCCCACTCAACAGTGTGTTTATTTACATGTCCCCATTATACATGACTCTACATGCTCCTCTTTTAAACGCCTCTCGTCTTTATCCACAGAACCGCTGCCTAAAAGGCCAGAGGGGGAGCAACATGTCCAATCAGCCCGCTTTTGATGGGATCCACATTGTCAATCACTACATACCAGACGACGAGTCGTACCACTCCTCGGACGAAGACGCAGGCGTAGGCAAGACCCCCTCCCACCTGGACCATCAGCACAGCAGCATCAGCCGCATCAGGCTGCACCCCTCCCTGGGTCTTGGGGACACTGACAGTGAGGGGGAGGATGATGGGGAGGGTCTGGTTCTCTCTGTGCCTCCCACTGGCACCCACAAACACACCACCGTGTGACTGGGTGATGAGCAACATCGCTAGATGCCTGGAGGCTGATCAGGGCAGTTCTGATCTGATACAGTGGGACAGAGGGGCTGTCCATGGTAGCAAGCCACTCCTCAGGAAAATGGCGTCTGACTGTCTGTGGGACTCCAATGTAGGAAGCTTCTTGGAATGGAAGCTTAGAATGGAATGTGTGGTCTTTGTGACGTCGTAGCAGAATCACACCTGTGGTGGAGTTGGTTGTTTTCTTAGTGTTTTGCATCAGTCAGTCTGCTTTACTCTTGTTTTGCCAAAACACGCCTGAAAAGGATCATATCAATGTGTTGCTCTGGTCTGGACCCCAGGCAGGCAGATCAGAGAAGGACAACATGGAGGTTCAAGTAGCTTCCTGAGCTCCACGGAGCCAGGCTGACCACCAGGGGAGTGGATGGGGGTTTACCCCATCCAAAGTGACCACACCCAGGCAACCAAACTATGGGCACTCCCTCAGCCCCACAACCATCCATGATACAACAGACACAACAGAGACTGTGCAATAAAATGTGTTATGCTTGATGATGACTGACAGTTCTTTCAATCAGTTTTTATTTTTTTATCGCTTTTTTAAGTGAACCATCAAAAATGTATAGAGCCCTTTTGTGTGGGTGTCTCTATTTATCAGGAGAGAATAATGTACTGAAGAGTGATGGATGTCTCTATTGAACATGGTTAATGAGCCCCAGTATCAAACAGAAACGGTGTCAACAAGCATTAGGGTCGTATTCTATAGACACCAAACGGAAAACAATGGACCAAAACAGGGAGGGACTAGTGTAGTACCTGTTCTTATCAGTTTAATAACATCTGATACGTCCACCATCAGGGGACTACATATTAAATAGATTTTTGAACAGGGAGTCGGAAATGGAGCTTGCATTACCTCCAGGAACGGTGCACCACGTTTTAAAACATGCCGTTTACAATGATGTGCACTAATGAATACGACCTAGGTTGATAAAATGTTGGCTTTATGGCCTTGACACATACAACCTGTCTACCATCAGGCCTGGTATAGGCCTATCCAAAGGTCAATTTGAATCCTGTATACTCTGTATATACAGTGCATTCGGAAAGTATTCAGACCTTGACTTTTTCCAAATTTTGTTACGTTACAACCTTATTCTAAAATTTATTAAATGGTTTTTTCCCCCTCATCAATCTACACACAGTACCACATAATGACAAAGCAAAAACAGGTTTAAACATTTTTTTGTGCAAATTTATTAAAAATACAAAAACTGATAGATTTACATAAGTATTCAGACCCTTTACTCATTACTTTGTTGAAGCCCCTTTGGCAGCGATTACAGCCTCAAGTCTTCTTGGGTATGACGCTACATGCTTGGCACACCTGTATTTGGGGAGTTTCTCTCATTCCTCTTTGCAGATGCTCTCAAGGTCTGTCAGGTTGGATGGGGAGCATTGCTGCACAGCTATTTTCAGGTCTCTCCAGAGATGTTCGACCGGGTTCAAGTCTGGGCTCTAGCTGGGTCACTCAAGGACATTCAGAGACTTGTCCCGAAGCCACTCCTGCGTTGTCTTGGCTGTGTGCTTAGGGTCATTGTCCTGTTGGAAGGTGAACCATCGACCCCAGTCTGAGGTCCTGAGCGCTCTGGAGCAGGTTTTCATCAAGGCTCACTCTGTACTTTGCGGCGTTCATCTTTCCTCGATCCTGACTAGTCTCCCAGTCCCTGCCGCTGAAAAACATCCCCACAGCATGATGCTGCCACCACCATGCTTCACCATAGGGATGGTGCCAGGTTTCCTCCAGACGTGACGCTTGGCATTCAGGCCAAAGAGTTCAATCTTGGTTTCATCAGACCAGAGAATCTTGTTTCTCATGGTCTGAGAGTCCTTTAGGTGCCTTTTGGCAAACTCCAAGCGGGCTGTCATGTGCCTTTTACTGAGGAGTGGCTTCCATCTGGCCACTCTACCATAAAGGCCTGATTGGTGGAGTGCTGCAGAGATGGTTGTCCTTCTGGAAGGTTCTCCCATTTCCACAGAGGAACTCTAGAGCTCTGTCAGAGTGACCATCGAGTTCTTGGTCACCTCCCTGACCAAGGCCCTTCTCCCCCGATTGCTCAGTTTGGCCATGCGGCCAACTCTAGGAAGAGTTTTGGTGGTTCCAAACTTATTCAATTTAAGAATGATGGAGGCCACTGTGTTCTTGGGGAACTTCAATGCTGCAGACATTTTTTGGTACCCTTCCCCAGATCTGTGCCTCGACACAATCCTGTCTCGGAGCTCTACGGACAATTCCTTCGACCTCATGGCTTGATTTTTGCTCTGACATGCACTGTCAACTGTGGGACCTTATATAGACAGGTGTGTGCCTTTCCAAATCATGTCCAATCAATTGAATTTACCACAGGTGGACTCCAATCAAGTTGTAGAAACATCTCAAAGATTATCAAAGGAAACAGGATGCACCTGAGCTCAATTTCGAGTCTCATAGCAAAGGGTCTGAATACTTATGTAAATAAGGTATTTCTGTTTTTTCTAAAAACCTGTTTTCTCTTTGTCATTATGGGGTATTGTGTGTAGATTGCTGAGGATTTTTATTTAATTAATTAATTTTAGAGTAAGGCTGTAACGTAACAAAATGTGGAAAAAGTCAAGGGGTCTGAATACTTTCCGAAGGCACTGTATGTAAATGTTTGTTGTTTTTCATGTCCATTTTGACTTGAAAATATGTATCTAATGAATTATTGCATATCTAATGTTTATAATGTAGGATGCGGCTGAAAGGGACACATCACTCTAGTTTTGTCAAGACCCACAGATAACTGATTGGTAGACATTTATTTCACAGACATGGGCTGCGTTCCAATTCTCCACCCTTCTCCAGATGTGAGCACTCGTTCACTTACCCTCATACATTTAAAAGCATTGGATTGGTGCAAACATGGCTGAAGGGAGTTTACACCATATTCCTTACACCAGTGCATTTATTTTATATCCATGATGGGGAGTGTACAAGTGCACTCTTCGGGAATGGGGTAGCGTATGGGAACGTAGCCACAGTCTCAATGTACTGTAGATGTTTTCATATCTCCTACTTCTCTTTTCTGGTGGGACGATCTTACCTTTGGAGGAAGGTCTGATGTAGGATCATTTCGTAATTTCATAGATTAGAATACGTTTCAGCATTTTGGTTAATGGAAGCATGTAACTAATTTAGTTTAAGTAAATCATCCCATATTTAGAGGGCTGATTTTGAAGTACTGCTATTTATAAAGTGGGCATATTGATCTTTAAATAAATAAAGAATAATTAAGGGACATAATGAAAAGTATGAGATCTGTGATCTGAATCTTGTATGAACACCAATAATGTTAAACAGAAGTATTGCTATGTTGTACTTTTGCACAAAATGAATGACAGTCCAAGCCAAGGAAACGTAATCTACTACATTTGGGAAAACACTTTTATCTGAAAATACTAAGAAGAGAATTGTAAATGTCTGTCAAATGGCAAACTATTCCCTATGTAGTGCACTACTTTTGACCAGAGCTCTATGAGCCCTGGTCAAAAGTAGTGCACAATGTAGGGAATAGCTTGCAATTTGGGATGCATTCTAAGACATGGGATGTTTGTTTCCTCTGTGAATGAAGCAAAGTGCATTGTCAAGTGTTACCAACGTGTAGGAGGCGTTGTGTAAGCCTGGTCCCAGATCAGTTTGTGCTGTATAGCCTATAACTCGTATGGTCATTGTGATGCCTTGGCATGACAGATCTGGGACAAGGCTAGAATTGTTAACAGTAGGCTCTGTCTGCCAGAGAAATAAGCACCACTCCGTTTCATGAGGGATGACGTTGATCCATTATCAGGATTAGCAGAACACTAAAACAGACAGACTTCTCTAGGTTGACAAATTACCTGGGTCTCGTTTCCCAGAGCCTTCGTAGCATTAAGATCATCCTTACAACCTTCTTACTATGTGTATTTAGTCGCCAAGGTGTTTCCCAGAGCCTTCGTTAGTAACATGGCTCTTAAAAACCTTTGCACATCTAAAAGTGATCCAGACCACTCGTAGAGCAGCCGAAGTGCATCGTTAGATGCATTTTTGCCCTTCCGCGTCACTTTATTCGCAGAAGATCTCCGCTAAAAATAGCCTAAACATGACTGTGACTGCCAATTTAATTTCAGAAGGAAGTTAGTTGACTACAAATACAAAGTTGCCCAAGTATTTGCAATGTTGCAAACAAATGAAAACCGAGATTATTAAAAGATATAGGCTACAGGTCCTAAATAGGGTATTTCAATCTTATTGAACTCAATTTCATGTTCAATCAGTTTAGTTATATTTTGCGACTAGGCTACTGTCTGTAATGTTTGCCTCTGTGTGACAACGTGTGCAATGATGTGCCCAATCTGTGATTTAGTGCATTATTATTGGTTAAGCATAATAAGCCGCCTCGCCCTCAATAGCCTATTTGCAGCCATAGGTGGTGATCTCTCTCTATGAGCTGATCTGTCATCAGTATTGTGGAATAATTATAATGTTAAAGTAAGATTTGAATGGAGAAAGCTGATCCGAGAGCAGCGCTGTTTTTCTTTCTAATCTATCAGTATCGACACGTGGTCTCTAGACGCACTTAGCGAACGTTCTCTCTATGTGCTTGTTTGGGAAACACTTAAAACGTTGGCTTGTAAATAACGATGCATCTGGTACGATCATCGTAATGATTAAGTTACATCGTAACTGGGAAACGAGGCCCAGAACAAGGGACACCTTAATGCTTGTTTTTTTTCCTTTTACCGCAGTGGCCCTTTAAGACATTAGAACCACAACCTATCAGCCAAGTCTCTTACTCAGGCTTGGCAAAGTATTTATATCCAGAATGCACTGACTCGTTGTTCAGAAGGGGTTTTGTGATATTCCTTGGTTGGTTGAGGACTACGATAGATGGAATATTTGGAGAGGCATCATGATGCAGTTTTGGGGGGGAAAAGTATTTAGTCAGCCACCAATTGTGCAAGTTCTCCCACTTAAAAAGATGAGAGAGGCCTGTAATTTTCATCATAGGTACACGTCAACTACGACAGACAAAATGAGGAGAAAAAATCCAGAAAATCACATTGTAGGATTTTTTATGAATTTATTTGCAAATTATGGTGGAAAATAAGTATTTGGTCACCTACAAACAAGCAAGATTTCTGGCTCTCACAGACCTGTAACTTCTTCTTTAAGAGGCTCCTCTGTCCTCCACTCGTTACCTGTATTAATGGCACCTGTTTGAACTTGTTATCAGTATAAAAGACACCTGTCCACAACCTCAAACAGTCACACTCCAAACTCCACTATGGCCAAGACCAAAGAGCTGTCAAAGGACACCAGAAACAAAATTGTAGACCTGCACCAGGCTGGGAAGACTGAATCTGCAATAGGTAAGCAGCTTGGTTTGAAGAAATCAACTGTGGGAGCAATTATTAGGAAATTGAAGACATACAAGACCACTGATAATCTCCCTCGATCTGGGGCTCCACGCAAGATCTCACCCCGTGGGGTCAAAATGATCACAAGCAAAAATCCCAGAACCACACGGGGGGACCTAGTGAATGACCTGCAGAGAGCTGGGACCAAAGTAACAAAGCCTACCATCAGTAACACACTACGCCGCCAGGGACTCAAATCCTGCAGTGCCAGACATGTCCCCCTGCTTAAGCCAGTACATGTCCAGGCCCGTCTGAAGTTTGCTAGAGTGCATTTGGATGATCCAGAAGAGGATTGGGAGAATGTCATATGGTCAGATGAAACCAAAATAGAACTTTTTGGTAAAAACTCAACTCGTCATGTTTGGAGGACAAAGAATGCTGAGTTGCATCCAAAGAACACCATACCTACTGTGAAGCATGGGGTGGAAACATCATGCTTTGGGGCTGTTTTTCTGCAAAGGGACCAGGACGACTGATCCATTTAAAGGAAAGAATGAATGGGGCCATGTGAGATTTTGAGTGAAAACCTCCTTCCATCAGCAAGGGCATTGAAGATGAAACGTGGCTGGGTCTTTCAGCATGACAATGATCCCAAACACACCGCCCGGGCAACGAAGGAGTGGCTTCGTAAGAAGCATTTCAAGGTCCTGGAGTGGCCTAGCCAGTCTCCAGATCTCAACCCCATAGAAAATATTTGGAGGGAGTTGAAAGTCCATGTTGCCCAGCGACAGCCCCAAAACATCACTGCTCTAGAGGAGATCTGCATGGAGGAATGGGCCAAAATACCAGCAACAGTGTGTGAAAATCTTGTGAAGACTTACAGAAAACGTTTGGCCTGTGTCATTGCCAACAAAGGGTATATAACAAAGTATTGAGAAACTTTTGTTATTGACCAAATACTTATTTTCCACCATAATTTGCAAATAAATTCATTAAAAATCCTACAATGTGATTTTCTGGAAAAAAAATTCTCATTTTGTCTGTCATAGTTGACATGTACCTATGATGAAAATTACAGGCCTCTCTCATCTTTTTAAGTGGGAGAGCTTGCACAATTGGTGGCTGACTAAATACTTTTTTTCCCCACTGTAATGCATTAAGGAGAGAAGTCTACATAAGGCAGCCGACCGTTAACTCTATGGAATAATAATAACCACACTCTGAAAACATGCATGTGATATTAATGTGTTTGAGTTCACAAATAAACATAACTATTTGATAAACATTTTCAGTGTTTTCAGTTACATTATGTTGATGTTATGTTTTTTACTGATGTGCTGTAATAGTACCCATGGTGGAGCATATACAATTCCTTTCTCACTTCCCCTACTGCAGTACCATGATGTCATTGGTTTAAAATGTTTTAAATAACCTCAAAATAGTTTTGGGTTGCATAAGTTGATGGGCTATTACCCTCCCTATATAAGCTGTGAAACCTATTTGTTATTCTTTAGATAATTGATTTCCCTTGACATGGTCAAATAACTCAAGCATAGATACATTTTTCTTTCATCAAATTTGGCACACAGAAACTAGAGGCCATGAGTAACTTGGTCATAAACAATGGCACCAATTGGCCTATAGGTTGCACATCTGCTACAAGACCATGGTGCTTGCCTACAGAGCTGTGAGGGGAACGGCATCTCCTTACCTTCAGGCTCTGATCAGATCCTACACCCAAACGAGGGCACTACGTTCATCCACCTCTGGCCTGCTAGCCCCCCTACCTCTACGGAAGCACAGTTCCCGCTCAGCCCAGTTAAAGCTATTCGCTGCTCTGGCACCCCAATGGTGGAACAAGCTCCCCCACGACGCCAGGACAGCGGAGTCACTGACCACCTTCCGGAGACACTTGAAACCCTACCTCCTTTAAGGAATACCTGGAATAGTATAAAAGTAATCCTTCTATCCCTCCCTCCCCCCACCCCCCCATAAAAATAAATAATAATAATAATAATTTTAAAAAAGTGGTTGTCCCACTGGCTATCATAAGTTGCTCTGGATAAGATTGTCTGCTAAATGATGTAAATTTAAATGTGTAAGTGGCGCTATTATAAGCAGTCTCACTTAAACCCTCATATCTGCCGCCCCGTTTGACCTATAGATTTGAAACTTTGTATGTAGGTGTCTTTCCTCAAGGACCCATAAGGTCCGTCAGGAAAGATTTTCCTCAATCTTGGACATTTTGGAAAACCTTTGAAAAACGTATTCTCATTAATCATAAGTCAAAATAACACCATGCAGGCCCATGGTACATCTCTTAACTTAGTTTGAGAAAAGCTAAGGGATGGGTTTAGAGATGGCTGAGTTATTGATAAATCAGGAAATACGATGTTACGTGTCCATTTAATAAAACAAATGATCCACTTCACAATGGCCTATCAACTTGAAACGTTTTAGGGTCATCAAAGACATTACCATAATGAACCATATTAAGTTTGGCATTAATATCTTTAAAAATAAGGAAACTATTAACAATTAACTTTTTTGACTATGTAAAGCTAATGCTTAAAAATAATGTATCTTCTCATGGACTAAAAGTCAGATTCACTCCAAATTTGATCTTTGGACATTATCACTGGGATATGAGGTAACAACAGGGCCTGGCCTATGTTAAGTTTTGAAATGTGCAAAGTGTTTGTTAGGTGTTAAGCCTGTGTTAAAATATGTTTAAAATAATTCGAAGATAAAAAAGTGATTGTGTTGAATTGTGTTTGGGAAATAAAGATAGATATGGTTTTAGAAAGGTTGTGGTAATATTTCATTCAGTACAGAAATTTGTAGGCAGCTTAACCTGTCCCGCGGCTCAATTTACCCCATACCCGGGGTATGTTGTCCAAAGAAAGTGGTCTCCTGGCACAAGCTATGTTTTCAAAACTGTAATATTTACATGACTTCTGATCATTTCTAGGGATACACAACATCCTGAAATATATGTAGATATCTTCGTTAGAAAGAATACTATATTTGCTTTGATGGAGTGATGCTGAATGTAGAAAATGGCTCAACTTACCCCACTATCCCCTACTTGGGGTGGGGGGTGGGTAAGAAAAAGTGCAGTTAAAAACGTACAACGCACATTGGATAGGAGATGAAATAATTATACAGCACTTTGGTCCTTATTATACTATTTATTGGCAGCCTATGCCAATTTGACAAGGTTCAATGTTGAGCTTAGTTTGAGTTAGCACTCAGCCAGTCAGTGATGCTCTAACCCCCCCCCCCTCCTTCTTTCTTCCACCATCTGCATGAATCAAATGTCTGAAATAACGTTCAGGAAGTCAAATCATTCTGCTGCTTTTAAGAGGCCAACTTTCAGAGCTGCATGTCTTGCATTGCGCCTTTCAATGGGACAACAACGTATAAGATCCTTCAGCGGCACTGGACCCGGGTTGTTGTAACAGGTCTGAGGAGATTTCATTACGCTTGAACTCCGGTAGGCTAATACTTGAACCTGCTCCACTACTGTCAACCTCTGAATTTTTCTAAGTCAACTGTATGCCTATAGTATACCGCGTTAAGGGGGACGCACACGGGCATAATATTAAATTGATAGGCTACAACATAAAAAATGTAAAGCTCTTTATTGATTAGAACACGTGTGAGCCTTTTATCTAAACACGTGGATGAATTGCGCAAAGCAGCATAGATGCTCAAAATGTTTCAATTTCGTGGACAAAAAAAGTGATTTAATTTAATTTATTAGAATACCCTAAGCATGGCTGTACATTTCTGACTCAGTGGAGAGGCGACCTTTAGAATGATGTTATGTGTCAGAAACCTTTATGAGCTAGACGGCTGTAGGCTTATACAAAGGCGTATAAAACCACGAGTTAAATGCGTAGGCTCAGGCTGCTTCACATGTGTTGAATTGTGCAGTGGGATCAAGCGCGTATTTTCAAATGAGAGGAAAGGATAACGAAGTTTAACACACGCTTTCAACAGAGGCGGAGGCTATTATGTTCATTACATGCAGCCAATGCCATTGATTAAATCATTCAATACTGTGATATATCGAACATTTCAATAAGCAAACACTTGTTTGGAAAACCATTCTTATTTTAAAAAACAAAGTTAGCCTATACATTTCAAATATTTCAGCAATGATTGTTGATTGTACTTTTTTTTAAATGTGCCTGTAGAAAAGACCTAATGCACATACAACAGCTGATAGACATCTGGAAAAAGACACGTAGGACCTGTTGTTTAATAAGCTATGCATAAAGGCTGAACAAATCAATTATGACTGGTTATTTAGTTGGAAAGTATAGGCCTGCTGAATTATGATAAAAGGCCTCATAATGTATGATGATTATTATTATGACATAAACTAACAATAGGCTAACTGATAGGCTATGCATTGATGGTGCCCAAAGCAAACGTATAAGATTTATATTTAGCCTATCAGATTTAATAACCTAAATTATTTGATTCTTTGAGTGCTATTTTGTTAAATGATAGGCCTATAATTAATTGCATTCAACGTTTTCCCATTCAAATAGGCTATAAATGAACTTCTACCTAAATGATTTGCTTGGATTATGCTATTAAAGCATTTCAAATTACGTTCCAGTGGTTTGATGAGTTGAATAGATTTTCTAGGCTTCTATATGAAATAAAGTCACATCAGTCACATCATTGCACCAGAAATTGGGCAATGGTCAGGCTTACCTCGCGTCAGTGTGTCTTGTGTTTTATCAGTAGCCATGGCGTTTTCTTTGGAGATTGTGTTGCGGTAGCCTGTCATATCTCCTATACCCAATGCGAGATCCGGATGCAGCGGCGATGTTTCTAATCGACAGAGGGCATATGGCGCTTTGATTTCCTGCAAGTCACTGGTGGTTTTGGCCTGCCTTTCTGCACCCGATAGAATACTAATGCATAAAAATAAAGATAAATAAGACGACAGAAAATAACTAAAAAAATATGCTACATCATGAGTCTAAAACAAAATGATTGATTATAAAATGTTTTAAATCTCATCCTGTCACCAATGTATTGTCTCACTGCAAAGTTCATAAACGAACAGGCCGACATTTACATTTAAATATGAATTCGTACCAACATTGCTATTAGTTAGTTTGATTAGCCTAGTTTTAACTTCCATAAGTAACTCATTTCATTACATTGTGTTATACTCTAAATACTTTAAAAGAATAGGCTTATAGGTGTTTTTGAGTTAGTCATTTCACCTGTCTAATATGAATATTGTAGCAAGAGAATGCAGTAGACATAGAATGTAAGGACATAGAAATGATGTCTATCATGGCCCCAATGAAACCATTTCACTGATTCTGAATGTCTGGCACGCGCCATCAGCTGGTTGAAACCTTCTAAATGTGACACACTGATACTGATATTCTCTGCCCCACTGGCAGTCTGGCGTGCGAGGCGAGCTGAATGCGCTCGCTGCATGGCCTGTTGTTCTTTGCGTAATTGGGCCAGAACAGGTAATCAGCAGCCCTACTATGCGGACAGGGAACAGAGGTAGCACTGTTTACTCACTGAGCATATTATAATACTGCAGGAAATACGAAACTCCCGTGGCCCTGCAGGCAGGCGTGTGGACAGGGATTGTCTGCCGTTATCAAATATAGCCGTAAGTATACATGAAGAGACGCCGACCAAATTGATGGATGAAAATGAATTTGTGAAGGACGCAAAACAATTCCAGACTGATGCAGTATTATCATACATTAGTAGTTTTACAACATTTGTTCATTTTGAGAAATGCTATATAAACCAGTGAGGGGCTATTCAACATGTGACTATTTGGGCACAACCACCTCCATACTTCGCCTACTATTCTATAATTCGCATTCTCATTCGTGCTCCATCGATGACGGAAATATGTGGATACTGTACCATTATCAAGCACAGAGATAACACGTCTCATGAGTCATGTTGATTAGAGACACACGTAGCACACTCCGACCCATAGCAACCCTGACTGACTGGCACCCAGGTGCAGTTGGTCCCCGCGTTTCCTCTCTCCCCTGTCTGTCCTGTCCTGCAGCTAGGGATAGGGAGGGATTAAGTAACACATTGATAAAGCAGTGTATCACTTATCCTGATTGCCATGGGTTTTAATTCCCCGTGGAGAGATACAGGCTGATCCGTGAGAGGGAGCTGTCTGGAGAGCTGTTTGTTCTGTAGACGGACCAATCATTGGCCCCAGGGGCGGCAATGAACTGAGGACGAGTTTCCTCTAGCCTAGGCACCTGTCCCCGCCCACAACACCTGGCAGACGGGAGAGGGCGTGTGCGCATGCTCCATCCTCAGCCAGAAATCTCTTATAGTTGACCACACATTGTCAACCAATAGTCTTCAAATATTTTCAGGGATAAGACAGCAACAACGCATCACAGGAACAGAGGAGCAGATTGCTATTGGATCTGGATGGCCAGTGATTTTGGATATTAGCAAAGACCGAACAAGGAGAGTGAAAATGCCTCGGTCCTTCTTGGTGAAGAGTAAGAAGGCGCACAGCTACCACAAGCTCCGCTCCTTTGAAGATGACTGTAGACTGGATACTATCTTAGCTCATATATGTGCAGGTATGTGGATGTTATTTCCATGTTAATGTCTGGATGTTGTGTGAGGTGCACCATTTATAAATGCAAATGATTTCAATCGAAATGGACAAACTCATTCGTTTTTCTGTAGCCTAATTATATTGTTCTAAATATTCACTTTTATTTGTCTAGTTTTACAGATTCAAATAAATATATAGCCCATATGGGCTTATCTTGTATCTAAATCTTAAATGTTTACATTATTTCGATAGCTACACTGACCTCAGTGGAATGAATTTGCATAGTTATTCTTCATAAGATTTAATTGTACTGACACATATAGGCTATTACTAAAGTTATTTATATTTTGTCTTCTTCTTACAATAATTATTACAGTATTAGGATATCATTATCAAAGTTGTATTTTTGTCGTTGTTATAGGCTAAGGCTATTGCAATAGGCTACTCACGTTGTCCTCGATGTAATTAAAACAGAGAATAGTAAGATTCCAGAGGAATCGGACGCCTTGACAGGAGGCGATGCCATCCGAGAGTTCACCACGGACTCTCACCTGGAGGACACGGCTGACTTCTCCTCCAAGTCCACACTCAACTGTGGGGACAGTGTGTGCGGTCCAGCTTCAGTTTATGAAGACTTCTGGCGGCCTCCATCGCCTTCAGCATCACCAGGTAGAGATTTAGTCTGTGGTGCATTAAAATGTAGCTATCCCCAAATGGGAGATTGTAGCAGAGGCAATGATTAATTATGCACTGCGATTACAATTTCACAATTTGATGATGGGACATCCTGATTGCTTGTAGGCCTATATCCATCTTATGCTTTTAAATCGCAATACGCTAATGAATTACATTTATTTGCAACTCAATAGTAGATTCAGAGAAATCCCTGTCTCCCTCGGTGGACGAGACACAACCCTTCCCCGTTGTTCCTTTCCGGCCCTATGCGTGGAACAGTTACTCTGGTTCGGACATCCGTCACCTGGTCCAGCAGAGTCTCCATCACCAGCACCACCACCCCATGGACTTGAAGAGATGCCCGGCGATAGGGTACTACGGCGACCGGGCCATCGAACCAACCCTCTTTAACAGAAGTCCGGTAGCAGAAAATGACAGTGATTACCGGTCTGCTGCGGGTCTGTCCGAGGTTGGGTTGTACTCCGAAGGGAACCTGCACGGGAAAAGCCCAGGAATCAAGGCCGAGTCTGACTTACTCTGCTCACGGCTCATTCTGAATGGTGCCTACAAGTGCATCAAATGCAGTAAGGTAAGATAATGTATGCAAATTGAAATTTTTAAGCATCTTATGTTAGCAATGACTTGCTTGAAGATGTGTGGTTATGGACACACTTGTCCCTCCCTTTATTGACCTGCCACCATCATCATTCCCCTCACGAATTTCAAACGACTTCCCTCTGCAGGTGTTTTCGACTCCGCATGGGTTGGAGGTTCACGTTCGCAGATCACACAGTGGCACGAGGCCCTACGCTTGTGATATCTGTGGCAAAACCTTCGGACATGCTGTCAGCCTCGAGCAACATAAAGCTGTGCACTCTCAGGTGACTATTCTAGAATCTAGACCATTCTAGTTTTTGTCACTGATTATTCAGTCAAGAAGCAAAATAGGCTACTTTACCGTTTTGACGATCTAATCGATATCATATTTAGACTTATATTTGCCTATATACTTCCACAGGAAAGAAGCTTTGATTGCAAAATATGCGGTAAAAGCTTCAAAAGGTCGTCGACTCTCTCCACGCATCTCCTCATCCACTCTGATACACGGCCTTACCCATGCCAGTATTGCGGGAAGAGGTTCCACCAGAAATCAGACATGAAGAAACACACATTCATCCACACAGGCAAGTAGACGTCAGAAATTGTAGTGTATTAGTAGACCTCGCTACAACACTAAATATGTTAATTGCATACACGGCCACCCAATGCATAACGGTGAGGTCATGCGTAATTTGGCTATTGAAGGTAAGATGATGGTTAATGCATACATTTTTGTTCTGCAGGTGAGAAGCCGCACAAATGCCAGGTGTGTGGGAAAGCGTTCAGCCAGAGCTCCAACCTCATAACGCACAGCCGGAAACACACGGGCTTCAAACCATTCGGATGCGACCTCTGCAGCAAGGGATTCCAGAGAAAAGTCGATTTAAGAAGACACAAAGAAACACAACATGGACTAAAACCCTCAAACTAAAACAAAACACTTGTTTTTGGAAACCAGAAATAAGCTAGTTATCCATTCCTCAAACATTTCAGACTGTGATTTACTGGTGGAGTGTTGTAGAGGCTTTTGTGCAGTGTTGGTTAAGACAAACCCGGTTTGAACCAGGGAGGGACACTATCTGAACCCAAAATATTAGTACAAAATAACCGGATAGGTAATAACCACAAAGAAAGCGCGTTACCAAAAACAACAGATGAACAATTTCCAACGGACAATTGGGAAAATAGCCCTTGTCTAAAGAATGACACTGTTTTTAATTGGACGCCATGGATGCTGGCACAACAGTCACTACAATAAGGCTATGTGATTTAATAAACAAGGGTTGTGTATTTATTTTATAAACCAGATTTCATTTTTTTCGAATTCAAATAGCACATTTGTATTTTATATTGAACATATCAACTATACGGTATATCCATATGTCATTTACTATCATGTCAAACCTTATTTATTGATCAGATTATCGTTTAAATAAAATGTGAAAACTGTAATTCAGATTGAGAGGTTGGTTTTTGTAAATTTTTATTTTCGTTTCTATATAGCCTACTGCATTGGGTTTCAAGCAGCAAAACCCTACATAGGCCTATCTGAATTATTTGAAGGACTACCAACGCAATTATTCAGAATATTTTTTTTTATTCGAAATCAGATGATCTGGATTCGTTGTAGTAGGCTAGTCTAGACTATTGGTCCAAATAACATTATTCAATTTTATAGACAGAATAAACCCCCTGGAAATGCGTCTTGGATATTGTTCATTTGAGGCAATTCATTTTCGTTGAATTTAATAGTCTAATACTTTATTACTATTATTAGGGCTATATTAAATATGTAAAGCTGAAGCGTTATAGATTCAGCGAGAAATGTAAAGTTAATTTCACTAAATGTAAAGTTAATTTAAATCATGCTGTAAAGCTGAACCTCCGCGATGCGGATTGAATAGTGATTGTCCTTGTGTGATTGTCCTTCAGTGATTTTTCATAGAAAACATTTCTCTCCTGTATTTCATTTTTACCTTTATTTAACTAGGCAAGTCAGTTAAGAACAAATTCTTATTTACAACACCGGCCGCCCTATGGGACTACCAATCACGGCCGGTTGTGATACAACCTGGAATCGAACCAGGGGGTCTGTAGTGACGCCTCAAGCACTGAGATGCAGTGCCTTAGACCGCTGCGCCACTCGGGAGCCCATTGAGGCGAATAATATTAACCGAAAAACTTGGCTGAGCACAAATGAATTTGAAGTCTCTTAAAACATATGTGGAAAAGTACCTACAGAGGCTTGGTGTTCTCGACTCCATGTTATAGGTCTGTCTAGAAAGTGCTTCCTTGCTGTTGGCTATTTTACTGGAAATCTGAGAGACGACCACAAAATAAGTCGAGTATCACAAGAAAGGTCTTTAAGTGCCTTCCGACTGGAAGGTTTCTGTTCCTCCATTAATCAAACCAGGTTGTGTTTTCTCGTTTTTATCTGAACCACGCAGAAGGGCAGTTTTATAAAGCTATAGAGTTGATTGCTTAATCATCTATCAAATAAATTCGTTTAGAATAAAGAATTAGATGCTTACAGTTTTCAATTGCTTAAGCACAATTTTGAAAACAGGGCCCGGTTTTTCAAACCCCTTCACACAATTAGCACAACACCTCAGATCATTTGCAAAATTGAACACTTTTGTCAAAACTATACAATGTCTTATAAAAAACGTATTTTGTCGTCATAACATAAACCCAACCATCATATGGTCTGATTCTGTTTGAATCAGTTAAACACTCCTGTGCTCAACCTAAAACACTTTTAGCATTTACACAGAGAAAGTGTAAAAATAAATTCACCAACACCACATGACACCAATTGTGCAGACTAATGAAAATATGTATTTATTTTCATGTACTCAAGTCAGTCAATAATGAACATTTCAACAAAACATTTTCCAGTTTTCATACAGTATTACTGAACGTACCATTGTACTGTAAGCTTACAGTAATACTGTAACATAAATTACATATCCAGTTCAGTACCGAATAAAAAAGAAAAATAACCTAAACATCTCTCCGCCTAGCTGGATCTGGCCACAGGGCCTCGTCAACATCACAGGCTATATTTTCATTTGCAAGGCAACGTGGGAAGAATCTTTTGGAGTGACGAATCCACCCTTGTATGGATGCTGCTTCAATTTGATCACATGCTTCCACCATAGCTTGAATGAGGGCCATCTGGACATAGGGCCGGAGATCATAAACCTTCCACCGCCATGCTGAGAATAACTCCTCGATGAGGTTTAGGAAGGGGGAGGATGGTGGAAGGTATTGAACTGTAAATTGTGGGTGTTGATGAAACCAGTTTTGTACCAGAGCAGAACGATGAAAGCTACATTGTCCCAGACGACAATGTATTGCATCTGGTCCCTTTGGTTTGCTGCTGTGATAATATTGTGTAATCTGTCTAAAAATGTAAGAATGAGGTCAGTGTTGTAAGGACCCAAGTTGGCATGGCGGTGGAGGACCCCATTCTGTGTAATGGCAGCACAAAGGGTAATGTTACCCCCACGTTGCCCTGGTACATTGGCAATAGCCCAGTGGCCAATGATGTTTCTTCCCCTTCTTCTCACTGTTGTCAGGTTAAATCCAGCCTCATCAATGTATATAAACTAATGCGGGACTTGCTCCGCATCCATTTGCAAAACTCTGAAATACAGCAAAAGATCACATTGTGTAGATCAATTTACTGTAGGTCTGCTATACAGTAAAATTACATGTACAGTAAAAAGGTTGTGTGCAGTACACAATACTACAGTCAGTGAACAAAACATACCACCACATATTCACGCCGCAGGCCTTTCACCCTGTCTGAATTTCTTTCAAACGGCACTTTATACAGTTGTTTCATCAGAACTTAATGTTTTTTAAGGATACAGGCTATTGTTGACAGAGACCTGTTGGACATTATTGAAAATTCGGTGATCATTGACAATATGGGCTTGAATTTCTCTAAGTCTGATTGCATTATTGGCCAAAACAAGGTTTATGATCTCTCTCTCTTGCTCCTGTGTGAATATGGGGCCCCTCCCTCCTTGGTGTTCTCGACATTCATCCTATGTTGACCAAACAAAATACATGTAGCTTACTGTAAAATGATACAGGAATAGACACCAAAACTGTTGATATAGTACATGCAGTAAGCTATGGATGTTCTGTTGACAGAAGATACGTTTCTCACCTGTGCTCTTGACGAAATGTCCGAACTATTGATGCCACCGTGTACCTGCTTAGGTTAGGCTGTACTCTCAGTCCAGCCTCCCTCAGTGTTACTCCGTGGTTTATTACATGGTCCACAATTGTAGCACGAATTTCGTTACACAGATTTGGTTGTCTTCTTCTTTGTGCATGTCCTCCCTCTCCCTCTCCCTCTCCCTCTCCCTCTCCCTCTCCCTCTCCCTCTCCCTCTCCCTCTCCCTCTCCCTCTGACACCGTCCATTTTTTTTGAAGACAGGTGAACTTACCTGTTGCCTTTTTATAGTGCACAAACCTGATTGGCGTGTCTACAATTAAGCACCAGTGTGTGTGCACACCTGGTGGCTGTGTTTAACCAATTGGTTCATGGGTGTGTTCATTTGAAAGCCTTTGCTTTGAAATTGCAAGGAAATGACATCATGATACATTTGTGTGTTTAGTGTTTTGCAAATCACTGTGTGTAATGTTTTGCAAAAAGTGTGAAGCTGACAATGTGCTTACAGTTGTGCAAATCTAGGCCGGTGTTTTGCTCCTTGAGTGTAAGGTTTTGCTAATTGTGGGAAGGTTTTAATTTTAGTGTGTAAGCAATTGAAAAAAAAACGGTAAAATATTTGGTTAATTTAAATCGAATTTTAAAATAATATCCACAAATACATTTTGCTTTTTTGTCATGGTGAAAGGAATAAAATATCATTTTTATGTGGAAACTCAATTCCACCAAGACCTAGGCTCCATGATGCTGCTGCGTTT
>NC_139993.1:50105897-50159681 GCF_964263955.1 Coregonus lavaretus | reverse complement strand
CACAATCCCCCAACCTCAACCCAATTGAGATGGTTTGGGATGAGTCGGACAGCAGAGTGAAGAAAAAGCAGCCAATAAGTGCTCAGCATATGTGGGAACTCCTTCAAGACTGTTGGAAAAGCATTCCAGGTGAAGCTGGTTGAGAGAATGCAAAGAGTGTGCAAAGCTGTCATCAAGGCAAAGGATGGCTATTTGAAGAATCTCAAATATAAAATATATTTTTGATTTGTTTAACACTTTTTTGGTTACTACATGATTCCATATGTGTTATTTCATAGTTTTGATGTCTTCACTATTATTCTACAATGTAGAAAATGGTAAAAGAAAACCCTTGAATGAGTAGGTGTGTCCAAACTGTTGACTGATACTGTAGTAAAAACATAATTACCCAATTTTTTTGGAGCATACAATAAAAGGCCACTTTAAAATGTGCAGTTTTGTCACACAACACAATGCCACAGACGTCTCAAGTTTTGAGGGAGTGTGCAATTGGCATGCTGACTGAAGGAATGTCCACCAGAGCTGTTGCCAGATAATTTAATGTTAATTTCTCTACCATAAGCTGCATCCAATGCCGTTTTAGAGAATTTGGCAGTACGTCCAACTGGCTTCACAACTGCAGACCACGTGTAACCACACCAGCCCAGGACCTCCACATCCAGCTTCTTCACCTGCGGGATCGTCTAAGGTGGGGTGGGGGGGTGCTGAGGAGTATTTCTGTCTGTAATAAAGCCCTTTGGTGGGGAAAAACTCATTCTGACTGTCTGGGCATGGCTCCCCAGTGGGTGGGCCTTGCTGCCAAGTGGGTGGGCCTATGATTAAAAAGAGAAACCAGCGTCTGATTGGGCAGCACATCATTCAGTTCGATCAGGGTCTAATGAATTTATTTCAATTGACTGATTTCCTTATATGAACTGTAACTCAGTCAAATCTTTGAAATTGTTGCATGTTGCGTTTATATTTTTGTTTAGTATATAAATCACCAACAGTCATCAGAGCCTGTTTACAGTAAAGAGATGATCACACCCAACCCTCTGGCCAAATCTGGAATCAACATCATCTGCTGAATGGAAAAGAGCTAAAATAATAGCATAGTAAATGTGTTATGTAGAATGGGGGGAAGGCAAAGGGAGAGGAAAAGTATAACAGCTCTGAGGAAACCATTGTGATAATCCCCTGGGGCTATTTCAATGTTAATGTCTATAATCATAATGTTGCGTTTGTTCTCATACACTGATTAGTAGAAGTTGACAGAAACAAACTGAGGGAGTTGTTTAAAAGCAGGATTCATCTAAAAAATGAAGAAGGTCACACACTATGTTACTCCCAGTGAACAGAGGTAAGACTTTGACTGAAGGCCAGAGCGAAAGACAACAATCCTATCAAACTGTACTCTGCCTCAGACACAGAAGCCACACTGGAAAGAACATCTTGGCATGCATAAATTACTAGAAGGCGATGATGGACAGAAGAGTGGTACCTGGGACAGTACTATATCAACAGAGTGCTGAACAATACAGACAGATAGTCATATTGTGTGTGGGCAAACATATTGTTGACAACCACACAATATGACTGTTTCAGAGATAATATACGAAACAACAAAAGGGACATTCATTTTACCCACAGTTGTAATTGTTAGACCTTTGCAAATCATCCAACAGGTCAGAGAGAAAGAGAAGGTAACTTTTCTCCTCACCTGCCTCCTCCCCCCTGACACGAGTGGTAGGATGGGGGAGGACGGGGGAGGTAGGATGGGGGAGGGAGGGGGAGGTAGGATGGGGGAGGGAGGGCTCGTATAGAAGAATGACTCTGACTTATTTTGTTGCAAGAGGTTATTCATTATTCACCTGATCTGAAAAATAGACTGAAGCCAACTGCACAGCTGTCATCAAGCAGCAAGGCTAAGGCACAAATTATTAATGATTCTGGAAAGATAAAGGGAGGAGAATGAGAGAAAAATGATAACAAGAGACATGGCTGAACCGGGCAGATGACAGCCTGTGTGGGAAAGCTGGCCTCTACAGGGTAAACGGCTTCTCTGCTCTGACAGGGCTTGGGTCAAACTCCATCTTTACCGGCTTAGACTGGAGTGGGCTTTTTGCACTCTGAAACTCAAAATAATAAGTTAAATCTCCACGCAATACAGCAGTCAATTGACATTATACAGCAGGGTCGAGTTTTAAGTCTACAGCAGTGTTTTAATGTCATGTCTTGTGGAAAGATTTACATCTAAATCCATTACGTGATTTGCGATACAATATCTTCAGAAAGGTCAGAGATGCTCAAGATTGTCTATAAAGTAAAGATGGCAATGGACCAGTGTCTCTCTTTGGTTCTCCCTCTCCCAGCTTGATGTGACACCCCCCTGCCTTCTCAAGAGGAATGGGGGACTTTCCAGTCAGCCTGCTCTGGGTCTGTGATGTCCCATGTGCACTTGATGTGATCTAGACTTTAGTTCTGAAGCCCTTGTTCTTTTCAGGCCTGTTTAACATGGCAAGTCCCCTGTGTGTGTGTGTGTGTGTGTGTGTGTTTGTTTGTGTGCATGCATTCGTGTGTGTGTGTGCATGCACTCGCAGGAGAGATAGCCTGGGGGCTGTCAAGCCAGAAGAATAGGCTGAGCCAGTGGCCAGTGCCCGCTCGCAAGCAGCCACTGACATCACATCAGAGCCAGGCAGGCAGAGGCCAAATGAGAGCGGACGTTTTTGTGGCTCATCATGACTTGAAAGCTTTCCATTAGCCCTGCTGGGAGGGCTGAGACGGGGCAGAGAGGGGCTCTGAACAGCATGGCTCCTAAAGGAAAGACCCGACCCTCCCCCACTAGGCTGACTTATAAAAGGTGGGGGTAGGACTCTGTCTGCATCCCAAATAACACCCTATTCCCTTTATAGTGCACTACTTTTGACCAGGGCCCTATGAGCCCTGGTTAAAAGTAGTGTACTATAAAGGGAATACTGTGTTATTTGGGACGCAACCTCTGACTGACTGCAAGGTCGTCTGCTCATTTAAAGACATGTTTATCTGCTTCATTTAGCATTACATATCACTACACTATTTTGATGTGAGCTGTCACTCACTCAGCCTGAAGAAAAGAGGGGGTTGGTCCTTCTGCTCAGCTTGCAGTGCACTAGTACTGTAGTCTACTGTATATCTTAGTCAGATTCCTTAGGTCTCACTGCTGCAGACACTGACAGACAGGCCCTTTTACACGTTTATTCTCATATTATATTCTCTGTCATCATGTTTCACAAAGCATAGATACAATCTTCATAACATGGGCCAGTAAAAGTGTAATGCGAAAAAGCTTTTTATTTGTCCAAATCCTTTTACCTTGTCTACAGTCGCACAATCTCTATCTCCATATCATGTAGGCCTAGTTTCATCTTTATTTTAAGTCCTGTTTACAGTTTTTCTGAATTGCTAAAACACTAAACCCCATTCTCTGAACCAAATGCTCAGTGGCCTAAACCCATTTGTCGAATCAATCACTCTTTTTGCAAAACACATTCACACTCACTAAAACACATTTCACACTGTGATGCACTTGTGTTACAAAATGGTAAACCAGGCAGCAAAAGTTAAACACAACTACAACACAGTTGTCATCGTTTACACACAACAACTCCAAATTGTTCACACTTGTTTCTAATGATGTGATCAAGCCAATTGTACAGAATATAAGCCAGTTCAGAGTGCACAGGTGGCACAGGTGCGTTGAATGTTGATACCAACAATCTGAGAGGCAGAGGAGGAAGAATACGTGTAAGAGGTGGTGGACGAGGAGGAAGAGTACGAGGACGAGGAAGAGCAAGACCAAGAACAGTAATTTCAGAAGAAATTCGAGGAACTGTGATAGACCGTGTTGTTGTTCATGGAATGACAATGAGGAAAGCAGGACAAAGAGTACAACCCAATTTGAGCAGATTCTCTGTGGCCACCATAATCAGGACATTCAGAGAAGGGAACAGGTAATTGTTTCTTTTTATTTTGGTCATTGAAAGTTTACTGTATACATTTGATTCAGTACATCACAAAAAAAGAATAATTTTCTTACCATACAATATTTTACGTATAGAAGTAATGTCCATTACTATTTTTACTGTATGTATACGTTTGTAAGTGCACTTTCCCTTTTTGTAGAATTGCAAGACTACCACATGAGGGTGAAAGGCCTGCTATGTTCTCCCAACAGCAAGAGGCTCTCATTGTTGATATGGTCCTTCAAAACACTGCCATCCGACTGTGTGAAATACAGCAAAGAGTTGTTGAACACAATGTAAACTTTGAAGGAATCAACAGTGTCAGCCTTTCTACCATTGACCGTGTCCTCCAGCGCAACAGGGTACGCATGAAGCAAGTGTACAGAGTACCCTTTGAGCACAACTCAGAAAGGGTCAAAGATCTACGATTTCAGTATGTGCAAGTAAGTGTACACAGACACTTTCAGCGCTGATGCTTACAGTACAATGCTATGCTACTAGCCTACTGTTACTGTAAACTGCACTATATTGTAGTGTATGTAAATCAGGAGTGCATACAAATGCACTATTGCAGAAGTCTGTCTTTCTGTATCACTTACTAAACGACTTATCTATCTATTTTTATATAGAGAGAGTGTTTGAATTGGATTCCATGGAAAGGCCCCATGAATACATTTTTGTAGATGAAGCAGGGTTCAATCTGGCGAAGAGGAGAAGGAGAGGCAGGAACATAATTGGCCAACGTGCCATTGTGGAAGTCCCTGGCCAGCGTGGTGGCAATGTCACCCTTTGTGCAGCCATAAGTAATCGTGGGGTTCTCCAACATCATGCAACCCTGGGGCCATATAATACTGAACATCTTCTTACATTTCTGGGTGGTCTTCGGGATGTTTTGTTTGAGCGTGAGCAGCAGGATCATCAGCAGGCAGTGCATCTTGTCTATGTCGTGGTTTGGGAGAATGTCAGCTTTCACCATGGTGTCCGGATACGCGAGTGGTTCAACATCAACCAGCGATTCATAAATGTTTGCCTTCCACCATACAGCCCTTTCCTCAACCCAATATAATAGTTTTTCTCTGCGTGGCGGTGGAAGGTCTATGACCGAAACCCATATACCAGGGAAAATCTCTTACAGGCAATGGAACTGGCCTGTGGTGACATAGGTGTGGAGTGTTGTCAAGGCTGGATCCGGCACACCAAAGGGTTTTCCCCCCGTTGCCTGGCAAGGGACAACGTTGCCTGTGATGTGGACGAAGTCCTCTGGCCGGAACCAGCACAAAGACGTGATGCTGAGGCAGAATGAATCTCTCATTGACTTTGATTTCGCAGTTGCACAACATTATTGAGTGTACTGTAATGTGCTTTTCAATTTGAGTTTTCTTTGTTCTTTGGCCTTTTGCAGTTGGACTACTGTATTTTTATGCAAGTGCTGAATATACAGACATTCAATACTGTATTACTTGCAGTACTTACAGTATACAGTATTTTCACTGTACTAAGTTGTGATTACTATACTTTTTGTTTTAATTGCAAAATGCATTTACTATATAAAATTTTTAAAAAATGTGTAACTACATGCCCTGGACGCTGTGTTCTCCATTTTTTGATGTAGTGTCTAATGAACGCTCTGTAGTGTTTATATATTGACTGGCTGTGTGTATGATCTGAAAGCATTGTTTGATTTTGAGCACAGATTAAATGGTTTTGAGGTGATTGTTTGATTTTGCCAGAAGAGTCAGGGGTTTTGTGAATGTAGTTTGAAGACTTGGTTTTGTGTTTATAGTTTTGAGAAAATGGGTGAAGGTTTCAAGAAATGTGTCTTAGCAATTGAGAAAAATGCTGGGGTAGCTGAAGCCTGCTCTAATGGCCATTCAAGGAGCTGTGTGACTGAAGCCTGCTCTAATGGCCATTCAGGGGGCTGTGTGACTGAAGCCTGCTCTAATGGCCATTCAGGGGGCTGTGTGACTGAAGCCTGCTCTAATGGCCATTCAGGGGGCTGTGTGACTGAAGCCTGCTCTAATGGCCATTCAAGGGGCTGTGTGACAGAAGCCTGCTCTAATGGCCATTCAGGGGGCTGTGTGACTGAAGCCTGCTCTAATGGCCATTCAGGGGGCTGTGTGACTGAAGCCTGCTCTAATGGCCATTCAGGGGGCTGTGTGACTGAAGCCTGCTCTAATGGCCATTCAAGGGGCTGTGTGACAGAAGCCTGCTCTAATGGCCGTTCAGGGGGCTGTGTGGTCATGTGTCAGACTGAGGCAGGATCAAAGCAGCGTAATGCCAGGAACCAGGCCGTGTGGGGACCAGAGCGGAGCGGAGGGGAGACGCACAGCCGGTAAGTACTTCCACAGCCCCAAAGGCCCTTTCCTCTCTGCCTGGGCTCGTGCAAAGCAGGAGAGAGGAGAGAACACCCCTGAAAAACTGCCATGTTGGGTATAAGTCACCCACATGCATGGAGACACAAGCGCGAGCACGCACACACACACACACACACACACACACACACACACACACACACACACACACACACACACACACACACACACACACACAGGAATAACAAACAATGCAATGGACACCAGTGAGTTTAATCATTGTTGCGTAGTCATAGCAGCGAAGAGTTACCCCAGCCCTTCCCAAATCTTGTCATTTCGACTAGGCAAAGGCAGCTGAACTGAAGGCAGCTGAACTGAACGCAGCTGAAGGCAGCTGAACTGAAGGCAGCTGAAAGCATGTGGGGAGCAACAGCAGTGTTGCAGGACAGGAGGCATATCTCAGGTCACTGCTATCGTATAGCCATGTATATTTAATAGGCAGAACAACAACAATAAACAGTTGTGTAACCTGACCATTCAGCTAATAGATTCAGTATGGCTCTGAAGGGTTACACTCCAAGATGTATGACTATGATATTTGTTTTTTTAAATCTCTCCTGAAAAATTTACAATTTAAATTTATTTATTAGGACGTGCGATTGATTAATGAATTACAGTGATATATGAGTAATACATTGTTGAAGTTATAAGGTGTTTATAACAGCATTTTATTTGTAGATGTTCAAGTTTTTACAGTATACATGCATACACCTCCATGGAGACAGCCCCAAATCCCCCCACCCCCTCTCTTCCCCCTTTTTCTTACTTCCTCCTTAGTGACCTCTTAGAGAACGTACACACAGAGTGAGTGGACCATTTACCAGCCAGCCAGCCAGCCAGCCCAGCCCTCAGCCCAACTCAGTGTGAAGGAGCAGGCTCCCAGGGGCCCCTAACAGACTGCCTCTGCTACCACTCCTATCTGCCACAAACCTTCCCCCATCCTTTAGGTTCCCCCCCTAAGGTCCACAGACCCACTTTAGCTGCTATTTACTGTGGTTCGTCTGGACTGAATAATGCGTCTGATTTCAAACACAGATATTCTTCTGATATGCTGGCCTTGATTTGCTTCTTTGATTGGATGGTGGTTCCCATTTTATCTCAGAGTACTGTAACCTAAAGGATTGGAGTAGTAATTGACCAGTCAATTAGCAGGAATCTCACAGTTTCTTCTTCAATTGGTAGTTCCTTTTAGCACTGATTACCTAAATAATGTGTAGAAATTGCCCACAGAGTAAATCGGAAATTTGCTGAAATACCACAGGTTCTTCCTATTGCAAAAGGAGTCAAGTTCCCCATAGTCAAGTATGAGCCCATAGACCAGAATCACCCTGCTTCACCAGGTTTATAGCTATTTAGAATTGTGTAGGAGGAAGTGCTTTCATGTACTTCACAAATTGTGCTAATATATACAGTGAGCTCCAAAAGTACAGTGACACGTTTTGTTGTTTTGGCTCTGTACTGCAGCACTTTGGATTTGAAATAATACAATGACTATGAGGTTAAAGTGCAGACTGTCAGCTTTAATTTGAGGGTATTTTAATCCATATCGGGGAAACCGTTGAGAAATTACACCATTTTTGTACATAGTCCCCTCATTTTAGGGGACCAAAGGTATTGGGACAAATTACCTTACATCTGTATTAAGGTAGTCAACATTTTTGTATTTGATCCCTTATTCCTAGCATGTAATGATTACATTAAGATTGTGACTCTACAAACTTGTTGGATGCATTCATGTATTGTGTCATTTTGGAGTCACTTTTACTTCTACATTAATGTGGATGCTACCATGATTACGGATAGTGCTGAATGAATCGTGAATATTTCAGCCACACCCGTTGCTGACAGGTGTATAACATCGAGCACACAGCCATGCAATCTCCATAGGCAGTAGACATTGGCAGTAGAATGGCCTTACTAAAGAGCTCAGTGACTTTCAATGTGGCACAGTCATAGGATGCCACCTTTCCAACAGTGGTCCTCTGTAGCTCAGCTGGTAGAGCACGGCGCTTGTAACGCCAGGGTAGTGGGTTCGATCCCCGGGACCACCCATACACAAAAATGTATGCACACATGACTGTAAGTCGCTTTGGATAAAAGCGTCTGCTAAATGGCATATTATTATTATATTATATTATAAGTCTGTTCATCAAATGTCTGCCCTGCTAGAGCTACCCCGGTCAACTGTAAGTGCTGTTATTGTGAAGTCGAAATGTCTAGGAGCAACAAAGGCTCAGCAGCAAAGTGGTAGGCCACACAAGCTCATAGAACGGGACCGCCGAGTGCTGAAATGCGTAGTGCGTAAAAATCGTCTGTCCTCGGTTGCAACACTCACTACTGAGTTCCAAACTGCCTCTGGAAGCAACGTCAACACAAGAACTGTTCGTTGGGAGCGTCATGAAATGGGTTTCCATGGCCGAGCAGCCGCACACAAGCCTAAAATCACCATGCGAAATGCCAAGCGTCGGCTGGAGTGGTGTAAAGCTCACTGCCATTGGGCTCTGGAGCAGTGGAAAGCTTTCTCTGGAGTGATGAATCACGCTTCACCATCTGGCAGTCCGACTGACAAATCTGGGTTTGGCGGATGTCAGGAGAACGCTACCTGCCCCAATGTAAAGTTTGGTGGAGGAGGAATAATGGCCTGGGGCTGTTTTTCATGGTTCGGGTTAGGCCCCTTAGTTCCAGTGAAGGGAAATCTTAACGCTACAGCATACAATGACATTCTAGACGATTGTGTGCTTCCAACTTTGTGGCAACAGTTTGGGGAAGACCTTTCCCTGTTTAAGCATGACAATGCCCCCATGCACAAAGAGAGGTCCATACAGAAATGGTTTGTCGAGATCGGTGTGGAAGAACTTGACTGGCCTGCATAGAGCCCTGACCTCAACCACATCGAACACCTTTGGGATGAATTGGAACGCCGACTGCGAGCCAGGCCTAATCGGCCAACATCAGTGCCGACCTCACTAATGCAACATCTAGTGGAAAGCCTTCCCAGAAGAGCGGAGGCTGTTACAGCAGCAAAGGGGGGACCAACTCCATATTAATGCCCATGATTTTGGAATGAGATGTTCGACGAGCAGATGTCCACATACTTTTGGTCATGTAGTGTATCATACTCCCAAGACATGCTAACCTCTCACCATTACAATAACAGGGGAGGTTAACATTTTTGGGCGGGTATGATATTTATGCCTCTCTAACTTTCTCACTCATCATTATTCACGATTCATTCAGGATTATCCATAATCATGGTAGCATCCACATGAATGTAGAGCTGTTTAGAAACATATTCTATTCTTATTTACAATAAAAGTGACTCCAAAATGATACATTATCTACCATTAATTTATATTACGTACAAAAAGTGCTGTAATTTCTAAACGGTTCACCCGATATGTATAATTTCAAATCCAAATTGCTGGAGTACAGAGCCAAAACAACAAATGTGTCATTATCCCAATACATTTGGAGCTCACTGTAGGAAGAATTGTGAGTGTTAATGTCAAGGTAGGTTTTAGGAATAGCGTTTTGAAGGGCAGGTCTAGCTTTGACAGGGATAAAGAGAGATGCCCTAGTGGACTGAATGAATGGAGCTCCAGGTCTCATAAGGGAACATCCTGACCCTCCCTGGGCCCATTTTGTAAAAGCTTTGCACCCCATACGGCCCATACCAAACAATGAAAGGGTGGGGCTGTGCCCCTGTGAGGGAGCAGAGCACAGCTCTAAGTGTGTCAGTGTGTTTGTGAACATTTCTGTGTACTTTGTTGAAGGTTACCGTGCCGTGGTGTGCATGTTGTCTGGCCCCTTTTTTTCACGTCTTTCAACAGGCCTTTATGCTGCTTTATCCCGCAGAGTAGAGAGTAGACAGCTCCCAAGGCACAGGGAGGCCCAGATGATGAAGCAGGCCTTAACTGTTTCCTGGACAATAGCATCTGCCTGTTGGCTTGTTGTCTGGGGCCGCTGGGGGTAACACACAACAACAGATCCATACTGACTGTCACTGTCACTGTACTGTGCTTCCTCTACCAGCCTCTGCTCTGCTCGCCTGTTTGTAAATCGGCATTTTGATGACAATTACCAGTGTTGAGTTGTTCCCCAATCAATACAGACAGAGAGGGGACTTTAATAGACAGAGATAGACACACGGCTGTCTGTCGGCTGTGTCTCTGAGACTGACACAATGTCTGCCTGTGATCAATAATCTATTGTGTGTCTCGACTCACAGACACAGGCCACAGTCAAGGCTGGCCTCTCTCTCTGCTATGGTGTGCACGGCAACTTAGGCGTGCACAGTGTACACCAGCCCCGTCTCTCCGGCAACTCCCCAAGGTGGAAGCATCTGAGATGTTACGTGTGAACCGGCTGTCAAAGCAATTTTGTCACCCCCCCCCCCCCCCCCCCCTCTCCATTCCAGTGTTTAGAGATGCTGATACTCTGTGTTCGGGGTTCCACTGTCTTTTTGGAAGTGATGGAGGCTTTTAGCCTTTTTGAAAAAAATAAGATCTTTATCCGTTTAAGTGCTCACATCTATTCGACCTGTCACAGACGTCTCCCAGCCACCTCCTGTCTACTCTATGTGATAGACAGAGAGCGAGAGAGTGTGTGGCAGAGTTACATTCTCTGAAATATCTTTCATTTAGGTATTGTTGAGTAATATTAAAATCTGCATTTTGAGCAGTACCTATATCTATAATATATATAACTTAATAATACAGTATAAAATGTTATTTTTCAAAACACTTAAATGACTATGCTTATTGACTTTCCTGTTATTTTGATGTAAATATATCAGATGTCATTCATAGTTTGCTAAATAAAAGTCTATCATCAACACAAAGTGCTTTCTTTTCAGTACAGCTCATCCTGGCCCGCAGGCTTCCTATCTACTGGCCTCCTTTCCAAGCAGTGATGTTGTGAGAAGAGAAGGCTGTAGCTGGGTGGGGCGGTGGTTGGGAGGAGAGCTGTGAGTTGCGGTGGCCAGGCAGATCACATTCTCCTGGTGATCATTAATGTTTCAGGCCATGCCAGAGGGGGAATGGTAGAGTCACTGCACTGCCAGAGACACAGGGACACCCTGCCTGCCTGGATCACTTTCCTCTAACTGGTCCATTGTCATCTGGGAAGAATCCTAACTGTAGGCCTACACAGTGGCAACCATGGCAACAGCCATGGCAACCAAACCTAGTCCATCCTTTGACTGTTTCAGGGCACTTTTCAAGACAGATAATCTGTTTGTTGCATTTCAGTAGGCCATATGTTATGATTTGACAGCAACAACAATAAAGTTTCCACTAACACAGTTGGTTTATATACTGATAATGTGAATAATATTGACAGTTTATTACATATGTGGATAGCCAACACTTTACCAGAACTACAAATACAATTTAACTTCTCTGCAGCTCATCTTACTTATGTCTGTCTCAGTGTATTCCATGTGTCACCTTTATAAGATCGCTTGAGATTAACAATCATTGGTCACAAATACAATAGCCAGAGGACTCTCATTGTCCATGTGTTTTAACATATCTCAACAAGCTCTTCAAATCACTGTACAAACTGATTTATATTCTGAAATCACTAGCTGAATTGATCTTATACATACATTGCTCCCTTATGGCTCTACGCTCAGCTCCACTTGAACCCCCACAGCTCACATTGTGAAAACAGGGCCCTCTATAGGTGGAGTTTGGTCATAGGTTTCTATTGAGCTGAAAAGGGTCTGGCTTTTTACTTAGTTACAATAAAATATTGATGTGAAGTTGAGATGATTTTCCCCTTTTCAAAAGAGAACAATTCTTCAGTGTCAATCTGTATTGTGTCCAGGACTGTGAAGACACCAAGTGATACTGGGCATTGCATTTCAATGAAAATAATTAATAATTTGGCTCCACTTATAAACGCAACATGTCAAGTTTTGGTTCAATGTTTCTTGAGCTGAAATAAAAGATCCCAGAAATTGTCCATATGCACAAAAGCTTATTTCTCTAAAATTTTGTGCACAAATTTGTTTACATCCCTGTTAGTGAGCATTTCTCCTTTGCCAAGATAATCCATCCACCTGATAGGTGTGGCATATCAAGAAGCTGATTAAACAGCATGATCATTACACAAGTGCACCTTGTGCTGGGGAAAATAAAAGGCCACTCTAAAATGTGCAGTTTTGTCACACAACAAAATGCCACAGATGTCTCAAGTTTTGAGTGAGCGTGCAATTGGCATGCTGACTGCAGTAATGTCCACCAGAGCTTTCTCTAACCTAAGCCGCCTCCAATGTCGTTTTAGAGAACTTGGTAGCATATCCAACCGGCCTCACAACCGCAGACCACGTGCAATCACACCAGCCCAGGACCTCCACATCCAGCTTCTTCAGCTGTGGTCTGAGACGAGCCACCCGGACAGATGATGAAACTGGGTTTGCACAACCGAAGAATTTCTGCACAGACTATCAGAAACCATCTCAGTGAAGCTCATCTGCACGCTCGTCATCCTCACCAGGGACTTGACCTGACTGCAGTTCGGCATCGTAAACAACCTTCGATGGCCACTGGCACGCTGGAGAAGTGTGCTCTTCATGGATGAATCCCGGTTTCAACTATAGTGGGCAGATGCCAGACAGCATGTATGGCATCGTGTGGGCGAGCGGTTTGCTGATGTCAACATTGTGAACAGAGTGCCCTATGGTGGCGGTGGGGTTATGGTATGGGCAGACACAAGCTACGGACAACGAATACAATTGCATTTTATCGATGGCAATTTGAATGCACAGAGATACCGTGGGCCCATTGTCATGCCATTCATCTGCCGCCATCACCTTATGTTTCAGCATGATAATGCACGGACCCATGTCCCAGTTCTTCCACGGCCTGCATACTAACCAGACATGTCACCCATTGAGCATGTTTGGAATGCTCTGGATCGACGTGTACGACAGCCTGTTCCAGTTCCCGCCAATATCCAGCAACTTCGCACAGCCATTGAAGAGGAGTGGGACAATATTCCAGAAGCCACAATCAACAGTCTGATCAACTCTATTCGAAGAAGATGTGTTGTGCTGCATGAGGCAAATGGTGGTCACACCAGATACTGACTGGTTTTCTGATCCACACTCCTACATTTTTATTAAAGGTATCTGTGCTCAACAGATGAATATCTGTATTCCCAGTCATGTGAAATCCTTAGATTGGGGCCTAATGAATTTATTTCAATTGACTGATTTCCTGTAACTCAGTAAAATCTTTGAAATTGTTGCATGTTGCGTTTATATTTTTGTTCAATGTATACAGTGCATTCGGAAAGTATTCAGACCCCTTGACTTTATCCACATTTTGTTACGTTACAGCCTTATTCAGACCCTTTGCTATGAGATTCGAAATTGAGCTCAGGTGCATCCTGTTTCCATTGATCATCCTTGAGATGTTTCTACAACTTGATTGGAGTACACCTGTGGTAAATTCAATTAATTGGACATGATTTGGAAATGCAAACACCTGTCTATATAAAGGTCCCACAGTTGACAGTGCATGTCAGAGCAAAAATCAAGCCAGGAGGTCGAAGGAATAGTCCATAGAGTTCCGAGACAGGATTATGTCGTGGCACAGATCTAGGGAAGGGTACCAAAACATTTCTGCAGCATTGAAGGTCCCCAAGAACACAGTGGCCTCCATTATTAAATGGAAGAAGTTTGGAACCACCAAGACTCTTCCTAGAGTTGGACAAACTGAGAAATCGTGGGAGAAGGGCCTTGGTCAGGGAGGTGATCAAGAACCCGATGGTCACTCTGACAGCAATGGTCACTCTCCTCTCTGGAGATGGGAGAACCTTCCAGAAGAACAACCATCTCTGCAGCACTCCACCAATCAGGCCTTTATGGTAGAGTGGCAAGACAGAAGCCACTGCTCAGTAAAAGTCACATGACAGCCTGCTTGGAGTTTGCCAAAAAGGCACCTAAAGACTCTCAGACCATGAGAAACAACATTCTCTGGTAACAACCTCTCCCTCAACGTGACCAAGACAAAGGAGATGATTGTGGACTACAGGGGAAAAAAAGAGGACTGAGCACGCCCCCATTCTCATCGACGGGGCTGTAGTGGAACAGGTTGAGAGCTTCAAGTTCCTTGGTGTCCACATCACCAACAAACTATCATGGTCCAAACACACCAAGACAGTCATGAAGAGGGCACGACAAAGCCTATTCCCCCTCAGGAGACTGAAAAGATTTGGCATGGGTCCTCAGATCCTCAAAAAATTCTACAGCTGCACCATCGAGAGCATCCTGACTGGTTGCATCACTGCCTGGTATGGCAACTGCTCGACCTCCGACCGCAAGGCACTACAGAGGGTAGTGTGTACGGCCCAGTACATCACTGGGGCCAAGCTTCCTGCCATCCAGGACCTCTATACCAGGCGGTGTCAGAGGAAGGCCCTCAAAATTGTCAAAGACTCCAGCCACCCTAGTCATAGGCTGTTCTCTCTGCTACCGCACGGCAAGCGGTACCGGAGTGCCAAGTCTAGGTCCAAAATACTTCTCAACAGCTTCTACCCCCAAGCCATAAGACTCCTGAACAGCTAATCATGGCTACCCAAACTAGTTGCACTGCCCCCCCCACCCCCACCCCCACCCCATCATCTTTTTACGCTGCTGCTACTCTGTTAATTATTTATGCATAGTCACTTTAACTCTACCCACATGTACATATTACCTCAACTACCTCAACTAGCCGGTGCTCCCGCACATTGACTCTGCACCGGTACCCCCCTGTATATATAGCCTCCCTACTGTTATTTTATTTTACTTCTGCTCTTTTTTTCTCAACACTTTTTTGTTGTTTTATTTTACTTTTATAAAAAAAGTAATGCATTGTTGGTTAAGGGCTGTAAGTAAGCATTTTACTGTTATGTCTACACCTGTTGTATTCGGCGCATGTGGCCAATAAAATTTGATTTGATTTGATGAAACCAAGATTGAACTCTTTGGCCTGAATGCCAAGCGTCACGTCTGGAGGAAACCTGGCACCATCCCTACGGTGAAGCATGGTCGTGGCAGCATCATGCTGTGGGGATGTTTTTCAGTGGCAAGGACTAGGAGACTAGTCAGGATCGAGGCAAAGATGAATGGAGCAAAGTACAGAGAGATCCTTGATGAAAACCAGCTCCAGAGCGCTCAGGACACGAGACAGGGGCGAAGTTTCACCTTCCAACAGGACAACGACCCTAAGCACACAGCCAAGACAATGCAGGAGTGGCTTTGGGACAAGTCTCTGAATGTGCTTGAGTGGCCCAGCCAGAGACTGGACTTGAACCCGATCGAACATCTCTGGAGATGCTCCCCATCCAACCTGACAGAGCTTGAGAGGATCTGCAGAGAAGAATGGGAGAAACTCCAAAATACAGGTGTGCCAAGCTTTTAGAGTCATACCCAAGAAGACTCAAGGTTGTAATCGCTACCAAAGGTGCTTCAACGAAGTACAGAGTAAAAGGTCTGAATACTTATGTAAATGTCTTCTTTTTTTGTTGTTGCAAAAAACGGTTTTTGCTTTGTCAATTTAATCCATTTTAGAATAAGGCTGTAACGTAACAAAATGTGAAAAAAGTCAAGGGGTCTGAATACTTTCCAAATGCACTGTATACATAATAGAAGTATTTGGCTGTCTCAGTTGTGTAGTGAAAACGAACGACCCAATGTATCATTGTGGTTGTCTTTGATTTCAAGTGAGTACAGTGCATGAACAATATGTGCTACTTTCTTTTATAAAGTTATCCTCTACAACTGATTATTTTAGAATTCTCTCTTTCCCCTCTCCTTTCCAGATATTTCTTAGACCTACACAGAGATTTTTCATTTATTGTTGTAAGCAGCTTTGACATACAGTAGGCTACAAGTAACCGTCACAACAATCATCAGTCTCCAATTAAAGATGACTAAATCAGAGTCAACACAGCACACAGAGGCCCTGTTGACTGTCTCTGCGTGTATTTGCTTTGTGCCTTTTGTTCAGGGCTTTGCTTTCATCACGGCGCAATACAGAGAGCAAACCTATCCTAACCAGCAGCTGCTGGCTAAATCCTACCGTTCAAACATGCTCCTGGCTAACCCTAACTATTTATCTCAAATCAAGACCTAGGAGAGCTGCTCCTCAAGTAGCTACATCTGTGTGTGTGTGTGTGTGTGTGTGTGTGTGTGTATGTTTCTGTCTGTCTGTCTGTCTGTCTGTCTGTCTGTCTGTCTGTCTGTCTGTCTGTCTGTCTGTCTGTCTGTCGCAGCAAGCTGATACAGTTTAGGCCAGTGCTCAGTACTGGTTCTTAGAGTACACAGAGTCTGTTATGCATTTGATGTACAATATATTAACTTTACTTCCCTACAGGAGCCTATGTTTGTGGTTCATTAAAATAAAATAAAACAAACCCAGACCACCAGCATGCAGTTAGTTCTAGCGGTTTAAGATTGATTGAGTCTCCCTCGACTCAGCTAGAGCCTTCCAGACAGTTCTGTTGCCTGCCGTGACCATGTAGAACTGCTTTAATCCTATTATAGCTCAGGCACATAGAGCTTGATAAGAGGTTTACTGACTGAGGGCTCTGGACAGTCCACCTCTACCTCCACCGCTAGTCATTTCAAACCGCAACAGTAACTATCCGGTGTCCTATTTTTGGCAGTAATTGAGATATTATCAGTATTTCTTCTATATTCTGAATATTCACACTCTTATTTTTTGGACCCCTCCAGGATTGTTAGCCAAGACAAACGCTGAGGATGGCTGGTCAGCTGCAGGACGTCATCCAGAGATGGGTAAGCTAACATGCTAACAGTGGCTCATACCAGAATGATAACAACTAGCTATGCTTATAATAATATGATTGATATTACATTTTCTACAATAATATGACTAATCAGATGCATAATACTGTCAGAATTATTACTTTGAACTAGCTGTCTCTGTGAGTGGTGTGGTGTCAGTTGGCATTTTGTTTCTCTACAGCGAGAAGCCGTGGTGGAAGATGGTTTAAGGCCAGAGGACCATGAACTGTTCCAGAATGCTGGATTGATGTGTATTAATCAGGGTGACACGACACAACTGCTAGACTTCATTCAGGATGAGAAGAACAAGGTAAATGCATCGATCACCATCACATTCACAAGCCCTCCTATGAAACCCCCTCTCATGCTCCGCCAAGTGAGTAATTAAATTCACAGATATCCTAAGATGAATCACACCTTACTGTTACAGAGTGAACAGGGAGGACATTGGGTGCTTTTACACTGCTCCATTTGTGAAAATTGTTGTAAAATATACCTTGTGTTTGACACATTTCTACACATTGACAGTGTAGTGTAGTAGATTCCAGAGTCCCAGAGGCCGATAATAGTGAAGACAGACACAGTCACACTCCAGTCTCCTCTGTGACAACATCAGCAAGTCTACTACTACAGCTAACAGTACACTTTCACAGCCACTTTGCCATCATGGACATATAGTTTGCATCCCAAATGGCACCCTATTCCCTACATAATGCACTACTTTTGACCAGGGCCCTGGTAAAAAGTAGTGCATTATGTTGGGAATAGGGTGACATTTGGGATGTATACATAAAATAACGATCGCCTCTCTGCCACTACCCAGAGCTTGTTGGTGGGCTGTTGACCTGAAGGTGTGAGAACTGAACCAGCCGATATCCAGTCAGATTTCTCGCTCCAGTGATGGTGACCCTGTTTGGAAAGGCTCTTCCCTAAGTGCCCTTGGTTGTCCCACCTCCCCACGCCTTCTTTTGCTCTACACCCTACACTTACAGGAGCATGTGTCAGGGTGGTTTTTCTAAGTCTTTCAGCAGCTAAAGGAGCCTCAGGAGGTTTCTGGCTGGGAGAAATTGAATTGACTCATAAATGAGAAATCTGTGAGAAAGCCTTCAACTTGGACGTCAAGGATTATCAAATCAAATCACATTTTATTTGTCACATGCGCCGAATACAACAGGTGTAGACCTTACAGTGAAATTACTTACTTACAAGCCCTTAACCAACAATGCAGTTTTAAGAAAAATAAGTGTTAACTAAAAAATAGATATGTAAAAATGTTTAAATAAATAACAAATAATAATAATTAAAGAGCAGCAGTTGCCATACCAGGCAGTGATGCAACCAGTCAGGATGCTCTCGATGGTGCAGCTTTAGAACCTTCTGAGGATCTGAGGACCCATGCCAAATCCTTTCAGTCTCCTGAAGGGGAATAGGCTTTTTCGTGCCCTCTTCACGACTGTCTTGGTGTGTTTGGACCATGATAGTTTGTTGGTGATGTGGACACCAAGAAACTTGAAGCTCTCAATCTGCTCCACTACAGCCACGTCGATGAGAATGGGGGCATGCTCGGTCCTCCTTTTCCTGTAGTCCACAATAATCTCCTTTGTCTTGATCACGTTAATGGAGAGGTTGTTCTCTTGGCACCACACGGCTAGGTCTCTGACCTCCTCCCTATAGGCTGTCTCATCGTTGTTGGTGATCAGGCCTACCACTGTTGTGTTGTCGGCAAACTTAATGATGGTGTTGGAGTCATGCCTGGTCATGCAGTCATGGGTGAACAGGGAGTACAGGAGGGGACTGAGCACGCACCCCTGAGGGGCCCCCATGTTGAGGATCAGAGTGGCAGATGTGTTGTTACCTACCCTTACCACCTGGGGGCGGCCCGTCAGGAAGTCCAGGATCCAGTTGCAGAGGGAGGAGTTTAGTCCCTGGGTCCTTAGCTTAGTGATGAGCTTCGAGGGCACTATGGTGTTGAACGCTGAGCTGTAGTCAATGAATAACATTCTCACGTAGGTGTTCCTTTTGTCCAGGTGGGAAAGGGCAGTGTGGAGTGCTTTAGAGATTGCATCATCTGTGGATCAGTTGGGGCGGTATGCAAATTGCAGTGGGTCTAGGGTTTCTGGGATAATGGTGTTGATGTGAGCCATGACCAGCCTTTCAAAGCACTTCATGGCTATAGACGTGAGTGCTACGGGTCTGTAGTCATTTAGGCAGGTTACCTTAGTGTTCTTGGGCACAGGGAACATGCTTGAAACATGTTGGTATTCCAGACTCATTCAGGGACAGGTTGAAAATGTCAGTGAAGACACTTGCAAGTTGATCAGCGCATGCTCGGAGTACACGTCCTGGTAATCCGTCTGGCCCTGCAGCCTTGTGAATGTTTAACTGTTTAAAGGTCTTACTCACATCGGCTATGGAGAGCGTGATCACACAGTCGTCCGGAACAGCTGATGCTCTCATGCATGCTTCAGTGTTGCTTGCCTCGAAGCGAGCGTAGAAGTAATTTAGCTTGTCTGGTAGGCTTGTGTCACTGGGCAGCTCGCAGCTGTGCTTCCCTTTGTAGTCTGTAATAGTTTGCAAGCCCTGCCACATCCGACAAGCGTCGGAGCTGGTGTAGTACGATTCAATCTTAGTCCTGTATTGACGCTTTGCCTGTTTGATGGTTAGTCGGAGGGCATAGCGGGATTTCTTATAAGTGTCCAGGTTAGAGTCCCGCTCCTTGAAAGCAGCAGCTCTACCCTTTAGCGCAATGCGGATGTTGCCTGTAATCCATGGTTTCTGGTTGGGGTATGTACGTATGGTCACTGTGGGGACGACGTCATCAATGCACTTATTGATGAAGCCAGTGACTGATATGGTGTACTTCTCAATGCCATCAGAAAAATCACGGAACATATTCCAGTCTGTGCTAGCAAAACAGTCCTCTATCTTAGCATCTGCTTCATCTGACCCCTTCTTTATTGACTGAGTCACTGGTGCTTCCTGCTTTAGTTTTTGCTTGTAAGCAGGAATCAGGAGGATAGAATTGTGGTCAGATTTGCCAAATGGAGGGCGAGGGAGAGCTTCGTACGCGTCTCTATGTGTGGTGTAAAGGTGGTCTAGAGTTTTTTTTCCCTCTGGTTGCACATTTAACATGCTGGTAGAAATTAGGTAAAACTGATTTAAGTTTCCCTGCATTAAAGTCCCCGGCCACTAGGAGCGCTGCCTCTGGATGAGCGTTTTCCTGTTTGCTTATGGCCTTATACAGCTCATTGAGTGCGGTCTTAGTGCCAGCATCGGTTTGTGGTGGTAAATAGACAGCTACGAAAAATATAGATGAAAACTCTCTTGGTAAATAGTGTGGTCTACAGCTTATCATGAGATACTCTACCTCAGGCGAGCAAAACCTCGAGACTTTCTTAATATTATATTTTAATATTATATCATACTTTAAAATGAGAACATGTAAGGGAAATGTAGTTCATTTTGATGGTCATAAAAGGGTCTATAGCTACCCTGCAAGGACGTCATGGAGTCATAAAAGGGTCTGTAGCTACCTCGCAAGGACGTCAACTTATTGATCGAATTGAGGGGGTAGTCAAGGTGGTCATAATCAAGAGAGCCCACATTCAACCAACAATTTGTATGCCACCCCATAAACTTGTGCAACTGTTGCAGCATTCTTTGTAAATGTAAAAAGTAGACACAACATGACTCAGAAGTTTCTGGTTATTTTATCTGACCCAGGGTATAGTGGAGTCTATGGGCTGTGGCCTTCTGGCTTCCCTGGTGGCCGAGGTACTGAAGAAGAAGAGTTCCTTTACCTGTCAGGCCGTTATCACACACCTGGCCAAGGTAAACTATAAACACTATGAATGACCTTTGACAGAAGTGGCTGGCAGGAGGCTAAACAGTGGGTAGATTCACATGGCATGGCATCAGAGTTAACAGTAATGTATAAATCTGCTCTCTCAGACATGCAGCCCGATGGAACTCATGCTGATTTTTCTCGGCCAAGTGGATGACCTTCATCCGGACCTCATCGCTGATACCATCGTACTTATGGCCCCCCATCTTCAGACAGGTAATACTGAGCAGTGGTATAACTAGTAAAGATACAGTAGAATATTATAGAATAGAATGCAGTATATACATATGAGATGAGTAGTGCAAGATATGTAAGCGTTATTAAAGTGACTAGTGTTCCTTTAAGAAATGGAACACTAGTCAATTTAATAAAGTTTACATATCTTGCACTACTCATCTCATATGTATATACTGCATTCTATTCTATAATATTCTACTGTATCTTAGTCCATGCCGCTCTGTCATTGCTTGTCCACATATGTATATTTTCTTAAATTCCATTCCTTACAAGTCTTGTGTGTATTGGGTATATGTTGTGAAATTGTTAGATATTACTTGTTAGATATTACTGCACTGTCGGAGCTAGAAGCACAAGCATTTCGCTACACCCGCTATAACAGCTGCTAAACACGTGTATGTGACAAATACAATTTGATTTGATTTGATTTATAGCTGCTACAGGTAACACGGTGAATTGTGAAGGCTATCTCCTGCAGATGTTGTTTGCTGCCCTCTACTGGACACTTACTGTAACTTCATTTTGATGACATTTACTTTCATTTTTTTCTCCCGATTTAAAAAAAAGATGTATAAACAAACAAACAAACAGAACACAAAAACAACACAACCACCACAGCCAATACACACCCCAACATGCCCACAACTGTCCATGAACCTACAAAAACACAGTAGCCTTCCCTTTCAATACACATATACATATCAAATTCAAACACAATTATGTCTGTTGGGAAATCTTACACTCCTCAAGATGACCAATGTATGGTTTCTAGATTTTATCAAACATGTCTTTTTTTTTTGGCTTAATTTTATAAAACACATAATCTAATGGAATGTAACTACATAGTTCAGCCCTCCAGTTCGTTATTGACGTTGAGTGAGTATGATGCTTTCCAATTGATAGCTATACATATTTTTGCAGCAATTAGACCTACACTACCATTCAAAAGTTTGGGTCACTTAGAAATGTCCTTGTTTTCAAAAGAAAAGCAATTTTTTTGTCCATTAAAATGACATCAAATTCAACTGTGTTCCAATGGCACGTTGTGTTTGCTAATCCAAGTTTATCATTTTAAAAGGCTAATTGATCATTAGAAAACCCTTTTGCAATTATGTTAGCACAGCTGAAAACTGTTGTGCTGATTAAAGAAGCAATAAAACTGGCCTTCTTGAGACTAGTTGAGTATCTGGAGCATCAGCAATTGAGGGTTCGATTACAGGCTCAAAATGGCCAGAAACAAATAACTTTCTTCTGAAACTCGTCAGTCTATTCTTGTTCTGAGAAATTGCCAAGAAACTGAAGATCTCGTACAACGCTGTGTACTACTCCCTTCACAGAACAGTGCAAACTGCCTCTAACCAGAATAGAAAGAGGAGTGGGAGGCCCGGTGCACAACTGAGCAAGAGGACAAATACATTAGAGTGTCTAGTTTGAGAAACAGACGACTCACAGGTCCTCAACTGGCAGCTTCATTAAATAGTACCCGCAAAACACCAGTCTCAATGTCAACAGTGAAGAGGTGACTCCGGGATGCTGACCTTCTAGGCAGAGTTGCAACGAAAAAGCCATATCTCAGACTGGCCAATAAAAATAAAAGATGGGCAGTTCTGTGAAGGAAGTAGTACACAGCGTTGTACGAGATCTTCAGTTTCTTGGCAATTTCTCGCATAGAATAGCCTTCATTTCTCAGAACAAGAATAGACTGATGAGTTTCATAAGAAAGTTATTTGTTTCTGGCCATTTTGAGCCTGTAATCGAACCCACAATTGCTGATGCTCCAGATACTCAACTAGTCTCAAGAAGGCCAGTTTTATTGCTTCTTTAATCAGCACAACAGTTTTCAGCTGTGCTAACATCATTGCAAAAGTGTTTTATAATGATCAATTAGCCTTTTAAAATGATAAACTTGGATTAGCAAACACAACGTGCCATTGGAACACAGGACTGATGGTTGCTGATAATGGGCCTCTGTACGCCTATGTAGATATTCCATTAAAAATCTGCCGTTTCCAGCTACAATAGCCATTTACAACATTAACAATGTCTACACTGTATTTCTGATCAATTTGATGTTATTTTAATGGACAAAAAATTTGCTTTTCTTTCAAAAACAAGGACATTTCTAAGTGACCCCAAACTTTTGAACAGTAGTGTAAGTTACAAAACGTTCTTTGATATTGGTCAAGAATATTGACATTTCCGAAGAGTCATAACCGTGGAGATGGATGGATATAAATTCCTTGACACAATGATATGATAGCACAGACATTATCCCAAAATGGTGTCAATTTCTCACAGGACCACAGCATATGTAATAGGGTTCCTTTGAGTTTTTTGCATCTCCAACAGCGATATGACATTTCTGGGTACATTACATGCATTCTGGCAGGAGTGTAGTAAATCCTATGGATTATCTTGAATTGCAATAATTTATGTCTAAGGTTGTAGGAGCAAATATAAAAATTTTCACATATCTGTGACCAATAGTTCTCATCAATTTCTTCTTTGAGATCTGTTTCCCATTTTTACCTTATAGGTTCTGAGCTATCAGGTAGAAATTCAGTCAACCCTTGATATACAGTGCCTTCGGAAAGTATTCAGACCCCTTGACTTTTTCCACATTTTGTTACGTTACAGCCTTATTCAAAAATGGATTAAATAAATAAAAATCCTCAGCAATCGTCATACAATACCCCATAATGATAAAGCAATAACTCGTTTAGACATTTTTGCTAATTTATTCAAAATAAAAACAGAAATACCTTATTTACATAAGTATTCAGACCCTTTACTATGAGACTCGAAATTGAGCTCAGGTGCATCCTGTTTCCATTGATCATCCTTGAGATGTTTCTACAACTTGATTGGAGTCTACCTGTGGTAAATTCAATTGATTGGACATGATTTGGAAATGCACACACCTGTCTATTTAAGGTCCTACAGTTGACAGTGCATGTCAGAGCAAAAACCAAGCCATGAGGTTGAAGGAATTGTCCGTAGAGCTCCGAGACAGGATTGTGTCGAGGCACAGATCTGGGGAAGGGTACCAAAACATTTCTGCATCATTGAAGGTCCCCAAGAACACAGTGGCCTCCATCATTCTTAAATGGAAGAAGTTTGGAATCACCAAGACTCTTCCTAGAGCTGGCCACCCGGCCAAACTGAGCAATCGGGGGGAGAATGGCCTTGGTCAGGGAGGTGACCAAGAACCCGATGGTCACTCTGACAGAGCTCTAGAGTTCCTTTGTGGAGATGGGAGAACCTTCCAGAAGGACAACCATCTCTGCAGCACTCCACCAATCAGGCCTTTATGGTAGAGTGGCCAGATGGAAGCCACTCCTCAGTAAAAGGCACAAACAAGATTCTCTGGTCTGATGAAACCAAGATTGAACTCTTTGGCCTGAATGCCAAGTGTCACGTCTGGAGGAAACCTGTCACCATCCCTACGGTGAAGCATGGTTGTGGCAGCATCATGCTGTGGGGATGTTTTTCAGAGGCAGGGACTGGGAGACTTGTCAGGATCGAGGCAAAGATGAACGGAGCAAAGAACAGAGAGATCCTTGATGAAAACCTGCTCCAGAGCGCTCAGGACCTTAGACTGGGGCGAAGGTTCACCTTACAACAGGACAACGACCCTAAGCACACAGCCAAGACAACGCAGGAGTGGCTTCGGGACAAGTCTCTGAATGTCCTTGAGTGGCCAAGCCAGAGCCTGGACTTTAACCCGATCGAACATCTCTGGAGAGACCTGAAAATAGCTGTGCAGCAACGCTCCCCATCTAACCTGACAGAGCTTGAGAAGATCTGCAGAGAAGAATGGGAGAAACTCCCCAAATACAGGTGTGCCAAGCTTGTAGCGTCATACCCAAGAAGACTCGATGCTGTAATAGCTGCCAAAGGTGCTTCAACAAAGTACTGAGTAAAGGGTCTGAATACTTATGTATATGTAATAATGTTTTACATATATTTTTTTTAATAAATTAGCAAACATTTCTACAAACTTGTTTTTGCTTTGTCATTATGGGGTATTGTGTGTAGATTGATGAGGGAAAAAAACAATTTAATCAATTTTAGAATAAGGCTGTAACGTAACAAAATGTGGAAAAAGTCAAGGGGTCTGAATACTTTCCAAAGGCACTGTAACTTGGCAATCAACTTCTTTGGTTGCAGCTTCTTTCAGTATTTTTTCAATGCTAGATGCTTTAGGTTAATCCAGATTCTGTTGAAGCGATTTAATAAGATTTCTTAATTGGACTTAGATAACCCACATTTTTATTGTAATTGATTGAATGACAGTAGAGAGCCATTTTCATACATTCCTTTCCAAATATTTATTAATAAATTCCCTCAAAACAAGTCAGAATGCAGTAAAAGAACCTATACATAATGCATTGCTTCAATTACTTAAAAAAACGTATCCTTGCCTCTTCTAGTGCTATTCATGTTGTTGACTTTTAAATGTCTCCTTCCCTCTCCTAGTGCTGCTGCGTCTGGGTGAGGAGAAGGCTCCCTGGGTAGGTCTGGCTCTGGCTGCCCTACAGAAGCAGGTGTCCAGGCTGCCAGTGCCTTACACCAAGGAGCAAGAAGTGGAGGATGCCTACGGTCTGTGTCGTTGCTGCTCAGCCCTGGCCAGGTTCATGGAGCCATTCGTGGAGGAGGTGAAGAGGAAGGACAACAGCGAGGATGGTGGCACTGCTTCAGACAATCAGCTAAAGACTGAGCTTCTTAAGTTGTAGGTGTATGTCTGCCTGCCTGCCTGCCTGCCTGTCTGTCTGTCTGTCTGTGTGCTTTGTTGGATATGAATGTTGGTAAAAGGAGCACTTTTTCCTAGATTTATCAATCAGATGTAGTTGTTGGTAGGGTTATAATCAGGAGAGTAGAAGATACTGCACCGGCTTGTTGATCTGTAAGGCATATTATTATTCTATCTACAGCTGCATGGGGAGCTTGAGGGAGCCGCTCCTTCAGGCACAGCTTGATCAGGCTATAGACATCCATAAACAGTCTCCCCTATGGCACTTTGCGACAGACATCCTGGTAAGTAATCTGGGCCTACTTGGTGGCTCTGCACACTACACTAAGGGTTAGCTCTTTTTTCTACTGCATCTCCCAGCTAGTAAGCGAGACTACCCAGCAAGGCAATCAACCTCGTAGAGACAATTTGAATATGAACTTAGCTAAAACAAGACTACATTGTGTTTTTGATCCTAGGCCACCCTACCAGCCATCCAGGAGCCTCTCCCAGGCCTCCTGTTCTACAAGGCTCTGAAGAAGAGGGAGAAGTCTGACCTCCTGACAGACAGTACTGAAGCCCAGGAGTCACGGGCCTGTCTGGCATACCTGCTCTTTGTCCAGCTCATCACCATTGAGAGCTTTCCAGCAGTCTTCAGGTGAAACACAGTAGAAAGGTTCTGAATAACCGTGTCATTGAAGATATGGGGTGATAACTATGTTTGAAACATATCATAGTATTAATATTATTTTGTTGATCTCTCAGCCCTGTGTTTGTCCTGCAGTGTAATATGGAATATATTGACGTCCTACTGAGTAGGTATGTTTTCAGAGCTATACTGTTCTTACATGATAATAAAACCTTGGTTTAAGATATACAGTGTTCCTCTAAACAAGAGGTTTTCTTTTCTAAAATAGAAAGGAAGAATCGTTCCTACTCAAAGGCCTGGTAAGAACAAATTGATTGCAAATCTTCCCAATACTATATTGAGTGAATTCTCTGAGTAGTAAGTATTGCTAACTATTCTTCTCCATTCTCTATCACTCAGGAATTATATACAAAAAGCTTGGAGAGAGTGGAGGATAACAGCCTCCCAGTTGAGCTGTTGGACCTAAAGTCATTTTACAGTGTTCCACAGGTGAGTCTGACTACATACCAGAAGCAGTTAAACAGATGCATATGTAAGACGTAATAATAATAATTTGTGATTTGTGTTTTTGTTGTTGTATGGAAATGCAGCACTTGGTGCAGATCCTGACTGTGTGTCCGATTCAGGGTTTGGTAATTGAATAAAACTCCTGCATGAATAAAACACATTGAAACTGTACTAAATCAAATAATTTTGGTTCTGTGTACCTGTTAGCCTAATAAGTAATTTCTCCTGTTACCAGAGAGAACGAGGGTTTAAAGTGTTCCAGCTCTTCATAGATAAATTGGGACCTGAGGCTAAGCACAAATTCTTCAGGTGAGAATACTGTATAGTCTGTATGTCTGCACTGGATGGATCTGTAGTACTCTATAAGATAGGATTTAAAGAACAGAGTTTCCCCTAGCACTACACAGCTGATTTAAATAACCAACTCATCATCATGCTTTGTTTATTTGAATCAGCTGTGTAGTGCTAGTGCAAAAACCAAAACGTGCCCCCGGGGGGGGGGGGGGGGGGGGCAGGACCACAAGGTATTACAAACGGGGTAAGAAATCTTGAATATCCTGATTTCTTATCGTAGGTGTATGATAAAAACCAGTCGCCATGCCGGAGTAGAGGGTTACATTATAAAGAACATCAAAAATCAGATTGAGCTCTCCTTGAAGGTAAGATATAGTACATGACATTTTGATAAACAGGACAGTCGCTCCACTTCATTGCACTAGAAAAGGTGTATACAGTGCAACCTGTAATTGCGTTATTCTCCTTGTTATCTCTAGCCAGGTCATGAGAGTGAATGGTTTGTGGGGATCCAGGTTCTTCCCCTACTGAGACTGGTTCTGTGTTTCCCACGGGGCCCCGAAACAGACCTGCTGAACAGTATGGACAGGTTAGTACCGTTTGACCTCTCCCTATATTTAGGGCCGGTTACCTGATACAGATTAAACCTAGTCCTGGACTAAAAAAAAACACTGTCAATGGAGAGCATTGTGCATACTTTTTCTAGGACTAGGCTTAATCTGTATCTGGGAAACTGGCCCATAGGGTCTGTCTAAGCAATCCTGCTACCTCTCTCAAGTCTAAAATACTAGCCCTGGACTGGTGAGCCTGCCTTGCCCCTCTACAAGCTGTGACTGTGAGCGTTCCCTTATCTGGTCATCATTAATACTGCAGTAGAGAGCTGCATATTCTAGCCACGTATATCTGGTGCCCAGCATAAGGCAGATGGAACATGGACTACGGCACAGATCTATTCTCTAATGAAGATCAGGTTTCATTCCTAGAATCCCTTTCTTTCGAACAATGGAGATAGCGTTCTTAGCCAACAAGATATAATTGATTAATCAACTCTGCATCCAGTTTAAAACATAGACAGTAGTAAATTGGTCAACATAAACTGACTGTTGTCAACTTGTAATGCCGGATTGAAACACAGACAATATAATATATATATATATATATATATATATATATATATACTGAACAAAAATATAAATGCAACATGTAAGGTTTTGGTCCCATATTTCATGAGCTGAAATAAAAGACCCCAGAAATGTTCCATACGCACAAAAAGCTTATTTATCTAAAATGTTGTGCACAAATATATTTACATCCCTGTTAGTGAGCATTTCTCCATTGCCAAGATAACCCATCCACCTGACAGTTGTGGCATATCAAGAAGCTGATTAAACAGCATGATCATTACACAGGTGCAGTTTTGAGGGAGCGTGCAATTGGCATGCTGCCGGCAGGAATTCCACCAGAGCTGTTGACAGAGAATTTAATGTTCATTTCTCTACCATAAGCCACCTCCAACGCGTTTTAGAGAATTTGGCAGTACGTTCAAACACCTCACAACCTCAGACCACGTGTATGGCGTTGTGTGGGCGAGCGGTTTGCTGATGTCAACGTTGTGAACAGAGCACCCCATGGTGGCGGAGGGGTTATGGTATGGGCAGGCATAAGCTACGGACAACGAACACAACTGCATTTTATCGATGGCAATTTGAATACACAGAGATACCGTGACGAGATCTGTGACGAGAAGGTATCTGTGACCAACAGATGCATATCTGTATTCCCAGTCATGTGAAATCCATAGATTAGGGCCTAATTTATTTATTTCAATACACTGATTTCCTTATATGAACTGTAACTCAGTAAAATTGTTGAAATTGTTGCATGTTGCGTTTATATTTTTGTTCAGTATAGTATTCTTTGTCGTTCTCTACCTTAGGGTAATGGAGTCTCTCAATCTGTTACGATACCTGCTTATGCGAGACATGGACTGGCAGCAGACTGTGAGTGTTTTTGACACATTCATATAACTCAGAATATTAAACCTAGCTACTAGTCAGTTGACGTGCTTAAGACAAGACAGCATGGTGATGGCCTAACGCTGATGTTTTCAGTCAAGTATATGGCCGGAGCTGTGCAAGATCGAAGAGGACTACCTGCAGATGCTGAGGGTGTGTCTGGCCCTCTCTAGAGCCTACTACACAGGGCAGGTTAAGAACATGAGAGAGGACAAGAAGATTCAAGCACAGGGTAAGAAAGCACATTTCTCTACACTGCAGTACTCTAATCTATTAAAATGTATTACATGTAAATACTGTGTATTATTCTGGGAACAATGTACAACGTGTTATACTGTGTACAGAAATCAATGTATTATTGTGACTCTCATCCACTAACAGAAGCCAGAGAGGCTAGAGGTGCATTAGTTCAGACTATGACCGTGAAGAACGAGAAGGTATCAGATATGACCCCAGAGATGCAGTATCAGGTAACTACAGCCACGTTACCACAGCTGTTTTTACGTGCTTGTCACATTGAATTTAATAATTTGAATTGGCACTGACAGTTATTTGGACTTCACAGGTACTGCAGTGTGCTCTGGTGACCTTTGACCTGATGGAGAGTTTAGTGATCCGTATTGAGGAGATATCAGAGGAGAAAGTGAAAACTGGGACTGCTGTCTAACAGAGACGGCTCAGAGTCTTATGCTTTTAAAAATGATAATTCAGGCTAATAATAAATACACAATCTACACAAAATGCTTTCTTTATTTAAGCCTCATTTCACTTATTTGCAATGCTGGATTTTCAATTGACTTTCTACTGAATCTATACAGTAATAGTATTCTGCTGGATACAGGATTGGATGCAGTGAGTATATTAAGCACACTAAACACATGCCAGTTGGGTTAATGACATTCTCTGCTTGTGACCGTGAACACAGTAGATGCCAGACCTAGCATAAATCAGCCATTAGTGTCACTAACCTATCATGGACAGGTAGGTTTGAGGGGAACTGGCATCCCCACTCTGCACCAGCTGCTCACCCCAGCTTAATATCCCTGAGCATCTCCCAGACAGAGCTGCTCTCTATGATGTGGGCCCTGGCCAGAGACATCCGATCCCGCACACTGTCAACATGGGGCTTACTGGTGGCCTGGAAGATGAGATCAGCCATAATGCACTTTCATTATCACAGGGGGAAAACATGATGAACTTTCAACTTTAGCTGGCTGGCAAAAATCTGGCACATTGACAGAAATGTTTATTAATGTGCCTTGTCCCTGTTAAACCTAGCAAAGAAAAGTAGCCTGACTTTGTATCAACTTTATCGTTATAAACAATATTTGTATCAACTAATGTCAAGTATCTTTATTTTAGTTTTTCAGTATTATTATTACTTATCATCCATGTCAATATAATGTGTGAGGACTTAGGGGTGTCTTCTTTCATCCTTACTTTGGCTATAGTCAGCATCCCCTTGACTATCTCTGTGTTGTTACGTACAGGTAGAACTCTGAGATTGCTGCCAAGGAATCTGCAATAGACCACAGGATCCCTCAGTTACACACAATGAAAGCACAGCACTAACACATCAATGTGACCGGAAATATTGTTCCATTATTAAAAACTACTACAGTCATTTGAATGTATTTGGGTCAGTACAGTAGGATCATCATTTAGATTGGGAGTGATCATTACTGTGAAACTACACTAGTCCACATTGGCCTATAATGTACAACATTTGCACATGTTAGAATCGTTCCAGACAGGAATAAAATGATTGTCTGCTTTAAAGTATAATACAAATAACTATACCTGTGCTGTATCAGTGACATGATGTCCAGTTCCTTCTTCCCATAAAAAGGGGCTTGCAGGAGAAGGAAACTATTGCGGTGAACCGTCACAAACTTCTTGATCTTGTCAAACAGTCCTGCTTCCTCAAGGTTCTCTGGTAGTTCTTGTGGGTTTATTATGAGGAATGCAATACCTGGACAGCCCACATATACATTCATTTATAACACTACTTTGGTTTTGCCAATAGGCCTTGGGTTTATGTGCTTTATTTGCTAGATTATGAGGGAGCCAATGGACTATCACAAAATATCTAGCTAATAACAGATGGAAGTCTTCTGCAGCCTTTTAATAGGAGCAAAATCCTGCAGTTTTTGAAGTTATGACCACATTAGCTGAAAGGTATCTGATGTCATGACAGGCCCAGGGGTCAGTGTGTGTATGGCAGAAAACCCCCTTACAGCAGGTGGTAGGTGACACTGTGAAATGGTCTTCTTGGCATTGGAAATTGTATAGCCTAAAGACACCAATCTCTAGTATAGACATACCATACCTTTGAAGCATGAATCAAATAATGTCATGTCAAACTGATGATTACCTGACATTGGGAAAACAAAGGACCCCGAATTGACAGCGTCTGAGAATCGGATCCGATGGTGCTGTGCAAGAAGCGTCCTGGATGTGTCATGATTCTGTGCGTTTTAGATGGGTAATGTTTTAGATGGGTAATGTCATGATTAAATCTAATAAGCTGTAATAATCAAATTGACAATATTGTGACTTCATATCAATATCGGGAAGAACTCAATTATACAACAGAAACTGTCAATTTCTGGCCAAGCTAGCTTGCTAGCAACTTTTTTGGCTAGCCATTTGTGGTGTTAAACGTTACCTGAAGTGATGTGCTGACTATAATTGTTGTTTTCCATTGAGTTGTCCTGTCATTACCGTTGGTCGTCATTATAGGTGGTGGTATGTAGCTAACTGTATTCAACCAAGATAAGATAGGGAGCGAAGTTGGATAACAAAACAAGTCTGTTTTGCCCGAATGAACTGTTAATGATTGACTGGAATCGAGCGAGATGAAGGAGGCATGCGAAGGAGGCGTGAGCAATGACGTCACTGGATCCCAAAAGGTGACGCTATTTAATTCATTTCACGTAGAGTAACAAATCCTCAAATATTCCTTTTGAAGTGTATCTCTAATTTTAACCCGACATGTACAATACAAATCTATATAATTTCACAAATTATCTTTATTTAATTTTTATGATCTACTATTGTATTTTAACTATCACAAAAAGAAGAAGAAATGAAACCATTGTATTTAGAACCAAACATTTTTATTTTCATATACACAACAATGAATGTAAAGCCAACAGACCAACATGTTCTCTAGTTTCTGTGAAACTCCACTGTCTAACCATCATCATGAGTAGAGAGCCATGAGAAATACATTTGCTTTTTTTTTTTTATGTTCTTCTTTCTAAAGGTTGCAAACACCAAGTAAACAGTTAAACATACAAAAATGTCTGCATGCACAACAGCTTATTTGTGTCTAAACTCTCAGTCCATTAAGTATTAAGGATATAACTGAAGGTGATGAAGGGGCAGTGCTTGACTTGGGCAGGAGCTCACTGGAGCTGAGTTCCGGCACCTAAAATGTTATACTGCTTGAGCTCCTGTTCCTCTTATCGAAAATTTGCTCAAAAGTCTTGTGGAGCTCCTGCACCTAAATATAAACAGTACCGGCACCCAAAGTGAGTACTGGAACCTATTTCAGTCCAAGTCAAGCACTGTGAAGGGGACTGAATGCAAACAAACAAGCTCAGCTTGAGAGTCCATAAAAAGCAGCATAAAAAGCATGAGACAGTCAACCAATAAATACAGGAGGACTCAAACATCATGAAATCAAGGTATAAGACAGAATAATTGTGGTACTGTAGTTGTCAGTGAACCAAAGACATGTTGTAGAAGTCCAGAGAGAAAGTGTACCAGGTCCCTGATAGATAGTACTGTTGTAGTGTCTGTCTCAGAAGAAGTGTAGTATAGTTGATCAATCCAGAGAGAAGGTTGATCAATCCAGAGAGAAGTTAACATAGTGTCTCCTTAGTCCTTAAACCTGTCAATCAAGTGATATGTTTATAACTCCAAGATGATTAGTCTTAATTCTGTGTCAGTGATACGTTTCTAGCTCCACGATGGTCCACTCCCCCTGCGGAGAGGCAGCATCCTCAGGCGAGAAGCTGGTCACAGTGATGCTGGTTGTGGAGTCCTCCAGGGGTGATATGAGCTCTGCCCAGCGTTTAAATGTCTCCTTCTCGTGGGGCAGGAAGGTCTGCTGTGTGTCCAGGCAGTCCCGGGAGAGGGACAGGGTCTGCTTGATGAGATACTGGGCTAGGTTTAGGTCCTCAGGGACTGGGATTATGATGCCCAGACTGGACTCCTGGTCCGAGAGGAGTTGCTTCAGCATGCTCCAGTCACGCTCCGCAAACGTACTGCTCTCTTCATTGTAATCTTCATCGTTCTCCTCCTCCCCCTCCCGCCCCACTGTGCTCCTCCTGCTCCTGTTGTCAGAGGAGCTGGGGTACTCAAAGGCTTGTCTCACGTTCAGTCCGTAGATGGGAGAGAGGGCTTTGGAGGAGCGTCGGTCATGTGTACAGGTTGGGGTTGTTGTTTGATCCAATCTGTGACATTGTCCCTCAATGTCCCCTAAAAACAGTTGACAATACTGTACAATGACATAACGATTCATCTTTCCATAAGTCCATAGTCATTACACAGGCATTCTGCAGGTCACTTCTTTCCATTATTATCCCAACATTTAGATTACTAAAGTTTCACCCTTAATGCAACTGTGTCCTCTTAACAACCATTTAATAATCAAATGACAGGATGAGGCAATGACCTGTCCTCTATTCCACTAGGAGAGAGGGGGGAAACCCTCATTTCACCATTGCATTGGTACCTAGTTACAGACCAATGAATTATGATATGAAATTGATATAATTTAGAATTATATGAGTAGTCACTGACCTGGACTGTGGGTGACAGACAGGATGGACAGCTGCCTTAAAGGTCAAGCACAGAGGGATGTAGTTGTCTGGATGTGTCTCTTTTATCCACCAGTAAAAATGACAGTAAGCCATGCATTGCATTGCATTGCCAGCGCTGGTTAGTTAACTCTGCATAACTCAGTTTGCTCAGGCACCAGTGATATGTTTGAAGAAATAAACCGTGCAGGTATCTTTAACTAATGAATAGAACTATTGCATTGTACAGATATGATTATAATACTTTCAGAAAAACCTAAATCCAGGCAGAAATGATTTACTTTGCAGCACAAAGGGAAGTACGTAGGTTAATCTGACATTTCCCATCTGGTTTTATGTACAGTTTCTTTCGTTCTCTTATTAACACTGCTTCAATATCACTGTAAATAAAAGGTCCATGCTGGTAATGGATGATACAGTTGACCACCTATTGCTGTTGACAGCAGAAACAAGATCAATATGTTTTGCACTGGGATAGACCCTAACTAGGATGCATCCCAAATGCCACCATATCCCCTATATAGTGCACAAAGTAGTGCACTATATGAGGAATAGGGTGCCATTTCAGACACGACCCCTGACTAAGTAATAACGCAAGGGTTTGCTGTATCATATGAGAGTGAAAAAAGAGAGACATGGAAGATAAAGATTGTTCTAGACACACCACATACAGAAGACTACCAGGCAGCACCACACAAAGTCTATTGAACCAAACCAGCATTACAGAATAAAGCGAGTAAAAACAGAATGAAGTAAAAACACAAACATATTGGGTGGAATAAATAAAAAGACACACAACAAATGGAATGTACTATTATCATGCAGATGTCTTTATAGATAAGCAGGCTGATGAGCAGATACAGGTTAGGAGGGTCTGACAATAAATAACAACAAAAAGAAAAACAAGCCGATCCTGGGTAGGTAAGGGTCCCTATAGGTAGGTAAAACAAAGATTGACATACACCTTTTTCAAAAGTAATCTGGTCGTACAGCTTAGTAGTGTGGTCCATTAGTACAATACAGATATTTTTGGATTTACCCTCCAAATCAACTGGCCACTTTGCATATTATTATGTAATTTGATTTGATAGTAAAAATCATATCTTGGTTGCACGTCTTTTGCATCGAACACAAATGATGGAGACATCAATCTCAATAAATAATATAATCAGCTGTGGCTTAAAAAAGGCCAGGAGCTGTTGGATTTCATGGCATTCACTAAAAGAAACAATGAAAAATCATTGAATATTAGCATTTTTATGTACATCAAAGTGCATTCGTACAACTAGGCCTATGTCAGTCCGCCACACCTTGTCAGAAGGCAGGTGGTTTCTAACCAACACATGGCGCAGTACTTTACACTAAGGTCGCATCCCAAATGGAACCCTATTCCTTACATAGTGCACTACTTTTGACCCTATGGTCAAAAGTAGTGCCCTATAAAAGGGAATAGGGTGCCATTTAGGACTCAACTTAATATTTTAGTATCAGTTTTCTCATTGAAATGAACATTGCTTTTTTTCTCCCTTTTCATAAGTAATCTTAGTAGTCAAGGTCAGAATGCCTCTGAAAAAAGGTAGTTCCGTTGTTATATGATGATTATAGCTAAGCTACTTCTGCACATTTCTTGATTGACCAATCTCCATTTTTTCAAGGATATTGGTGTTACCAATTCAAATCAAGGGACTGGTACACAAACCAATGTTTTGTGTATTTATAGCAAGCTTTCAGCTACAGTATATGGGCATATCAAAAAATGACCTCCTCATCCAATTTGAATTTGAACTAGTTAAGTAATCTGTATTATATCCATTTTGAGAGGAAGGGGATAAGTGTACGTGTCATAATGCAAATGAATAGTCTGAGCATCATGTTATATCAGACAGAGGAGATTGTATCTTGCAAAGGGTGAACTAATTAACTAACTATGCCTTGACTAATGGAGTTTGGCAGGGTGGGGAGAATGGGTGAGGGGTTTGGCAAGGGGTTTGGCAAGGGGTTTAAATTGGGTGGGTTCCTAGATGTAGATTATTATACATTACCTGCTGGGGATTGTGGGATAGCTGCATGTGCAGGAGAGCCCCCTTTCTGCTGAGGGTAATTTAAGTCTGTATGTAAGTCTGATCTCTTGCTGTCTACAGGCACAGGTATAGATGCTTGGCTAGGCTTGGTTGAGGGGTTCTTGCGTGGTGATCCTCCATTGCTGTACTGTTCAGCAGGCCGGAGGTCTAGGTGGCAGGGTCTCTCCCGCTCCTGGGGAGGCAGGTCAGTGGGGTCATGGTCCAGAGGAGGGCAACCAGGGGAGGGCTCTACTCCCTCCACCTTGGTGGGGTTATGGTCATCTACAAGAGGATCCTGGATCTCAGTGAGGAAAACGATGGGTTTGTTGGGTTTGTTGTTGTTGGACTCGTGCTTGTTGCCTTGTTCCTGCTGCTGCTGAGGTGTGCTTTTGGGAAGGTCCGATGCCAGGTGACCCCCAGAGTGAGAGATGGAGTTTGGGGCTGACTGAGGGGCCGGAGGACGGTCGCTCCCGAAGACGTCGCAGGGCGTGAGTGGGTCATCAGGCTGTTGCTGGGGCGGAGTCTGCACCGCGCACTCCTCTGATCCCAGCTCCTCACACTCGTCAACAGAGATCAGAACAGAGCGGCGGAAGTTAGAGGCTGATTGGTAGTCCATTTGCTGCTGTTGTTCGTTGTCTTGGTCAGGGTCAGCTCCGTCCTCGAAGGCCAGGTTCACAATGCCCTGGAACTGAGAGGAGGGGTCAGCAGGAGGCGGAGGGGCCTGGTGAACAGGAAGAACCTCCACCTCTGACCTCTCATCCTCTTCCTCCTCCTCTTCAGACTCCTCGGACTCCTCAGAGGAGAAGAGCTGGCTATCGGGGACCTGCTTCACCGTAATATTGGCCTCCACCTCCTCCTCAACAGGGACCTCGTCTCTGTCCCTGCTCAGCCAGGAGCGCGGCCGTCGCCTCACCCCTTCCTCCTCGCTGGTGGTCTCTACCTCGCGCCCCTTCAGCCTCACCTCGACCCGCAGCCCGCCATCCAGCATCTTCAGCTCCTCAGGCGTACTTGTGTCACTACTACTGCGGCCCAGGAAGTCATGGCAACGCATGGTGCCGCCCCCCTTGGATTCGCCGCGATCGTTGGAGCAGCAGTCGTCCACATCATCCTGGGAGCCCCCGGCATCGTAGTCCTCAGAGCGAGGCTTGATGTCGTCTGATGAGGTGGTGGCGCTACCGGATTCTGACTCGGGGCTGACCTGGTGGTGCAGGCTGCTCCACGAGTCCTCCAGAGGGCTGCCTGGGGTTGGGGTGTCCAGCGGAAGGTCTGTGGCTGAGCCAGGAGTGTGTTTACCTGTGTATGTCCCCTCTGTGTGCTTAGCAGGCTCTCTGTTTACGAGGTCATTCCCTTGAGAGATGTGGTTGGTTGCTGGTGGCTGACTGGACAGAGCCCTGACTCCTCCTGTGCAGTTAGGTTTACCTGGTTGTTTGGCAGACTTCTGAGGACTTTGCGTAGGGCTGGCGTTCAGGGGTAAGGAGAGGGAGTCCTCTCCTCCACTGTGGCCCTTGGGGCCTGGTGGTAGTGGGCTGTTATGAGCTGGACTCTGCTCTGTGGATGTTGCTGCTGGCTCTGAGGCCTTCTCTCTGGGATCTGAATGGGAGGGGACCCTCTCTGCTCCAGCACCAGTGTCATTAGCCTGCTGGGTGTCTGCAGAGGTTTTACCATTAGATCCCTCTTTCTCTTTAGCTGCAGGCTTTTTGGATGAAACGACAGAGGTGGAAGAGTTTTTAACTGGCCCAACTGACTTGGGTGAGGCTTTCTCTGTAGGAGATTCAGAGGTACCCTTCTGCTTTGGTCCAGGTTTGGCCGTTGCTAGTGGAGGCTGTTTGGAAGGAGAGGAGCTGGAGATGGCCTTTGCTGGTTTAGAAGTAGATTTGGCTGTGGCTGGGGTAGCTGGGGTGTTTTTTGTGGTCTTCCTGGCTGTTTTGTCTGCTGAGACTGTGGAGCTATCCTTATCCTCCTGTTTCCTGGGAGACGCAGGCTTTCTGGCACTCAGGGAGGACCCAGATCTAGAGACTGCATGTGACGAGAAACAAGAAAAAGGGACGAATATTTCAATACTTTGGCCCACAGTGAGATGATGTTAGGATTTGTATTGGAAAAAACACACACGCACGCACGCATGGACGCACGTCCACACACACACGCGCGCGCGCACACGGTTCTGCCTCTCACCATGGTTCTCAGCTGAGCCTGTTGGTGGGCTCATCCCCTTCGTGTCTGCTCTGGCTCCTGTTCCTACAGTTGTTGTTCTTCCTGTAGCGGGGAGCTTGGCTTTATTGGCCTCTCTGGTGCTGGGCTTATTGGTAGGGCTGATCAGGGAGATGAAAAAAACAATCAAATCAAAAGAACACAGCACCGGAGAGCAGAAAATGAAGCCTGACTCACAAAATGAAAGCCATTTTTAATTTCTTTAAAAAAATGTTTAATTTAGGACAATAACAACAATCAATAAATAATGGATACAAAATCACAGGGTCTGATAACACTAAGGGATGAAAGCTCATAAATCTCAAAAGACCTTGGCATTAACAAGTACTGTAATGTATCATTTCACCCATCTCTGTATGGATTAGCAATTACCACTATATAACAGTGGGGGGCAGCAGAGTTGTTTCTACCATTTCTCAGGGATGGTCTTCTATCTAAATTGGATGTTCTGATTTCGGGTGCAATGCTGCTTACCTGTTGGTCTTTGCTGTGTCTATTTTCTGGGGGGGTTTGGTCAGTGGAGATTTGGTCAGAACTTTAGCCTGGGTTTTTGTCTTAACATCTAAAACACAGAGGATCGTTATAGTGTGTTTAACCAAACACTGATATTCATTGTTGGAAACTGTCTAATTTCTGAAAATGAAAACTGCTCACTTAGAATGAGGGATTAAGAGGCAGAATATTATTAATTTATACAGCGTATTGGGAATGAATAGAGCCACAATAAACAGACAGTTTCGAGGGGAGAAATGCTAACTGAACTCATGAAATCCTCAAACAAAGTACACAGATGATTCCATTATAGGGAGAGCTAACAGGGATGTGAGAGCTAGAGGCTAGGAACTGATAATAGTACTGCACATCAGAACCAAATACTGCACATCAGAACCAAATACTGCACAATCAGGGCCAATAACATAGAGCTGGAGTATAGATGGGATGACTGGGCTGGTTAGAGAGAGAGAGGGAGAGAGGGAGAGCATATGGCACTCTGAGTCTCTCCCTTTCTCTGTTGCATGAAAAGGAGGGACAGGCCGGCTGAGGCCCTGTACTCTGATCTGCACCTGATCGAGTCCTTTTTGCACACATACACCCACATACACACTCACACAAAAACACAAACACAAGCTCACACACACACACACACACACACACACACACACACACACACACACACACACACACAAACACTCACACTCACACAAAAACACAAACACAAAACACAAGCACACACACACACAAAAACACAAACACAAGCTCACACACACACACGCACACACACACAAAACACAAGCTCACACACACACACACACACACACACATACACACAAAAACACAAAAACAAGCTCACACACACACACTCACACAAAAACACAAACACAAACACAAGCACACACACACACAAACACACACACAAAAACACAAACACAAGCTCACACACGCACACACACACACACACACACACACACACACAAAAACATAAGCTCACACACACACACACACACACACACACACACACATACACACACACACACAAAAACACAAGCTCACACACACACGCACACACTCAAAAACACAAACACAAGCTCACACACACACACACACACTACGCTGCTGTCCCATGCATTTAGACATTGAACAATGGTCACTTCCCATTTCTATACTGTTTAGACACACTGTGTATTTATATACTGTGTACTCGACATAGCTCACTGTAATATATCTATTGTTGTACATATCATTCATAGTATATCTTTGTGTACATTCATCCCATGCACATACGCACAGATATTTTTTTGGGATTATTGTTATAGTGTTATTTGGATTGTAATTTGGATTTGTTCCGATTTTTCTAGATTAAAATAAATATTTGAACTATTTTTTTTAACGTTCTACTGCAATGTTGAGGCAACTCAAGCTTTCGCTGCACCCGCTATAACATCTGCGTAACTGTGTATGCAACCAATACACTTTGATTTCATTCTCCAAACTAGCATACACCACGGGAGCTAGGACCAGACTGGGGGTTGAGAAACAATTGGTCACACCCCTGTGTGTGAGCTGTGTGGTTTTGACCTTCAGCTCTGCGGCTTTTCGGGTGTCTGTTGCCACACAGGCTGTGCTACCTGTATGGCTTTTTATTTCTGTGGTGCTACCGTTAAAATGATTAATACGTATGAAAGAAATAAGTGCTTTTTGATTCATCTTTATACACAGTACTACTGCAATGTGTTTCTACTTCAATGTATTCCCTCCTGTCTCCCTAGAACCCCTCTGGGATAAAGCATAACTTATGTAAATCACTATGCTACTTATTCTCCACAAAACCTGCTACCAATCATTTCTGCATCAAGCAAATTATTCAGATACTCTAACTTCCTGCCATAAAATCGAATTCATGTCATCATAACAATGAGTGAATTAACCCAGCGGCAAAACTGGTTAGAATGACGTCATTACAGCGTCATTATCACAACGTTATTACAATGTAATTACAACATCCTTGCGTCTTTTCAACCATTTTTACGCTGCTGGGAGGCAACTTAATAACATTGGATGTTAGACCTGGGAAATACAGTTTCCCAGCTGGCAAAAATGAGTTGAACATCATTACAAAGTAATTATAATGTCTTTTCAACCAGTTTTGCCCACTGGGGAGCAAGTTAATTATGTTGGATGTTAGACCAGACCTGGCATGGTGGGGCAGTTGCGTGGGCTTCCGGAACTGTTGTCAGGGGAGGCACTGCCTGATGTGGAGGGGGTGGTAGTGGCGGGGTGGGCCATGCTGCTGTCTGCCCCCTGAAGAGAGTCACCCTTCCCTGCTGTACTCTTCTGCAGCTTCCCTGGCCTGGCCTGAGCTGTGGAGGTGGTGCCTGGGGGAGAGGTCTTGGGCCTGGCTCCAGGGTTAGGGTTAGCCTTCCTGTCCTGGTCCTTAGACCCCTTCCCCCCTGTTGGGGACCCCCTGGGTCCGTTAGCGGTGGTTACCTCCCTCCTAGCCCTCCCTGGGCCAGCCGTACCGTTGAGCACTGGTTTGGCTGATGCAGAAGTTGTAGTCTTGGCTTTAGCCGTGGTGCTCCGGTGGTCACCTGGCTGCTTGGTCTTGACGTTCTTTGCCCTTAATGGGTCAGTGTCTCCAGGCTTGGTAGCATTAGTCCCTGTCCCTGCGGTGGATGTGAGGCCTGGCGTCCCCAGCCCATCTGACTTCATGGTGGCTAATGATGCAGCCACAGTGCAACTTCCTGTTCCTGTGTTCCTGATTACCCAAATGGTCCTGTGGACAGGAGGGCTCTCACAAGCAGCTGCAGGACCTGAGGGGCATCTTACACCCCTCGGCTGCTAGAGAGAGAGAGAGAGAGAGAGAGAGAGAGAGAGGGGGGAGAGGTTTGAATGGAAAATATCAAATCACACAACATAATTTAGTATAATTGAGTAGTAGCATATGGACTTGATTTAACAACTAAAGACTGGGATGAAGGACGTTCGACCTAACCTGTAATTACCTGTAACTAACCTGTGATATAGAAACTGATTAGCACTGATTTTGCAGATAGCGGCTAAGAAGGTTTTTCATGATATGTTGGTTTACATACATTAGTTGAATCAATGCACTAATTGTAAGTTAATCGAGAGCGTCTGCTAAATTACTCAAATAAAATGTTAATTCAATAGGATTGAATAATACTGGTGAGGATGCCTGCATGTGACTGAGCTGCACTGTACACTCAGGTTTGTAAAACAAAAGCAACCCCGGCCGTCACCACATCCTTCCAGGTTCTGTCTGCCTTGTGTTACTGTTCATCAGTCTGATAAGACACAAGGTCTGTGTGTTTATCACTCTGAGGGGCTGAAAGGTAATTGCTTTCTGTGTCAATGATGAAACTACAGTCATCAGCAACAGAATCAGTGTGTGTGTGTGTGTGTGTGTGTGTGTGTTTGTGTCAAATCAAATTCAAATTGTATTTGTCACATGCACCGAATACAACAGGTGTAGACCTTACAGTGAAATGCTTACTTACAAGCCCTTAACCAACAATGCAGTTTTAAGAAAAATAAGTGTTAAGTAAAAAATGTATAACTAAAAAATAAAAAAATAAAAAATGAAACAGCAGCAGTGTGTGTGTGTGTGTGTGTGTGTGTGTGTGTGTGTGTGTGTGTGTGTGTGTGTGTGTGTGTGTGAGGCCCGCTCTAGTGTTTCCACCATTCACATCCCTGTGTCAGTGTGTAGTAATTACAGGCTTTTAAAAGTCAGCCTCCTAAATCATAATTACACCGTTACATTTACATTTGAGTCATTGAGCACTTAGTATAATCAGTGTATGCAACTAAATAGGCATCATAGCCACATATCCTAATATCATTACACAGGTTTCTCTGTGTTATAGATGGGAACATGTCACCCAACTAAGTTCTAACAATACAAGAGAGTAATTAAACAATAGCTAGTAAATTAAAGAATAAATACGCTTTTATCATGCATTACCTGTGAGCTGGTGAATACAGGCTTTTCCCCAAGTCTTCTACTGCCTCCTTTATCAAGAGCAGCTATAGGAGAGACAAACACATAATTAAATTTAAAACAACACATTTAAAACATGGTTAAATTACCATCACATTCAAAAACCTTCAAGGCACAGTACTCATACAAAAAACAGGTAGCCACAAACATCTTTCGAGACGCATTGACCTGGTTCTGTCTTGCATTCTCAACAAAAGGAGCATTCAGTTTGATGATGGGTATTTTCCATGTGAACTGTACCAACATGTCCCTGAAATATCAAATCCATGACGTGTCCATTGAAGAGACCGATACTGCAACGAGGCTATTCTACCTAAGGCTTCCTGATTTTAATTTAAATGAGATACAGAAGGTGAAACAATGCGTAAAATCCTGATGTGGAGAGGCTTTCATTTAAACAATGAAACGTCAGTCAATTGTGACTGCCAAGCAAGAAAAGACTTCACAGCACATCCTTCCATTTCCCCAGAGATGCACCAAATCAAGACCAAACCGTTGCACCGGAATGTAGTCAAGTGTGTGTGTCTGTGTTGGGTGTGTATGATGTGGCGTGTGTGACTACATTACTGCATGCAACTATGTATATTAATTCTATGTGCCTTGTCGTGTGTATGTGCATGCGTACGTGTGAGCTATGTTAGTGACGGGGAGATTTCAACAGTATGGAATGTCAGTGGAATTTTAAAACCAAGTTCAATAAATAATTAATGCCATGCATTTCAATGGATCACAAAGCTAAACAGTCAAAACAAATCAGTACATTATTTGTTTCTCAGAGAATGCATATAATTATGTGTAAAATCCACAAAGAGAGAGGAATTCAACCCTCCACCCCGCCCCTTTATTACAATACAGAATAGAACATGTTGAGTCTGGTGTAGTATTTGCATGTTAGCCTAATCGCTAGCTACAAATTGGCTGAAAATGGGGTGACAGACTGACTGACCCTCCTCCTCGCCCAAACAACAGATGGATCTCCAGTTCGTGTATGTTTGTGCTCTGTTTTGTTCTGCAACTGTGCTGAAAGCAGCCATTAAATGTCTGATGTTACCCAGAGGCAGCAGCAGCAGTAACATATGCTTCAGGGGCTTTGGTTCCTTCCTCTCTAATCATGCAGAGACAGAGCCTGTGCTTCATCACTGTAGCCTGCTCCCAGATCTGTCTGTGCTGTCTCTTGCCATCTCCTATGGTCATTGTCATGCCAAGCAAGATCAAACATGTTGAACAGATCTGTAATATCCCATCTGAGCTTAGAGAAACAGAGCTTTGGCTGTCTTCTGCAGTGAGAGACAGATCAGATCACCTCCAAACTACAGCTAAAGCCCCATAGAATAAAGATGTCCTCCCTTCTCTTACCTGCCAGTATCCTCTCTCTGTGCTTGGAGGGCAGGGTCTCCCATCCCCGCGTATGGCGGACGGAGTAGAATGACTGGAGCAGGAAGGTCCACAGCCTAGCGTGCAGAGCACCAATCTCTCACCTAAACGGCTGGTTGAGAGAGGAGAGGAGATAGGGAGAGAGGAGGAGGAGGAGAGGGAGGGGGAAAGAGAGAGAGAGCACGAGCGAATCAGCAGCTGCTTAAAAGGACCCATCACCATGGTAACCACCCCTCCTCCTCCCTCTTCCCCTCTCTCACTCTCCCTCTCTCTCTCTCTCTCTCTCTCTCTCCCTCTCTCTCTCCCTCTCTCTTGCAGAATCCACTTGAGCTCCCTTGAGCTAAATGGATGATGTCATCAGCTGAGGCTGCTCCCGCCTCCTCCACATCGCCTCAATGTTTATAAAAAAAACAGAGCTGGAGGGTGGGGAGAAGCTCCCTTTCATACACAAACCCTCCCTCCTGTCCTCACTCTCTCCCTTCCTCTCCCACACTCTGGATCTCACCCCATCTGACTACTGGCCACAAGTAACACAGAGGCAGATTAGAGAAGGCCACTCCCATGCCTCATCATGCTTTCTCTCTCTCGCTCTCTCTCTCTCTCTCTCTCTCTCTCTCTCTCTCTCTCTCTCTCTCTCTCGCTCTCTCTCTCTCTAATCCATCCTGCCATGTTCCCTGTAGGGACGTGTGACTTAACCCAGACAGCCTAACCCTGCCTGCAGCCCATACAGCTCTAACCAAACCAGGATGTCTGCAGCCTGCAGCCTTCAGATGTGTCACACTCCCCTGGGAGTAATTATATAGGCATAATGGGGCTCTGGAACTACACTACATGACCAAAAGTATGTGGACACCTGCTCGTCGAACATCTCATTCCAAAATCATGGGCATTAATATGGAGTTTGTCCCCCCTTTGCTGCTATAACAGCCTCCACTCTTCTGGGAAGGCTTTCCACTAGATGTTGGAACATTGCTGTGGGGACTTGCTTCCATTCAGCCACAAGAGCATTAGTGAGGTCGAGCACTGATGTTGGGCGATTACACCTGGCTCGCAGTCGTCGTTCCAATTCATCCCAAAGGTGTTCGATGGGGTTGAGGTCAGGGCTCTGTGAAGGCCAGTCAAGTTCTCCCACACCAATCTCGACAATCAATTTCTGTATGTCCCTTGCTTTGTGCACGGGGGCATTGTCATGCTGAAACTGTAAAAGGCCTTCCCCAAACTGTTGCCACAAAGTTGGAAGCACAGAATCGTCTAGAATGTCATTGTGTGCTGTAGCGTTAAGATTTCCCTTCAAATCAAATCAAATCAAATTGTATTTGTCACATACACGTGTTTAACAGATGTTATAGTGGGTGTAGCGAAATGTTTGTGCTTCTAGCTCCGACAGTAGTAATATCTAACAATTTCACAACATATACCCAATACACACAAAAAAGTAAGGAATGGGATTTAAGAATATATACATACAGTGGGGAGAACAAGTATTTGATACACTGCCGATTCTGCAGGTTTTCCTACTTACAAAGCATGTAGAGGTCTGTAATTTTTATCATAGGTACACTTCAACTGTGAGAGACGGAATCTAAAAAAAAATCCAGAAAATCACATTGTATGATTTTTAAGTAATTAATTTGCATTTTATTGCATGACATAAGTATTTGATACATCAGAAAAGCAGAACTTAATATTTGGTACAGAAACCTTTGTTTGCAATTACAGAGATCATACGTTTCCTGTAGGTCTTGACCAGGTTTGCACACACTGCAGCAGGGATTTTGGCCCACTCCTCCATACAGACCTTCTCCAGATCCTTCAGGTTTCGGGGCTGTTGCTGGGCATTACGGACTTTCAGCTCCCTCTAAAGATTTTCTATTGGGTTCAGGTCTGGAGACTGGCTAGGCCACTCCAGGACCTTGAGATGCTTCTTACGGAGCCACTCCTTAGTTGCCCTGGCTGTGTGATTCGGGTCGTTGTCATGCTGGAAGACCCAGCCAAGACCCATCTTCAATGCTCTTACTGAGGGAAGGAGGTTGTTGGCCAAGATCTCGCGATACATGGCCCCATCCATCCTCCCCTCAATACGGTGCAGTCGTCCTGTCCCCTTTGCAGAAAAGCATCCCCAAAGAATGATGTTTCCACCTCCATGCTTCACGGTTGGGATGGTGTTCTTGGGGTTGTACTCATCCTTCTTCTTCCTCCAAACACGGCGAGTGGAGTTTAGACCAAAAAGCTATATTTTTGTCTCATCAGACCACATGACCTTCTCCCATTCCTCCTCTGGATCATCCAGATGGTCATTGGCAAACTTCAGATGGGCCTGGACATGCGCTGGCTTGAGCAGGGGGACCTTGCGTGCGCTGCAGGATTTTAATCCATGATGGCGTAGTGTGTTTCTAATGGTTTTCTTTGAGACTGTGGTCCCAGCTCTCTTCAGGTCATTGACCAGGTCCTGCCGTGTAGTTCTGGGATGATCCCTCACCTTCCTCATGATCACTGATGCCCCATGAGGTGAGATCTTGCATGGAGCCCCAGACCGAGGGTGATTGACCGTCATCTTGAACTTCTTCCATTTTCTAATAATTGCGCCAACAGTTGTTGCCTTCTCACCAAGCTGCTTGCCTATTGTCCTGTAGCCCATCCCAGCCTTGTGCAGGTCTACAAATGTATCACTGATGTCCTTACACAGCTCTCTGGTCTTGGCCATTGTGGAGAGGTTGGAGTATGTTTGATTGAGTGTGTGGACAGGTGTCTTTTATACAGGTAACAAGTTCAAACAGGTGCAGTTAATACAGGTAATGAGTGGAGAACAGGAGGGCTTCTTAAAGAAAAACTAACAGGTCTGTGAGAGCCGGAATTCTTACTGGTTAGTAGGTGATCAAATACTTATGTCATGCAATAAAATGCAAATTCATTATTTAAAAATCATACAATGTGATTTTCTGGATTTTGTTTTAGATTCCGTCTCTCACAGTTGAAGTGTACCTATGATAAAAATTACAGACCTCTACATGCTTTGTAAGTAGGAAAACCTGCAAAATCGGCAGTGTATCAAATACTTGTTCTCCCCACTGTATATGGACAAGCAATGACAGAGCGGCATGGGCTAAGATACAGAATAATATTATAGAATAGAATGCAGTATATACATATGAGATGAGTAGTGCAAGATATGTAAACATTATTAAGGTGACTAGTGTTCCATTTCTTAAAGTGGCCAGTGATTTCAATAGGCAGCAGCCTCTAATGTGCTAGCGATGGCTATTTAACAGTCTGATGGCCTTGAGATAGAAGCTGTTTTTCATTATCTCGGTCCCAGCTTTGATGCACCTGTACTGACCTCACCTTCTGGATGATAGCGGGGTGAACAGGCAGTGGCTCGGGTGGTTCATGTCCTTGATTATCTTTTTGGCCTTCCTGTGACATCGGGTGCTGTATGTGTCTTGGAGGGCGGGTAGTTTGCCCCCGGTAATGCGTTCGGCAGACCGCACCACCCTTTGTGGGCGGTGCAGTTGCCGTACCAGGCGGTGATACAGCCCAACAGGATGCTCTCAATTGTGCATCTGTAAATGTTTGTGAGGGTTTTAGGTGATAAGCCACATTTCTTCAGCCTCCTGAGGTTGAAGAGGCTCTGTTGCGCCTTCTTCACCACACTGTCTGCGTGGGTGGACCATTTCAGTTTGTCGGTGATGTGTACGCCAAGGAACTTGAAGCTTCCTACCTTCACCACCTGGGGGCGGCCCATCAGGAAGTCCAGGACCCAGTTGCACAGGGCGGGGTTCAGACTCAGGGCCTCGAGCTTAATGATGAGCTTGGAGGGTACTATGGTGTTGAATGCTGAGCTACAGTCAATGAACAGCATTCTTACATAGGTATTCCTCTTGTCCAGATGGGATAGGGCAGTGTGCAGTGTGATGGCAATTGCATCGTCTGTGGATCTATTGGGGCGGTAAGCAAATTGAAGTGGGTCTAGGGTGACAGGTAAAGTAGAGGTGATATGATCCTTGACTAGTCTCTCAAAGCACTTCATGATGACTGAGGTGAGTGCTACAGGGTGATAGTCATATAGTTCAGTTACCTTTGCTTTCTTGGGTACAGGAACAATGGTGGCCCTCTTGAAGCATGTGGGAACAGCAGATTGGGAAAGGGAGAGATTGAATATGTCCATGAACACACCAGCCAGCTGGTCTGCGCATGCTCTGAGGACGCGGCTAGGGATGCCGTCTGGGCCGGCAGCCTTGCGGGGGTTAACATGCTTAAATGTCTAAATCACGTCGGCCATGGAGAAGGAGAGGCCACAGTTCTTGGTAGTGGGCCTGGTCAGTGGCACTGTGTTATACTCAAAGCGGCCGAAGGTGTTTAGCTTGTCTGGAAGCGAGACGTCGGTGTCGGCGATGTGGCTGGTTTTCTTTTTGTAGTCCGTGGTTGTCTGTAGACCCTGCCACATACGTCTCGTGTCTGAGCCGTTGAATTGCAACTCCACTTTGTCTCTATATAGATGTTTTGCCAGTTTAATTGCCTTGCCGAGTGAGTAGCTACACTGTGTTGTATTCTATCATATTCCCAGTCACCTTGCCATGGTTGAATGCGGGGGTTCGCGCTTTCAGATTTGCGTGAATACTGCCATCTATCCACGGTTTCTGGTTAGGGTAGGTTTTAATAGTCACAGTGGGCACAACATCACCTATACAGTTCCTGATAAACTCAGTCACCGTTTCAGTGTATTCGTCTAAATTATTTTCGCAAGCTACCCGGAACATATCCCAGTCCACGTGATCAAAACAATCTTGAAGCGTGGATTCCGATTGGTCAGACCAGCGTTGAATAGTCCTTAGCACGGGTACTTCCTGTTTGAGTTTCTGCCTATAGGAAGGGAGAAGCAAAATGGAGTCGTGGTCAGATTTGCCAAAAGGAGGGCGGGGGAGGGCCTTATAACCATCCCGGAAGTTTGAATAGCAATGGTCTAGGATTTTAGCAGCGCGAGTACAACAGTCGATATGTTGATAGAACTTTGGCAGCCTAGTCCTCAAATTTGCTTTGTTAAAATCGCCGGCTACAGCAGCCTCAGGATATGTGGTTTCCAGTTTGCATAAGGTCCAGTGAAGTTCTTTGAGGGCCGTTGTGGTATCGGCTTGAGGGGGGATATACACGGCCGTGACTATAACCAAAGAAAATTATCTTGGGAGATAATACGGGTCGTCATTTGATTGTTAGATATTCTAGGTCGGGTGAACAGAAGGACTCGAGTAACACTGGAACTAAGGGGCCTAGCCCAAACCATGAAAAACAGCCCCAGACCATTATCCTCCTCCACCAAACTTTACAGTTGGCACTATGCATTGGGGCAGGTAGCGTTCTCCTGGCATCCGCCAAACCCAGATTCGTCCGTTGGATTGCCAGATGGTGAAGCGTGATTCATCACTCCAGAGAACGCAATTCCACTGCTCCATAGTCCAATGGAGGCGAGCTTTACACCACTCCAGCCGACGCTTGGCATTGCGCATGGTGATCTTAGGCTTGTGCGCGGCTGCTCGGCCATTGAAACCCATTTCATGAAGATCCAAACAAACATTTATTGTGCTGACGTTGCTTCCAGAGGCAGTTTGGAACTCGGCAGTGAGTGTTGCAACTGAGAACAGACGATTTTTACGCATTACGCGGTTCAGCACTCAGTGGTCTTGTTCTGTGAACTGGTGTGACCTACCACTTTGCGGCTGAGCTGTTGTTGCTCCTAGACGTTTCCACTTCACAATAACAGCAATTACAGTTGACCGGAGCAGCTCTAGCAGGGCAGAAATTTTACGAACTGACTTGTTGGAAAGGTGGCATCCTATGACGGTACCACATTGAAAGTCACTGAGCTCTTCAGTAAGGCCATTCTACTGCCAATGTTTATCTATGGAGATTGCATGGCTTTGTGCTCGATTTTATACACCTATCAGCAACGGGTGGCTGAAATAGCCGAATCCACTAATCTGAAGGGGTGTCCACATACTTTTATATATATAGTGTATGAATCACTACCTTTTACCCAATGTGTGTGTGAGAGTTGGAAGAGAGAGGCAGAGAGCATAGCAGGCAGTGGGGGTCGGTGCCGTTTAAGATGAGGGAGGACAATCTTTTTTTTAATGACCATGGCCTTATTTCTATTACAGCATTTTGGATGACTGTCATTCATATTCCATTTACCCAGTTCAATGTAACATCGATAGATTTAGACTACTACATGATACTCAAATTTTCCCTATACCCATCATGAGGTTGCTACGACCTAGCCTATGAATGAAAGTTTACAACGTAGGTGCGCACAGGTTGAGAGAAATGTTGAGTTGACAGACAGTGACACATGGACAGACAGTGACACATTCAATACCACCTTGCACACTCTTGCCTGCATCTATCTGATCTACTGTGTAATCATTAGTCCAAACAGTTGCAAACGAGAGTTTCTATTGGACAAATTCAGGTATGTTTTTTCCCGTTTTGTTCCGTTTGCTTCCGTTTAAGAAATGTTTTTCAACAGAATTGGCTAAATGAATACACCCCTGATCACACGTAAACACAGTTCACTTTCATAGCAGCCATATAGAAATAGCTCTTTGTATTCCTTTTCGCATCTACGCGCTCTCCTCCTCTCACCTTTTCCCTTCGCACAACACATCAGCTGTCTGTGACCAGGTGGAAAAAATGTCCAAGTCAAACCTTCATAACATAACCGCTAACTGCTACACACCAGCCTACATCGCTGTCACCATATTAGCTAAAGTAACGTCTTAGTCAACATAGCTAACAGAACTAGCTTGTTAGTAAACACGCTACAATCATGCAGTCAGTAAGCAGTTTAGCGGTTACACCGGCGGGCCCCGGTGGCAATAAATTACTAAAACCAAAAGCTTACATTGACTTGGAAGAGTTCCAGTGTTGCCAGCTAGCTAAGATAGCATCCCTCTGTTTGAGCCAGGTGTTTGAGTAGGCTAAACTAACTAGTTGCATTAGCTAGCTAAGTAAGTGAAAGTGAAAGTGGGAAAAAAAGACAAAATATTACTAGCTCTCTCTCTGTCTCTTTTGCTTCTCCTTCATTTTGGAATAAATTAATTTGTTAGAAACTGTTCAACTACTGTATTGTCTTTCTCTCTCTTTGAGTCAACTACTCACCACATTTTATGCACTGCAGCGCTAGCTAGCTGTAGCTTATGCTTTCAGTACCAGAGTCATTCTCTGATCCTTTGATTAGGTGGACAACATGTCAGTTCATGCTGCAAGAGCTCTGATAGGTTGGAGGACGTCCTCCGGAAGTTGTCATAATTACTGAGTAAGTCTATGGAAGGGGATGAGAACCATGAACCTCCTAGGTTTTGTATTGAAGTCAATGTACCCAGAGGAGGACGGAAGTTAGCTGTCCTCTGGCTACACCATGGTGCTACCCTACAGAGTGCTGTTGAGGCTACTGTAGACCTTCACTGCAAAACAGTGTGTTTTCATCAATTATTTGGTGAGGTGAATATATTTAGTACAGTTTTATCTAAAACGGATAACTTTTTTAATGTTTTACTATTTTTATTTGTATGAAATTCACTGAGGAGGATGGTCCTCCCCTTCCTCCTCTGAGGAGCCTCCACTGATAGCAGGGCATGTTTTAAGGTTCACCCTTCACAGCTCTTTCTGTTTTCTGTGTCATTTCACCATTTATCGTATGAAATGGAACAAAGAAAACCCTTGTCATATCACACTTAGTAATTCATCAAGTAATAAAACAGGCAAAATGTGAATAACTGTATTGTTAAAAGGCCTTGCTTTTGGTATGGGGGACTGTGAGCAAGTTAATGTGAGATGGAGGGAGTTTTTTATCACCTCCTCTTCCCTCTGAACCTCCTCCTCCAGGGGTGTCTCTCCTTCCATGTCCTTCTCTCCAGCCAGGTGATCCACAGCGGTGAATAGGTCACAATAGTTGACCCCCATGACCCCGTCTCCTATGGCTGAACACAGCTTCTTCAACAGGGCCGGCTCCCCTGTCACACATGTACACCTGTATTCAAAAGCGTCACAGAGTACTGATCTAGGATAAGGTTCCCTTTCCATATATTATTTTTCATTATGGTCTATAGAAGGCTAAACTTATTCTATATCAGTACTCATACTCAGAGACTCTTTGTGAATACTGGCCAGAGGCAGAGGCTGAGAAACCCCCAGCTACAAACAACAAATATTACATAGTAGAACACTTTTTACACCGTACAGGTCATATCAAAACTTTAAAAACAGCTGCAACCAACAATTATTATCAATCAGTCAACAATAGTAGCGCACCCACCCGCAATTGTTAATAACCCATCCGCACCCGCCCGACTGTATGTGATAAAGTTCAAATCTGAGGCCCGCACCCAACCACAACCCGCAAATATAGAAAATGCGCTATAGGCTACAGTCAAAGACTGCAGAACGTTTTTTTCGCAGGGGGTGCAGGATTTTTTGTTGTTGCCTGATTTAGATATGTTTCTGTTTATAATTTCCGACATTTTGGTAGGCTATTTGTTAGTCAACTTATCTATAATTAGATACATGCAGCTTCTCTTTTGTCATTATATGTTGACCTAGAAGACTAAATAAACCCTTGCTCAACAAAATAATGTAATAGATCGATAGAATGAAGGCTTAATTCTAGTTGACATCTGTAAAGTTTTCTATGTCATCTTCTTTTGCGGAGCAAAGACGTTTAAGGACTGTGGAGAAAATGGAATAACGCAAAAAAAAAACGGGAAAGGTTTTCTGTGAAAAATGTCCAAATTACATCAGTTTGACCGGTTGTAAGGAAATAGAAAGCTGTGAAAACCCAATATGTTTCTGATAAGATTCCAGTTCGGCTTCGATGCATACTTTATGTGGTTAAAATACTATTAGCTTTTATGATGCTGAAATCATATTTCTCCACTCCTGTTCCCAAGTGCAGATTTTGTCTACATTTGGTGTATCATTTACTGCAAGAAATGCTTAATTCTGCAGGAGTTAATATTAAGGCTATGTGAGAGGTTATAGACCTACAGTCAGTGTCCATTTTTCAGTTTCCATTTAACCCATCTCAACAGTAGGCTACAGTTCCTTTGACATGCCATAGGCCTATTTGAAGTCCCATCTTGTGACTGTGGAATTTGTATAGCCCCTCACAATCATCACACTGCTGTCATCGTCTACCATTTCAGCAAATTTTCCCCAAACATTACTTTTCTGTCCCTCCCTTCTCTTTTTCAACTGTCCTTTCGCAGCTTTTGTCTTATTTAATAAACTTCGACAATGTCCTTTTTGCCTCGGTGGATTGACGTTAACTATTTCTGCCTGTTCCCAAAAGCATTATTTGGTGATTGGCCTGTA
>NC_139993.1:49978397-50100897 GCF_964263955.1 Coregonus lavaretus | reverse complement strand
GAATATGTGCTTTCTTGAGCAGGGGGACCTTGCGGGCGCTGCAGGATTTCAGTCCTTCACGGCGTAGTGTGTTACCAATTGTTTTCTTGGTGACTATGGTCCCAGCTGCCTTGAGATCATTGACAAGATCCTCCCGTGTAGTTCTGGGCTGATTCCTCACCGTTCTCATGATCATTGCAACTCCACGAGGTGAGTTCTTACGTGGAGCCCCAGGCCGAGGGAGATTGACAGTTATTTTGTGTTTCTTCCATTTGCGAATAATCGCACCGACTGTTGTCACCTTCTCACCAAGCTGCTTGGCGATGGTCTTGTAGCCCATTCCAGCCTTGTGTAGGTCTACAATCTTGTCCCTGACATCCTTGGAGAGCTCTTTGGTCTTGGCCATGGTGGAGAGTTTGGAATCTGATTGATTGATTGCTTCTGTGGACAGGTGTCTTTTATACAGGTAACAAGCTGAGATTAGAAGCACTCCCTTTAAGAGTGTGCTCCTAATCTCAGCTCGTTACCTGTATAAAAGACACCTGGGAGCCAGAAATCTTTCTGATTGAGAGGGGGTCAAATACTTATTACCCTCATTAAAATGCAAATCAATTTATAACATTTTTTACATGTGTTTTTCTGGATTTTTTTGTTGTTATTCTGACTCTCACTGTTCAAATAAACCTACCATTAAAATTATAGACTGATCATTTATTTGTCAGTGGGCAAATGTACAAAATCAGCAGTACAAAATCAGCAGGGGATCAAATACTTTTTTCCCTCACTGTACTTATTATGGACACAGTATGTTTTACATTAGTTATCTTGTTGTTATTAGTCCCAACCTTCAGCTCCATTCAACCCCTCACATCTATCTCTTGACACCATCCATATTGGATTTCTATTTGTTATATATTTTTGAACTGTACTGTGATGTTTCACAAAAGTTCTGAACCCTTCCATTCTCATTGTTTCTACAGATTGTAAATTGAAAATAAACATTTTTGCTAAAAGTATTATTATATTATTGATCGATTGACTATGACTTTTCAGATCACCCAGTAATGTTATCTGCAGGGTTAGCTCCAGGTAAATATTGCAATCCTTCAGCCATTCCTTGACCTGTGACCAAAAACAAGCTACAAATGGACAAAACAAAACCAAAACAAATGATCTAATGATTCTGTCTCTTCGCAGCAAAATCTGCAGAGCTGGGAAGATTGTATCCCCCATATAAATAACATTCTATTGGTAGCAAGAATTTTGTATAATAATTTAAATTGAAAAATTCTACGTTTTGAATCCGGAGTCGTTTTGCGTATCAGTTCATAAACCATTTGCCATGGAATCGGTACGTCAAAAATCTCTTCCCAACTATTTTGCAATCTATATGGGTCGGCTGTCAATCCTTTGGTCCTTAAATGAAGCTGGTATACTTTTTTATTTATCACAATTTTCTTTAACCAATTATGGTCTTTAATGCAGGGCCGACAGACAAGTTCCTTACTTTTCCCCCCTTGACCAGGTCCCATAGCAGTGCACTATAGGAAACAGGGTGCCATTTGAGACTCATCCTAGGACTGTACAACAACTTTTAGTTAAGGCAGTGGCACTGAGAGAAGTGATGAAATCCAGTGTTGTCGCTGAAATGGAGTGAAACTGAATGAAGTGCTAACTCGGATTCTTTGTCCCATTTTCAGTGTAGAGTGGCCAGAGATGGTTGGTTAGCTCCTGAGGGGTGAGAATGTCAGCGCCTCCACACACACGCACGCACGCACGCACGCACGCACGCACGCACGCACGCACGCACGCACACACACACACACACACACACACACACACACACACACACACACACACACACACACACACACACATGACTCATCAAACGCTTCGCCCACAGCGGAGCGGAGGCAGGCAGCACATCCCAGCCCACGCACCCACAAGATCACAACCAACCAGCTTACCACAGCTTTCACTGTAAAAATACTATCCTTTTGACCTACATTCCCACAGTTCTCTGTGTGTTTACCGCAATGCCAGTCTGCCATCCGATCCTGACCAGAAAATTACTTTGTGGGCAGAAAGTGGGTCTAGGTAGGGGTGGTCTGATGTAAAGGGAAATGTGATTTAAAGCAGCGAGAATGAGGCGAAGCGAGAGGTTTCACTCTCGCCAAAATCTGTCCAAAGTAAGCCCAATGCTTTTCTATGGGCTTAATATGCACCCATAAGATTGTCGCCTGCCTTCCCGCCTTTAGGACTAGACTCCCATTGTTAGGGTGGAGACATGAGCATCTCGTCATGAAATATACATCTCTGCTTAAGGCAATTTGTGGTAAGGAAGAAGGAAAGGAAAGCATAACCTCAGGTGGCGTAGTCCTCAACAACAACAACAACAACAACAACAACAACAACAGCAACAACAACAAAAACAACACTTTTAATGACCATGCTGAAGTGTCAGGAGTAGTGAATGAATGGATATCGATTAAACGTGAAGAGGCTGTGGAAGTCCCACAAGGAAAAAGCCTCTGCTGAGCTGCAAATTATTGATCTGTTCAGTTAATTCTCACAATTAGCACTCCAACTTACTCCTGCTTCAAACAATGGGCAAAATGAACCTGGTTCTGTCTGTCTGACATCTGACACAGCAGCTCATCTGAAAGCATACTGTACCAAGACTAAAGGATGATTAAAAAGGTATGTTGTCATGCAAACTTCCCATTGGGGTTTTAGTTGTTTTGTTGTGTGTATTTTTCTGCCAGATGAAATCCACACACAGATGGTGAAGTTAGAGTTAGCCCTGAATGACCAGACTGAAACACTAACAAGGCCATCATAATTTACACAGTGCCCATGGAGGTGGTGACTTATTTTAATACCATTTTAGTTAGATTCTTTGGACAGCTATTATAGCTAGTGACCTCCATAACATAGGGAATAACATAGAGCAACATGGTGACCTTATGTTGGTCCTGTTGAGTAACACTTACACAATCCTCCGTCCTCACATCTATTGTTCTCTGGATGACGCAGATTAAGTCACTCCTCTTATACAATGATATGTAGAATGTTGAAGGTGATAAACAGGGTTGGGGTCAATTACATTAAATTGGGATTTCAGTTGACCAAATTACTGAATTGCAATGGAATTGACCCCAACCTTGGTGATGAAGATCTGTCAAACTGAGAATAAATCCCAAACAGTCCTAACTAAAATATAACGTACTATAGAAACATGTATGAGCGACAGGACATTTAATGATAGGCCATCTATTTTTGTTTTGTATTTTACCCCCGTTTCTCACCAATTTTGATCTTGTCTCATTGCTGCAACTCCCCAATGGGCTCAGGAGGCAGAGGTCAAGTCATGAGTCCTCCGAAACATGACCCACCAAACTGCGCTTCTTAACACCCGTCCACTTAACCCGGAAGCCAGCCGCACCAATGTCTCAGAGGAAACACTGTTAACCTGACAACCGAGGTCAGCCTGCAGGTGCCCGGCCCGCCACAAGGAGTCGCTAGAGCGTGATGATCCAAGTAAAGCCCCCCCCGGCCAAACGCGGACGACAATTGTGCGCCACCCTATGGGACTCCCGATCACGGCCGGTTGTGATACTGCCCGGGATCGAACCCAGGTCTGTAGTGACGCCTCTAGCACTGCGATGCAGTGCCTTAGACCGCTGCGCCACTCGGGAGGCCGATAGGCCGTCTTTTCAATTGGACATGGATTCTAGGGTACTTGCAAGTAAAGGATCTGGAATAAAATCCTCAATAAACTGGTTACAAAAACAGTTTTATACAGTTTGCAGTTGACACACAGATGGGTAATATGTCCGACACTGGTCACAGGAATATTGTTTTGTAATAGAAGTGAAAAGAGATAAAAAGAGAGTTCTCTCTGCGCCTGCTGCAGCGTAAAGCTAAACTGCCTGTCGCAGGGGGCAGAACAGAACAGGGGGCAGAAGAGAACACGCCATATCAGCTGTATCAGAGGCAAATTATGAGGTAGGAGTGATGAAACAGAGGTTGTTCAGAGAACTGAAAACACAGCAGGACAGGGATGGGTGCAGGGATGCCTGCAAGGTACAAAACAGTACAGGCAGGCAGCGTACCAAAACAGTACAGGCAGGCAGGGTACCAAAACAGTACAGGCAGGCAGGGTACCAAAACAGTACAGGCAGGCAGGGTACCAAAACAGTACAGGCAGGCAGGGTACCAAAACAGTACAGGCAGGCAGGGTACCAAAACAGTACAGGCAGGCAGGGTACCAAAACAGTACAGGCAGGCAGGGTACCAAAACAGTACAGGCAGGCAGGGTACCAAAACAGTACAGGCAGGCAGGGTACCAAAACAGCACAGGCAGGCAGCGTACCAAAACAGTACAGGCAGGCAGCGTACCAAAACAGTACAGGCAGGCAGGGTACCAAAACAGCACAGATTTAGCTGTTGAGCAGCTAAATCTGTTCTTGGAGATGGCTTTCCTCCTGACACAGACTGGTCTGAGACTACAGGGATCTCTCTCTCTGCAGATGTAGGATTGATAGAGCCTGGTCCCAGATCTGTTTGTGCTGTATAGGTAACTCCTATGAAATTGGCAAGAGAGCACAAACAGATCTGGGAGCAAGCTATTTATTTATTTTATTTTACCAGGCAAGTCAGTAAAGAACAAATTCTTATTTACAATGACGGCCTACACCGGCCAAACCCAGACGACACTGTGCCAATTGTGCGCCGCCCTATGGGACTCCCAATCACAGCCGGTTGTGATAAAGCCTGGAATCGAACCAGGGGGTCTGTAGTGACGCCTCAAGCACTGAGATACAGTGCCTTAGACCGCTGCGCCACTCGGGAGCTAGGGCAGATCAGAAAAGCATTGCAATGTTAGGAAACCTAAAACACTCCACAAAAGAGCCATATAAAAATACAAAGAAAAAAATGTTATTTTGTGTGTGTGTGGTGTGTGTGTTTGTGTATGTGTGTGTGTGTAATGTAGCATTGACCCATAAAACTGAGCAAGCCAGTCAAATCTATCCACCCGGCCTGCCAAACATACTGTACATGTCAGAGGTTTTCCCTCATATTCAGTAACCTTAGCTAACCTACCTTGGGGAAGAAGCGGCAGTAGTCTCTGGTCAAAACCATCTCAACCATGTCCTTCAGTCCCTCCAGACTCAACATGTCTGCTGCTAACAGCACCTGACTGGGAGAAAAGAGAGAGGAGAGAGGGGAGAGGGCCGGGTGAGATGGTGCTGCTGTTAGGACTGGTAGAGGAGAGAGGGCCGGGTGAGGTTGGGTTGTGGTTCTGACTGGGAGAGAGGGCTGGGTGAGGTTGGGTTGTGGTTCTGACTGGTAGAGAGGGCTGGATGAGGTTTGGTTGTGGTTCTGACTGGGAGAGAGGGCTGGGTGAGGTTGGGTTGTGGTTCTGACTGGGAGAGAGGTGAGGTTGGGTTGTGGTTCTGACTGGGAGAGAGGTCTGGGTGAGGTTGGGTTGTGATTCTGACTGGGAGAAGGGGCTTGTGAGGTTGGGTTGTGGTTCTGACTAGGAGAGAGGGCTGGGTGAGGTTGTGGTTCTGACTGGGAGAGGAGAGAGCCAGGTGAGGTTCTGTTGTGGTTCTAACTGGGAGAGAGGGACAGGTGTAGTGTTGTGGTTCTAACTGGGAGAGAGGGACAGGTGTAGTGTTGTGGTTCTGAGAGAGAGGGACAGGTGTAGTGTTGTGGTTCTGGTGATATAGATTCACCATTAAGCCCTAGGTACTGTAGAATTCCACTTCCACTACTATAAAAATACTTCAAGCAAGCAAACACACTTAAGTCAGGAAGTTGACCTTTTCTAGTTGCAGATATTAATATTTATTTCTGATGGATTAATAAGGTAAGATTATTTTATATTCTATATTTATATAAGGCATGTACCTGGCACTGGCTCTGGGAGGCAGCCTACATGAACTGTAGGATAATCTCCATCTCATCTGGACCCAAACTGAAAATAACACAACAAACACCGTAGTTACCTCTCTAGGCAATGTAGAACCATAATGCCACTTCAAATATACCCTCTAATCTAAGTCCTGGGGTGCTGTATTGGCTGTAGGCTTTTTATTCAAGCTGTAAACTCTTGCAAAATAGATGTTATGTTAATGAGACTGAACTATAAATAATTGTTCAATAAAACGTACAGTATGTAAACATATCTATTTATTGAGCCACATGATATTTTTGCAAGTCTAAGCGAAGAGCAGCACTAGAACATTGTGACTCAGTCCTATTGGGAATTTTTCCCAGAGTCCTCTGTGGTGACAGAGTGTGTCGTCCCCGGTTACTCTCAGATCAGCCAGCCACAAAGACTAGTGACATTACTCTCCCCTGAGGAGATAGGGGTGCCTCGTTTGTCTCTGCTGCCACACTGCTCTGACAGCAAGGGGTTGTGGGGGGGATCTTCCCATCAGAAGAATGGTAGAGAGGACTTAACTACAGTAGATGACCTTGCTCGCAGTGTGGAGATCTGAGTGAATGGAATCAGGAAATGACACTGCCTGACTGTAGTTGGCATTGTGTGAGTGTGTTTGTGTGTGTGTGTGTGTGTGTGTGTGTGTGTGTGTGTGTGTGTGTGTGTGTGTGTGTGTGTGTGTGTGTGTGTATGTGTGTGTGTGTGTGTGTGTGTGTGTGTGTGTGTGTGTGTGTGTGTGTGTGTGTGTGTGAAACCCCATACAGAGCCAGCTCTGTGTCCTGATATATTTTCAGCACCCACAGTATGAATTATTAATGCAGTATAGTATAGGCATCAGGCAGCAGACTGTTGTTGGGAGACAATGAGCCTTCTTATCGTAATCGAGGTGTAGGCTGAGTCTCAAATGGCACCCTTTTCCCTACCCCATAGGGCTCTGGTCAAAAGTAGTGCACTATATAGGGAATAGGGTGATATTTGGGACACACATAAACATTACAGACGTTACAGCAGAAATTACAGAAGGAGGAGGACTGAGGGCTGCGGCCTAACCTTGGCCAGAACCTGGAGATCTCCATCCAACTCTCACACAGCACGGCTCGGAAATACTGAGACCGTGCACACAGGATCGCCCTGGAAACGCATACAAACACTCACACACACAAACACAGACACACACACGTAATTTCCTCCACCCACCATATAAAAATTTCACCCCTCAGCTGTGTGGCCTGTGTGTGTGGTGATGGTGTCACTAACCCTGCAGGGGACACATGGTATGTCTGGCACACAGAGCTTCAGAGAAGTGACGGATCTGTTTTGACATGAAGTCACACCAACTGACAAGTGAGTGGACATCAAAGAATCATTCTGCAGCAGCCTCTGAACCGAAGACCATGTTTTTACCAAGATGATGCTCAACTGCCACTGAGACGCACATATATGACCCTGCACCACAGTGCATGTGTCTAATATGACCTTCTGATCATCACTAGCATCGTGACAGCTCAGTGACAAACATCAGAAGGGATCCACAGATCTACAGCCACGATTATTCACCAGCTTATCTTGTCATGGCCGAGGGGCCCCCCTCTCTCCCCACTCACAGCCCCCTCTGTTTTTCACTGTCTTTCACGCACCCACATACTATACATAGTATAGTCTTTGTTCAACCCACTAATTGCCATACTGTGATTCCATGTACTTGGAGTGTGTTTTTATTCTCTCAGAGTGATCATTTAGCTACACTTCAGGAGGGGGACCTCTTCTGTAGCAGAGCTTATTATGGAAACAGAAATCGACAACGTGACCGGAGAGAAACTACAGTAGAAAAGGCTGTTCAAAGAAGGAACTGTGAATGACTCCATGCTATTGTAACACATGTATACTTCAATCCTCAGTGATTACTGTCACTATTACTTAAACACTGGCTGCTATCCCACTGGGGCCACCCTTACGAAAATGTATGCACACATGACTACGTCGCTTTGGATAAAAGCGTCTGCTAAATGGCAGACAATATTAAGAACATTGGCCACACTTGTGTTATTGGGAGACACTAAAGACGTTTCACATAACGTGATCATGATCGTGCAGTAGTGTACTCCACACTAAGGTACTTTGGTAGTACTGTCAGCTTACTGTATGAAACATGTCCTCCTGTGTGTCTAGTAGAAGAGTGACAAAGCCTGCTCCATACAATGAGCTGTAGGAGTCTATCTCTGCTGCTGAAAATGAAAGGCTCCAGATTGGGAATGTCAGTCAGTCTCCGTGAGAGGGGGAATATCTATTTTCTTCCCTCAGCAGGGTGTGTGTGTGTGTGTGTGTGTGTGTGTGTGTGTGTCAGTCTGCATGAAGAGGGGAATATCTCTTCCCTCAGCAGAGATGTGTGTCACTCAGTCAGTCTATATATCTCTTCTCTTCCCCCCGCAGAGGGAGGTGGGGATAGAGGGATGAATGATGGAGTGATGAAAGTGATCACACAGCTCAGTCCCAGTAGAGTGGTGTAGATAGAAGAGGGGAGCGAGAGAGAGGAGAGGCAGGCAGGCAGGCACCACTGGGATACCATACTGATCAGATTCAACAGTACTGGTCTGCAGTCAAGGCTCTCACAGCATGGTTCTATGCTGCAGTAACACCAAAAAAGGCTTGCCCCACTTTCATCTGACGGAGGAAAGGAGAGGGGCTGCATTTTGCTGGCTGGCTGGCTGACTGACTGGCTGGCTGGGTAGATCCCCTGAGCACAGGCAAGGAGGCAGGGAGGGAGAAACCTGTCTCCATGGTTACAGGCCAGCTACTACTATGTAGCCTACCTCTGCACCACTGAGTGACCTCACCACAGTGTAATAGCTTGGTGAAAAACTCTGGCCTTGAGGACTGGGATTGAGTACAGCTTACCTTTTATAAATGAATGATGATAACAGTAACATGGGAGGTTCTGTACAGTGGCTTGTGAAAGTATTCACCCCCCTTGGCATTTTTCCTATTTTGTTGCCTTACAACCTGGAATTAAAATTGATTTTTTGGGGGGGTTGTATCATTTGATCTACACAACATGGCTACCACTTTGAAGATGCAAAATATTTTTTATTGTGAAACAAACAAGAAATAAGACAAAAAAACAGAAAACTTGAGCGTGCATGCCATCACCATGCTTCACATTGGGGATGGTGTTCTCAGGGTGATGAGAGGTGTTGGATTTGCGCCAGACATAGTGTTTTCCTTGATGGCCCAAAAGCTCAATTTTAGTCTCATCTGACCAGAGTACCTTCTTCCATATGTTTGGTGAGTCTCCCACATGGCTTTTGGCAAACATCAAACGTGTTTGCTTATTTTTTTCTTTAAGCAATGGCTTTTTTCTGGCCACTCTTCCGTAAAGCTCAGCTCTGTGGAGTGTATGGCTTAAAGTGGTCCTATGGACAGATACTCCAATCTCCGCTGTGGAGCTTTGCAGCTCCATCAGGGTTATCTTTGTTCTCTTTGTTGCCTCTCTTAATGCCCTCCTTGCCTGGTCCGTGAGCTTTGGTGGCCGGCCCTCTCTTGGCAGGTTTGTTGTGGTGCCATATTCTTTACATTTTTTAATAATGGATTTAATGGTGCTCCATGGGATGTTCAAAGTTTCAGAAATTGTTTTATAACCCGACCCTGATCTGTACTTCTCCACAACTTTGTCCCTGACCTGTTTGGAGAGCTCCTTGGTCTTCATGGTGCCGCTTGCTTGGTGGTGCCCCTTGCTTAGTGGTGTTGCAGACTCTGGGGCCTTTCAGAACAGGTGTATATATACTGAGATCATGTGACAGATCATGTGCCACTTAGATTGCACACAGGTGGACTTCATTTAACTAATTATGTGACTTCTGAAGGTTGCACCAGATCTTATTTAGGGGCTTCATAGCAAAGGGGGTGAATACATATGCACACACCACTTTTCCGTAATTTATTTTTTAGAATTTTTTGAAACAAGTTATTTTTTTCATTTCACTTCACCAATTTGGACTATTTTGTGTGTTTCCATTACATGGAATCCAAATAAAAATCCATTTAAATTACAGGTTGTAATGCAACAAAATAGGAAAAACGCTAAGGGGGATGAATACATTTGCAAGGCACTGTAGTGGATTAATTCAGACTCCTAAATTAATTTGAACATAGTAGACCGACTTGCAGTAACTGACATGTTTAAATTACTGACGAATTCAAATTACCGATCTTAAATGGATTAAATAATCATACATGTGTATGTAGCACATGGGGATGTGTGTACCTTACTCCTCAGCCTGAAGTGTTGGGCTATCGAATAGCTCATTGTTTGCGTGGCGCCGACTGGTAAGATTTCAGGAGGGCGTTCACGTGTGCTAGAAAGGCAGAGGTCCCGAGTTCGCACCAAGTATGGGCAGAATCGGGAGGCCGTGGTACTCAGCGTGACGTGGCAAGCAGCATAACGTCCTTTATCAAATCAAATCAAATCCAATTTTATTGATCACATACACCTGTTTAGCAGATGTTATTGCGGGTGTAGCGAAATGCTTGTGTTTCTAGCTCCAACAGTGCAGTAATATCTAACAAGTAATATCTAACAATTTCATAACATACACCCAATACACACAAATCTAAGTAAAGCAATGGAATTAAGAATATATAAATAAATATATGGACGAGCAATGTCAGAGCGGCATAGACTAAGATACAGTAGAATAGTATAGAATACAGTATATACATATTAGATGAGTAATGCAAGATATGTAAACATTATTAAAGTGACTAGTATTCCATTTATTAAAGTGGCCAGTGATTTCTAATCTACATGTATGTGTATAGGCAGCAGCCTCTAATGTGCTAGTGAAGGCTATTTAACAGTCTGATGGCCTTGAGATAGAAGCTGTTTTTCAGTCTCTCGGTCCCAGCTTTGATGCACCTGTAATGACCTTGCCTTCTGGATGATAGCGGGGTGAACAGGCAGTGGCTCGGGTGGTTGTTGTCCTTGATAATCTTTTTGGCCTTCCCCCGGTAATGCGTTGAGCAGACCGCACCACCCTCTGGAGAGCCCTGCGGTTGCAGGCGGTGCAGTTGCCGTACCAGGCGGTGATACAGCCCGACAGGATGCTCTCAATTGTGCATCTGTAAAAGTTTGCGAGGGTTTTAGGTGCCAAGCCAAATTTCTTCAGCCTCCTGAGGTTGAAGAGGTGCTGTTGCGCCATCTTCAACACACTGTCTGTGTGGGTGGACCATTTCAGTTTGTCAGTGATGTGTACGCCGAGGACATGCATCTTGCTACAGATGCATCTTGCTGGTTAATGCACATCTTTGCATGGATATTGTGGGACAGGTACGCACATAAGTTAAAGGAGAACATGTCTAACAGTAAGCAACACTCACATGCATGCACTTTGGTATGGTTATGAACATAACAAATATTATTATTATTATTTATTTTTTAGTCATTTTAGCAGATGCTCTTATCCAGAGCGACTTAACTTACAGTTAAGTGTAATATGTGGTTAATTAACAATGACGTGTCCTTTAAAATACAGGAGCTTTTATGCATGTACAGTGGGGGAAAAAAGTATTTAGTCAGCCACCAATTGTGCAAGTTCTCCCACTTAAAAAGATGAGAGAGGCCTGTAATTTTCATCATAGGTACACGTCAACTATGACAGACAAAATGAGAAAATGAGAATTTTAATGAATTTATTTGCAAATTATGGTGGAAAATAAGTATTTGGTCAATAACAAAAGTTTCTCAATACTTTGTTATATACCCTTTGTTGGCAATGACACAGGTCAAACGTTTTCTGTAAGTCTTCACAAGGTTTTCACACACTGTTGCTGGTATTTTGGCCCATTCCTCCATGCAGATCTCCTCTAGAGCAGTGATGTTTTGGGGCTGTCGCTGGGCAACACAGACTTTCAACTCCCTCCAAAGATTTTCTATGGGGTTGAGATCTGGAGACTGGCTAGGCCACTCCAGGACCTTGAAATGCTTCTTACGAAGCCACTCCTTCGTTGCCCGGGCGGTGTGTTTGGGATCATTGTCATGCTGAAAGACCCAGCCACGTTTCATCTTCAATGCCCTTGCTGATGGAAGGAGGTTTTCACTCAAAATCTCACGATACATGGCCCCATTCATTCTTTCCTTTACACAGATCAGTCGTCCTGGTCCCTTTGCAGAAAAACAGCCCCAAAGCATGATGTTTCCACCCCCATGCTTCACAGTAGGTATGGTGTTCTTTGGATGCAACTCAGCATTCTTTGTGGCACTGCAGGATTTGAGTCCCTGGCGGCGTAGTGTGTTACTGATAGTAGGCTTTGTTACTTTGGTCCCGGCTCTCTGCAGGTCATTCACTAGGTCCCCCCGTGTGGTTCTGGGATTTTTGCTCACCGTTCTTGTGATCATTTTGACCCCACGGGTGAGATCTTGCGTGGAGCCCCAGATCGAGGGAGATTATCAGTGGTCTTGTATGTCTTCCATTTCCTAATAATTGCTCCCACAGTTGATTTCTTCAAACCAAGCTGCTTACCTATTGCAGATTCAGTCTTCCCAGCCTGGTGCAGGTCTACAATTTTGTTTCTGGTGTCCTTTGACAGCTCTTTGGTCTTGGCCATAGTGGAGTTTGGAGTGTGACTGTTTGAGGTTGTGGACAGGTGTCTTTTATACTGATAACAAGTTCAAACAGGTGCCATTAATACAGGTAATGGGTGGAGGACAGAGGAGCCTCTTAAAGAAGAAGTTACAGGTCTGTGAGAGCCAGAAATCTTGCTTGTTTGTAGGTGACCAAATACTTATTTTCCACCATAATTTGCAAATAAATTCATTAAAAATCCTACAATGTGATTTTCTGGAGAAAAAAAATCTCAATTTGTCTGTCATAGTTGACGTGTACCTATGATGAAAATTACAGGCCTCTCTCATCTTTTTAAGTGGGAGAACTTGCACAATTGGTGGCTGACTAAATACTTTTTTCCCCCACTGTATACAGTGCCATGAAAAAGTATGCCCACTTTCTGATTTTCTCTACATTTGCATATTTTTGACACTGAATCCTATCAGATCTTCAACCAAAACAAATTAGATAAAGGGATCCTAAGTTTACAAATAACAAAAAATGTATTCTTATTTCATGTATTTATTAACAAAGTTATGCAACACCCAATTCCCCTTGTGAAAAGGTAATTGCCCCCTTACACTCAATAACTGGTTGTGCCACCTTTAGAATGAATGAATTGACTGCAACCAAACGCTTCCTGTAGTTGTTGATCAGTCTCTCACATCGCTGTGGAGGAATTCTGGCCCACTCTTTCATGAAGAACTGCTGTAACACAGCGACATTTGTGAGTTTTCAAGCATGAACTGCTCGTTTCAAGTCCTGACACAACACCTCAATTGGGATTAGGTCTGGATTTAGACTAGGCCATTCCAAAACTTCCAATTTGTTGCTTTTTAGCCATTTTCATGTAGACTTGATTGTGTGTTTTGGATCATTGTCTTGCTGCATGACCCAGCTGTGCTTCACCTTCAGCTCACATACGGATGGTCTGACATTCTCCTGTAGAATTCTCTGATACAGAGCAGAATTCATGGTTCCCTCTATTATGGCAAGTTGTCCAGGTCCTGAGGCAGCAAAGCATCACCAAACCATCACAGTACCACCACCATGCTTGACCGTTGGTATGAGGTTCTTACTGTGGAATAAGTGTTTGGTTTTCGCCAGGCATAATGGGACCCATGTCGTCCAAAAAGACCAACGGTAAAGCATGGTGGTGGTAGTGTGATGGTTTGGGGATGCTTTGCTGCATCAGGACCTGGACGACTCTATAGGAGAATGTCAGGCCATCCGTCTGTGAGCTGAAGCGGATGCACAGCTGGTTCATGCAGCAAGACAATGATCCAAAACACACCATTAAGTGGCTAAATCGCAACAAATTTGAAGTTTTGGAATGGCCTAGTCAAAGTCCAGACCTAATCCCAATTGAGTTGTAGTGGCAGGACTTGAAACGAGCAGTTCATGCTTGAAAACCCACAAATGTCGCTGAGTTACAGCAGTTCTGCATGGAAGAGTGGGCCAAAATTCCTGATCAACAACTGATCAACAACTACAGGAAGTGTTTGGTTGTAGTCATTCCAGCTAAAGGTGGCACAACCAGTTATTGAGTGTAAGAAGGCAATTACTTTTTCACACAGGGGCATTGGGTGTTGCATAACTTTGTTCATGAAATAAATGAAATAAGTATGTAATTGTTGTGTTATTTGTTCACTCAGGTTCCCTTTATCTTATATTAGGTTTAGGTTGAAGATCTGATAATATTAAGTATAATAAATATGCAAACGTAGAGAATATTAGAAAGGGGGCAAATTCTTTTTCACCCCCCTGTTGGCCTACAGTATTCCATTCATCATGGCTAACAAGTCAATCAACTAATCAACTGTATTTTATAAAGCTATTTTTACATCAGCAATTGTCACAAAGTGCTATAAAGATACCCAGCCTAAAAGTCCAAAGAGCAAGCAATGCAGATGCATTGGAAAAACTCCCTAGAAGTCACACCAGGATATGGACTGCTCTGCTGCTGCTCTGAGGCCCTGATTAAAACCCTGCTAATGAGCTAGCAGCTAACACATTAGATCAAAGGGCTGTTGTACTCTCTCAATAGACCATATTAATCAAATGGCCACCCGGACTATTTGGCGCATGTGACAAATAAACTTTGATTTGATTTGATACTGCTGCTGGTGGTGCCAGATCTACCTCTAGTCAACAGTATTCCTGATGGAGAGTACCACTGGGTCTGAGTCATACAACCCTGATGTTGATATTATACATGGATGGTATTAGCACTAACATGATCACATAATCTCACAATTCCTTTGTTGTTCATAACCAGATTACACTGTTCTATTGAAAGCCTGCATGACAAAATACTGTAATATCCAGTAATGCAGAGAAAGAACATGAGTTTGGCGCCATCTGTCAGAGATTTAACAGTACTCCAACTACAATCCAAGCACCGGTTTAACAGTCATGATGATGGATCTATAGAGAGAGTCAGATAATCCACAGTGAAACACGCTCTTAAATGACTTGGGTTAAACAACATTTGATGCATCTGTAGTGCCATTTATTTATTTATTTGTTAGCCTTTATTTAACCAGGATAAAATCCATTGAGGATAAAAACCTAGTTTTTGAGGTAGACCTATTTGAGTGATATACAGCTTGCCACTAAAAGCACACATAAGGAAGACTGGACAGTAGTCATAAAGACAATAACATGCATTCTGATTATACCGTATAAACTCCTTCAGCTCTGTGCTGTCATAGTTGTTTATCTGGATGGGGAGCACCACCCCTCCGTATGTGTGGGGCCCTGGCCAGGAGAACAGCCCTGTGGACCTGGAGTGTGCTGGGGATGGAGCTGGGAAAGGAGCTGGGAATGGAGCCCACTGCACACAGGCTGACATCTGTCTCCAACTCCAACTATTCCTGTATTAGCCTGGGACAAACAACACAGAGTGGATCAGTGGAGACATCTGGAAGTACATAATCACATTGCAACGTAAAGGAAAGTAATGTACATTGAAGAGAATAGTAATATCAGGGTAACAAGGATAGGAACAAAGGCAGAGAATAGCATTGTCATGGGGATAACGTGGTTGGTTAGTACTAGTATGGGGAGGTCATTGCAACCATAGAAACCCTACGACCCTGATTAGCTATAGAAGACTGACTGGACCTTATCTAGTAGGTCAGCAGCACAGTCCTCTCTTGGCCCTTCTCCTTCTCCTCTGCGTCATCATTAAGTACTATTGCTGACTGTAGTAGGTGACCCAGAAATCAGCCAGCCTTAAGCCAACTGAGGTGTAAGAACTGTGGTGTTGCTGTGGCTACTGGAACTATGGCAATTTTATTCTACAGCCCTCAGGGAAGGCAGTGAGTGGGTTGCATGTGACTGGGTTGCATGTAGGAGCTGTGGTCCTACTGAATGTTACTGCTGCTGTGTGTGCATCCCAAATGACACCCCATTCCCTCCCTATATAGGTAGGTCAAAGGTGTTGCACTATAAAGGGAATAGGGCGCCATTTGGACTATTTCACTCTACAGCCTTCAGGCAGACAATGACTGGGAACTGGGTCACCCAGGATATGAGGAGTAAAATTGAAAATCATGTTCCCTTGGCATTCAATTTCCCATATCCTGGTTTTTACCCCTGACTGTCATGAGCAGCAGGAGCGACACTGTGTCTGACCAGCCAACAGGGGGCGCTAATTCTCTTATTACTACTTGGTGGTTGGAGGGGAATGTTTGTTGCAGTTGTAGTTAGGGGTGTAGGGTGAAGTTTTGTATTTACATTTAAGTCATTTAGCAGACGCTCTTATCCAGAGCGACTTATTTCCCCCACTAATGATTAAGGTTAGGATTGTGGGAGGGGAGGGGAAGCTGATCCTAGATCTGTACCTAGGGGAAGCTTGAGTGTAGTCAGGGTTGGGGTCAATAAATGGAATTCGCCCCAACCCTTCTTGTATAGGCTTTCATTTTTTGCTTGATAGGATATTGAGTGTGTGGGAGCGTTTGTTGACCATGCTGACACTACAAGATGTTACTGATAAGGGCTTTCTTGACAGTTGCCTGACGGTGTGATGAGGTGTGGATGAAGGAGTCAGGTAAAACACAGAAGTCCAGAGTTTATTCCGTTTACATAAATAAAACGCACCAAGCGTCAAAACGAAACTATCACAAGGGAAATATTCCACCTTGGCAATAACTAATGGGAGAGTAGCTCAACCGAGCTACTCGCTCTCACAATGAAACAATCACTCACAAAGGGGAACAGAGGGAGCACTTATACACATACTAATTAGGGGAATGAGCACCAGGTGTGTGTGATTGACAAGACAAGACATGACAAGGGGAGTGATGAGAATGGGATCGGCAGTAGCTAGTAAGCCGGTGACGACGAATGCCGAAACCTGCCCGAACAAGGAGGGGAGGCAGCCTCGGCGGAAGTCGTGACAGACGGCACCTTCTGTACAGTGAATTAGTAAATGGGGTTTTACTGGACTTTGAGAAATATAGGCTAAGGTTCTGTGTCCATGAACAGTGTTAATCATTGCCTGTTGAGGTCTGCAGACAATACAGAAGCTAAGCATCACTTAAGATTGCTTCTGTATTCTCTATTTTATTTTCTTTGGCTTGAAATTCTCGTTCTGCCTCTGTGTTGATCATAGTAATTTTGCTATGGTTAGTGTTCACACACGGCCATATCTCCATGTTACAGTGTGTGTTTACAGAAGACAGACGGAAGACAGAGGGACCACCCTTGCTAAATAGCTATCTAGCTACCTGTGTTTAACGGAAGAAGGCTACCAGAAACATATACTGTTGGCTGCAATTGGGATAAAGCCGGTTAAAATAATGTTCAGTAAGTGTGTATTTTGCATTTGTGACATTATTTTGATGTGACATGAAAGTAAAGGGCTTTATGTTTCTAGAACTGTATCGCAATTAAGAATCGATTCACATTTAGATGGAGTATTTGGCTGTTTTGGCTGCCTGAGCCAGTCTACCTCTGAAAATAACATACAGTATAAAGTCCTTAAGGAGTAACGGTAGGCTCCTTAAGTGTACATCTTGGAGTAATAGCAAGTGTTCCCACTCTGGTATTGGGACTTGTGCTCTAGCCAACAGCTTGCAAATACAGTGTGGGTATAGCCTACATAATGAGATTGTTATGGACAAAAGAGAGAGATTATTTTTATTTGTCAAACGGCAGCAAAGCATCAATGATCATGTCAACAGAATAAGATCTTCAATATTTGTTAGAAAGGAGCATCAAGCTCATCACCTTGCACTTTCAATACCCTGTGAAGTTCATCATAACTTATTTCATCTATAGGCTAATAAACTGCATGCTTTCTTGACAAGTCAAAGTGGGAGGACCACACAACATGTCATCGCGTGACTCCAAATTTACTTTGATATGATGGTTTTTATACTGTATCAATATTTGCGCATAAAAGCGTTTCCACTGACATTTCTTGCGTAATTAATTTTACAGGCACAAAAAGATCCCACCTTGTCTAGCATATTTTGTTGTGTCGACATTTGTAAAGTTTACAGACAAACTTTCTGTTTCCATCAGGCCAGTCATTACATTTTTTATCCGACATGCACTTTACTCGCATAAAAAGGTTGGATGGAAACCTGGTTAGTGTCCGACTTTCAATTGGAACCAAAGCATTGTGGGAGACAACCTTCTTCTGTTTTTTTGGAAGCAAAAGGCACTACATGCTCATAAATGGTTGATGTCACCACCTATCATTGGTTATTATCAATGCATGTTCACTTTTCTGGGTAGATGACTATTTAGAGTTTAAATACATCTGTATCCTTACGTCCTTACAATGTAATTACATAGGCCTACATTTGATCCAAATTTCTAACATAGATACAGTGGGGGAAAAAAGTATTTAGTCAGCCACCAATTGTGCAAGTTCTCCCACTTAAAAAGATGAGAGAGGCCTGTAATTTTCATCATAGGTACACGTCAACTATGACAGACAAATTGAGAAAAAGAAATCCAGAAAATCACATTGTAGGATTTTTTATGAATTTATTTGCAAATTATGGTGGAAAATAAGTATTTGGTCACCTACAAACAAGCAAGATTTTTGGCTCTCACAGACCTGTAACTTCTTCTTTAAGAGGCTCCTCTGTCCTCCACTCGTTACCTGTATTAATGGCACCTGTTTGAACTTGTTATCAGTATAAAAGACACCTGTCTACAACCTCAAACAGTCACACTCCAAACTCCACTATGGCCAAGACCAAAGAGATGTCAAAGGACACCAGAAACAAAATTGTAGACCTGCACCAGGCTGGGAAGACTGAATCTGCAATAGGTAAGCAGCTTGGTTTGAAGAAATCAACTGTGGGAGCAATTATTAGGAAATGGAAGACATACAAGACCACTGATAATCTCCCTCGATCTGGGGCTCCACGCAAGATCTCACCCTGTGGGGTCAAAATGATCACAAGAACGGTGAGCAAAAATCCCAGAACCACACGGGAGGACCTAGTGAATGACCTGCAGAGAGCTGGGACCAAAGTAACAAAGCCTACCATCAGTAACACACTACGCCGCCAGGGACTCAAATCCTGCAGTGCCAGACGTGTCCCCCTGCTTAAGTCAGTACATGTCCAGGCCCGTCTGAAGTTTGCTAGAGTGCATTTGGATGATCCAGAAGAGGATTGGGAGAATGTCATATGGTCAGATGAAACCAAAATAGAACTTTTTGGTCAAAACTCAACTCGTCGTGTTTGGAGGACAAAGAATGCTGAGTTGCATCCAAAGAACACCATACCTACTGTGAAGCATGGGGGTGGAAACATCATGCTTTGGGGCTGTTTTTCTGCAAAGGGACCAGGACGACTGATACGTGTAAAGGAAAGAATGAATGGGGCAATGTATCGTGAGATTTTGAGTGAAAACCTCCTTCCATCAGCAAAGGCATTGAAGATGAAACGTGGCTGGGTCTTTCAGCATGACAATGATCCCAAACACACCGCCCGGGCAACGAAGGAGTGGCTTCGTAAGAAGCATTTCAAGGTCCTGGAGTGGCCTAGCCAGTCTCCAGATCTCAACCCCATAGAAAATCTTTGGAGGGAGTTGAAAGTCCGTGTTGCCCAGCGACAGCCCCAAAACATCACTGCTCTAGAGGAGATCTGCATGGAGGAATGGGCCAAAATACCAGCAACAGTGTGTGAAAACCTTGTGAAGACTTACAGAAAACGTTTGACCTGTGTCATTGCCAACAAAGGGTATATAACAAAGTATTGAGAAACTTTTGTTATTGACCAAATACTTATTTTCCACCATAATTTGCAAATACATTCATTAAAAATCCTACAATGTGATTTTCTGGAATTTTTTTTCTCATTTTGTCTGTCATAGTTGACGTGTACCTATGATGAAAATTACAGGCCTCTCTCATCTTTTTAAGTGTGAGAACTTGCACAATTGGTGGCTGACTAAAAACTTTTTTTCCCCACTGTAAATGAAATATCCTACTTGTGACAACATAGCTAATGTATTAATCTAGATGTTACTGTAATGTTGTGTCCTATGATATAGTCTACAATGTGTCTTGTCTGTAATATTGTTGTCACCAAACAAATTCAAATGTGTTGATTGTCTATTAAGTGTGAATAAAATTGAATACATAATGTAGGCTACACATGGGTTATTGTAGGGGAGTTCTACACTGGACATTTTAGAGGCTTAATCTGTGTCCGGGAAACCGGCCCTTAATGAACAAGTACCCCAGACACCAGTCGTGGGGTCAATACCAAGTGCATTTGACTGCTTGGCATATTGCTTGGCATATTGTTTACCCAGTAACTTATGTGAACTGATGTACATGTATAGTTTAATCATTTTCTGTACAGTGAGTGTTTTGTCCTTCCTGTGATTAAATCAAATTCTGTTCTTTACATGCTTACTGACAAAAGAAACATAAAGGTTGAGAATGAAAGAAATAGGCCTTCACTCTAAAAATGTAGGGTTTCAACAAGGGTTCTTCTAAGATCCTCAAAGTTCTCCAGCAGCGCACCGACCCCGGCCTCGGGGACGGCCAGGAGGACGCGGAGCAGGGCAAGCCGGATGGCGACGGTGGAAATCCCGCAACAGGGAGGGATCGAGGATATCCCTCACCGGGACCCCGCACTGTTCCTCCGGACCGTACCCCTCCCACTCCACGAGGTACTGAAGGCCCCCCACCTGACGCCTCGAATCCAGGATGGCACGGACAGAGTACGCCGGGGCCCCCTCGATGTCCAGAGGAGGTGGAAGAACCTCCCGCACCTCAGACTCCTGGAGCGGACCAACCACCACCGGCCTGAGGAGAGACACATGAAACGAGGGGTTAATACGGTAATCAGGGGGGAGTAACAACCTATACGTAACCTCGTTGATTCTCCTCAGGACTTTGAACGGCCACACAAACCGCGGGCTCAGCTTCGGCAGGGCAGGCAGAGGGGCAGATTCCGGGTCGAGAGTCAGACCCGATCCCCCGGTACGAAGACCGGGGCCTCACTGCGGTGACGGTCAGCGTTGGCCTTCTGACGACGCACGGCGCGCTGGAGGTGAACGTGGGCAGCGTCCCACGTCTCCTTTGCGCGCCGAAACCAGTCATCCACTGCAGGAGCCTCGGTCTTGCTCCGGTGCCACGATGCCAGAACCGGTTGGTAATCTAAAACACATTGGAATTGTGTTAGGTTAGTAGAGGAGTGGCAGAGAGAGTTCTGGGCATATTCTGCCCATGGCAAGAACACCAACCACTCCCCCGGCCGGTCCTGGCAGTAGGACCGCAGGAACCTACCCACATCCTGATTTACTCGTTCCACCTGCCCATTTGACTCGGGGTGGAACCCAGAGGTCAGGTTGACCGAGACCCCCAGACGTTCCATGAACGCCTTCCAAACCTTGGACGTGAACTGGGGACCTCGGTCGGACACTATATCCTCTGGCACCCCGTAGTGCCGGAAGACGTGAGTGAACAGGGCCTCCGCAGTCTGCAGGGCCGTGGGGAGACCGGGCAGATGAAGGAGGCGGCAGGACTTGGAGAAGCGGTCCACAACGACCAGGATAGTGATGTTACCTTGGGAGAGGGGAAGATCAGTCAGAAAATCGATGCTAAGGTGAGACCATGGTCGTTGTGGAACTGGTAACGGTTGTAGCTTACCCGCTGGGAGGTGCCTAGGTGCCTTACTCTGGGCACACATCGAGCAGGAGTAGACGTACACCCTCACGTCCTTAGCCAAGGTAGGCCACCAGTACTTTCCACTCAAGCAGTGCACTGTACGACCGATACCTGGGTGACCAGAGGAGGGTGACGTGTGTTCCCATAAGATCAGACGATCACGGACAAGAGCAGGCACGTACCGCAGCCCAGCTGGACACTGCGGTGGAGATGGATCTGTGCGTAATGCCCGCTCTATATCCGTGTCCATCGCCCATACTACCGGCGCCACAATGCAGGAGGCCAGGAGTATGGGGGTGTTGTCTCTGGGCCTCTCCTCTATGTCATACAGCTGGGACAGTGCATCTGCCTTCACGTTCTTCGTACCTGGAATGTATGATAGTGTAAAATCAAACCGGGTGAAGAATAGGGCCCACCTGGCCTGGCGAGGACTCAGCCTGGATGTACTCCAGGTTACGGTGGTCCGTCCAGACGAGGAAAGGGTGTTTCGCCCCTTCGAGCCAATGCCTCCACATGGTCAAAGCTCGGACAACAGCCAACAGCTCCCGATCACCAACGTCGTAGTTCTGCTCCGCCGGGCTGAGCTTCTTCGAGAAGAAAGCACACGGGCGGAGCTTGGGTGGCGTGCCCGAGCGTTGGGACAGGACAGCGCCTATCCCTACCTCGGACGCATCCACCTCTACTACAAACCGTAGTGATGGATCGGGGTGGGCCAGTACCGGAGCTGAGGTGAACAGACCGCGCAGTCTCCTGAAGGCCAGATCCGCCTCAGCAGACCAGCGGAGCCGGGACGGCCCACCCTTCAACAGGGATGTGATGGGAGCTGCGACCTTGCCGAAGCCCCGGATAAACCTTCGGTAGTAGTTGGCAAAGCCAAGGAATCGCTGCACCTCCTTAACCGTGGTTGGTCGGCCAATTATGCACGGCTGAAATGCGATCTCCCTCCATCTCCACACCTGAGGTGGTAATGCGGTATCCGAGGAAGGAGACGGACTGCTGGAAAAACATACACTTCTCTGCCTTGGCATAAAGGTAATTTTCCAACAGTCTGGCCAGCACTTTGCGAACCAGGGACACATGCTCGCCGCAAGTAGCGGAATACACCAGGATGTCATCGATGTAGACCACTACTCCGCGACCAAGCATGTCCTGTAACACCTCGTTCACAAAGGACTGGAAGTCCCCTGTAGATTGGGTCCCCTGTAGCTCAGTTGGTAGAGCATGGCGCTTGCAATGCCAGGTTGTGGGTTCGTTTCCCATGGGGGGCCAGTATGAAAAATGTATGCACTAACTGTAAGTCGCTCTGGATAAGAGCGTCTGCTAAATGACTAAAATGTAAATGTAAGACGGATGGAGCATTCATCAAACCGTAGGGCATCACCAGGTATTCATAATGCCCCGTGGTTGTGCTGAATGCCGTCTTCCACTCATCCCCATCCCGAACACGCACCAGGTTGTACGCACTCCTGAGATCTAGCTTTGTGAAGAAGCGCGCCCCATGCATCGACTCGATCACTGAAGGAATGAGGGGGAGAGGATAACTAAATCTAATCGTCTCCTTGTTTCAGTGATCGATAATCAATGCACGGGCGCAGACCTCGAGTTTCTTCACAAAGAAGAAACTCGAGGAGGCGGGTGAAGTGGAGGGACGTATGTGGCCCAGGGACTCGGAGACGTATGTTTCCATAGCCTCCGTTTCAGCCTGCGACAGGGGGCACACATGACTCCTGGGAGGTACAGCGTCTACCCGAAGGTCTATCGCACAATCCCCCGCCCGATGAGGTGGTAATTTAGTAGCACACGTCTTGGAAAACGCGTGCACCAAATTGAGGTATTCGGGGGGAATGCGCACGGTGGAGGTACCGTCTGGACTTTCTACCGTGGATGCATCAACGGAAACATCTAGACACCTACCCTGACATTCACGCAACCATCCCGTGAGAGCCCTCTGTGGCCATGAGAAAGTGGGGTTGTGGAGTGCTAGCCAAGGGATACCTAATACCACAGGGAAAGCAGGAGATTCAATAATCGAAAAAATAACCTGCTCACAATGAGTCTTCTGGGTGATCATGGTGACCGGTATAGTGACTTCCGTAACAAACCTGGACCCTAATGGTCGACTATCGAGTGCTCAGATGGGGAGTGGAATGGAGAGGGGAACCAATGAAATGCCTTGACGGCGTGCGAATGCCCTGTCCATAAAGTTCCCAGCTGCGCCTGAATGGACTAACGCCTTACACTGGGGAACTACCATGTGATCGGGAAAGTGGATAGGTAGGGTACAGTGTGCAACAGAGGGCTCTGAACAAGTGTGGGTGTTTGATACCTGGGGTGATGCGTGAGTGCCCTGCCTGCCGCCTCCCGGTCCAAAAGAACGTTGACTACGACGTGTGGTGTACTGTCCCTTCGTGCCACCAGAGTGGCACTGTCGCTGTCCTCCTCTGCTCTCTCGGCGGTCGGCTCCACCCAGCTCCATCGGCTCGGGATCCGAGTCGTCCGTGGTAGAAACGGGCACACCCCTAACAGGACGTCCTCTGGCTGTCAGCAGGTTGTCCAAACGAATGGCCATGTCCACCAGTTTATCAAAGGACAACATGGTGTCCCGGCAGGCTAGCTCCCGTCGGACGTCCTCCCGCAGATGGCACCGGAAATGGTCGATCAGGGCCCACTCGTTCCACCCGGACCCCGCTGCCAGCGTCCGAAACTCCAATGCGAAGTCCTGCGCGGTCCTCGTCCCCTGCCTCAGGTGGACCAGCCGCTCACCCGCCTCTCGACCCTCGGGCGGGTGATCGAAGACCGCCCAAAAGAGGCGAGCGAACTCCCTGTAGTCCTCCAATATGGCTCCTCCCTCGTTCCACACCGTGTTGGCCCACTCCAGGGCTTTCCCACAGAGGCAGGAAACGAGGATGGACACCTTCTCCCGCTCCAATGGCGCCGGTCTGATGCTGGCGAAGTAAAGCTCCAATTGGAGGAGGAATCCTGGCACAGCGCCGCCGTCCCATCAAACGCCCGTGGTCGGGATATCTGGATGCCTCCGGGTGCTGGGGTGTAGATGGCTGGATCCGATTGGCCAGCTGGTCTCGACAGATCGGGTCCTCTCATCTCAAGGCGTTGGACGACCTGAAGAACCCGATCCATCGCTTCCCCCAAGCTGGCCAGCATCGTGGAATGCTCCTGGACCCGTGCCACGACTCCAGGTATGCGCTCTTCTCCCGCTGACTCCATAGCAGGTGGGTGATTCTGTGGTGAGTGTGGTGAAAGGAGTCAGGCACAGGAGGGTAATCACCGAATACAGAGTTTATTCCTTCGTTGACACACAAATGCGCTCCAATAGCGATCAACGAAACAGTCACAGGGGAAACAAACATCCTTGGCAATTACACTGTAACGGAATCCAATAATACATAGGCACAGGGGGAAAATCAACCCTGGCAACACAATGTTATGAGTAGCTCCACCGAGCTACATACTCTCACAATTAACAATCACCCACAAGGACAAGGGGGCAGAGGGAACACTTATACACGGACTAATTAGGGGATTAGAACCAGGTGTGTGTGATTGACAAGACAATTGTGATGATGATTGGGGCGGCAGTGGTTAGTACTCCGGTGACGACGAACGCCGAAGCCTGCCCGAACAAGGAGGGGAGGCAGCCTCGGCCGAAGTCGTGACACAAACAGAGCATATCCCATATGCTGCAAAAACACCTATATGCCTCCCCTTCTAGTAGCCTATGCATTCACTACCTGGTTATGTTTTGAGATACCCAAACAAAAATGAAAAACAAGTCTTGTGAATGTTGGGCTGGTATCTAATTTCCTTATCATCAGGATATTCATTCCTTGGACCATGTTGATCATGTTCAGCTTCATGTATGAGAAGTGGAATTTCGATAGCATCCACTTTATCGGCAATAACAAAGGCAAATGCCATGTCTACCATTGTCGTGTTACCTAGAAACAGCGGAAGTTGTCCGACTTGCTATCGGTGCATACAGTTGAAGTCGGAAGTTTGCATACACCTTAGCCAAATACATTTAAACTCAGTTTTTCACAATTCCTGACTTTTAATCCAAGTACAAATTCCCTGTCTTAGGTCAGTTAGGATCACCACTTTATTTTAAGAATGTGAAATGTCAGAATAATAAATTTAAATTGTTTAACTTGGGTCAAATATTTTGGGTAACCTTCCACAAGCTTCCCACAATAAGTTGGGTGAATTTTGACCCATTCCTCCTGACATAGCTGGTGTAACTGAGTCAGGTTTGTAGGCCTCCTTGCTCGCACACGCTTTTTCAGTTCTGCCCACAAATGTTCTATAGGATTGAGGTCAGGGCTTTGTGATGGCCACTCCAATACCTTGACTTTGTTGTCCTAAAGCCAATTAGCCACAACTATGGAAGTATGCTTGGGGTCATTGTCCATTTGGAAGACCCATTTGCGACCAAGCTTTAATGTCCTGACTGATGTCTTGAGATGTTGCTTCAATATACACACATAATTTTCCTTCCTCATGATGCCATCTATTTTGTGAAGTGCACCAGCCCCTCCTGCAGCAAAGCACCCCCACAGCCTGATGCTGCCACCCCCGTGCTTCACGGTTAGGATGGTGTTGTTCAGCTTGCAAGCCACCCCCCTTTTTCCTCCAAACATAACGATGGTCATTATGGCCAAACAGTTCTATTTTTGTTTCATCAGACCAGAGGACATTTCTCCAAAAAGTACGATCTTTGTCCCCATGTGCAGTTGCAAACCATAGTCTGGCTTTTTTATGGCGGTTTTGGAGCAGTGGCTTTTTCCTTGCTCAGGTTATGTCGATATAGGGCTCGTTTTACTGTGGATATTGATACTTTTGTATCTGTTTCCTCCAGCATCTTCACAAGGTCCTTTGCTGTTGTTCTGGGATTGATGTGCACTTTTCGCACCAAAGTACGTTCATCTCTAGGAGACTGAACGCATCTCCTTCCTGAGCGGTATGACGGCTGCGTGGTCCCATGGTGTTTATACTTGCGTACTATTGTTTATACAGATGTACGTGGTACCTTCAGGCATTTGGAAATTGCTCCCAAGAATGAACCAGACTTGTGGAGGTCTACAATTCTTGGCTGATTTCTGTTGATTTTCCCATGATGTCAAGCAAAGAGGCACTGAGTTTGAAGGTAGGCCTTGAAATACATCCACAGGGACACCTCCAAATGACTCAAATTATGTAAATTAGCCTATCAGAAGCTTCCTAAGCCTTGACATCATTTTCTGGAATTTTCCAAGCTGTTTAAAGGCACAGTCAACTTAGTGTATGTAAACTTCTGACCCACTGGAATTGTGATACAGTGAATTATAAGTGAAATAATCTGTCTGTTAACAATAGTTGGAAAAATTACTTGTGTCAAATTACTTGTGTCATGCACAAAGTAGATGTCCTAAACGACTTGCCAAACTATAGTTTGTTAACAAGAAATGTGTGGAGTGGTTGAAAAACAAGTTTTAATGACTCCAACCTAAGTGAATGTAAACTTCCGACTTCAACTGTATGTATTCCCCTGACTTTACTCGTCAACTTCCGTCTACAGTCGACTACTTTCACCTAACCACTCAAACGCGCCCATTAATTTGTCCACTGTATACATGAATTGTGCAAAGTTAGTTCTTGTTTCATTCATGTCTTTGGTCACGTTCATGTGGGTCAAATAAAAACACCCTAATGATTGGTTGACAATAGAGCCTCACACAACGCAGGCAATGGCTGCAGGATGAAGCTTAATATCCTTGTCATCTATCGCCCTCCAGGTTCCCTTGGAGAGTTCATCAATGAGCTTGACGCCTTGATAAGTTCCTTTCCTGAGGATGGCTCACCCCTCACAGTTCTGGGGGATTTCAACCTCCCTACGTCTACATTTGACTCATTTCTCTCTGCCTCCTTCTTTCCACTCCTCTCCTCTTTTGACCTCACCCTCTCACCGTCCCCCCCTACTCACAAGGCAGGCAATACGCTTGACCTCATCTTTACTAGATGCTGTTGTTCTACTAATCTCACTGCAACTCCCCTCCAAGTCTCCGACCACTACTTTGTATCCTTTTCTCTCTCCCTCTCCTCCAACACTACTCACTCTGCCCCTACACAGATGGTAATGCGCCGTCGCAACCTTCGCTCTCTCTCTCCCGCTACTCTCTCCTCTTCCATCCTATCATCTCTTCCCTCTGCTCAATCCTTCTCACTCCAATCTCCTGATTCTGCCTCCTCAACCCTCCTCTCCTCCCTTTCTGCATCCTTTGACTCTCTATGTCCCCTATCCTCCCGGCCGGCTCGGTCCACCCCTCCAGCTCCGTGGCTTGATGACTCATTGCGAGCTCACAGAACAGAGCTCCGGGCAGCTGAGCGGAAATGGAAGAAAACTAGACTCCCTGCGGACCTGGCATCTTTTCACTCCCTCCTCTCTACATTTTCTTCATCTGTTTCTGCTGCTAAGGCCACTTTCTACCACTCTAAATTCCAAGCATCTGCCTCTAACCCTAGGAAGCTCTTTGCCACATTCTCCTCCCTGCTGAATCCTCAATCCCCCCCCCCCCCATCCTCCCTCTCTGTGGATGACTTCGTCAACCATTTTGAAAAGAAGGTTGACGACATCCGATCCTCATTTGTTAAGTCAAATGACACTGCTGGTCCTGCTCACACTGCCCTACCCTATGCTTTGACTTCTTTCTCCCCTCTCTCTACAGATAAAATCTTGCGACTTGTGATGGCAGGCCGCCCAACAACCTGCCCGCTTGACCCTATCCCCTCCTCTCTTCTCCAGACCATCTCCGGTGACCTTCTCCCTTACCTCACCTCGCTGATCAACTCATCCTTGACCGCTGGCTATGTCCCTTCCGTCTTCAAGAGAGCGAGAGTTGCACCCCTTCTCAAAAAACCAACACTCGATCCTTCTGATGTCAACAACTACAGACCAGTATCCCTTCTTTATTTTCTCTCCAAAACTATTGAGCGTGCCGTCTTTAGCCAACTCTCCTGCTATCTCTCTCAGAATGACCTTCTTGATCCAAACCAGTCAGGTTTCAAGACTGGTCATTCAACTGAGACTGCTCTTCTCTGTGTCACGGAGGCTCTCCGCACTGCTAAAGCTAACTCTCTCTCCTCTGATCTTGTCCTTCTAGACCTGTCTGCTGCCTTTGATACTGTGAACCATCAGATCCTCCTCTCCACCCTCTCCGAGCTGGGCATCTCCGGCGCGGCTCACTCTTGGATTGCGTCCTACCTGACCGGTCGCTCCTACCAAGTGGCGTGGCGAGAAGCTGTCTCCGCACCACGTGCTCTCACCACTGGTGTCCCCCAGGGCTCAGTTCTAGGCCCTCTCCTATTCTCGCTATACACCAAGTCACTTGGCTCTGTCATATCCTCACATGGCCTCTCCTATCATTGCTACGCTGACGACACACAACTAATCTTCTCCTTTCCCCCTTCTGATAACCAGGTGGCGAATCGCATCTCTGCATGTCTGGCAGACATATCAGTATGGATGACGGATCACCACCTCAAGCTGAACCTTGGCAAGACGGAGCTGCTCTTCCTCCCGGGGAAGGACTGCCTGTTCCATGATCTCGCCATCACGGTTGACAACTCCGTTGTGTCCTCCTCCCAGAGTGCGAAGAGCCTTGGCGTGACCCTGGACAACACCCTGCTCTACAACATTCGGAGAGTACGACCCTGCCTTACACATAATAAAAATAAAAACAATTTAAAAAAATTTGTAAAGTGGTTATCCCACTGGCTATAAGGTGAATGCACCTATTTGTAAGTCGCTCTGGATAAGAGCGTCTGCTAAATGACGTAAATGTAAATGTAAATGAAGTTGGTTAAGAGCAACTGCAGTCAAAACTTCATGACCTTCGATCACATGGTTTTTGTAAAGTTCATCTAGTCGTCATGTAGTCGCAAGTCAGACAATTTTTATCTCCATAATGCAACACTCTTTGGAATGTGGTGACCAACGATGGCCACCGACTTGACAAAATTGATCCGCTCGAACATGCCCAATGGCTGTGTTCGAGAGAATCAAATCAGTAATGTATCATGGGTAAATAGATCAGTCAGTCAGCAGTTGCCTGCACTGTCGGCTGCAATGTCGAACAAGCCCAATATTTTAATACCATTTCAATTTAATTTATTTGCAAGTAACATGCTTGCTGTGCCAGGTGACATAGGTAAAAGGATGTACTTTTACCATAAATGCATGAATAGGCGCGAATATAAATGGGTATTAAATATCATACTGTTTGTAGTAAATGCTCATATTGCATTCGATCCCTCCTAACAAATAAATGAAACAGTATACTATTTAGAATTTTGAACTAGAGGGATTGGCATCTTTAAACCAGGCCAATCTAATTTTTATAATGTTCTGATATAATGACAGGGTTGGTTCTGTGACAAAGAAGGCATACAAATTATGTCAGGTTGTGTCTGTCTTCCATACAGTCAATGGTCTATTCAGTAGGTCAGTTAAAAAGATTGACAAAGGCTCCCCAGGCTTCACATTATAGTTTATTTGCTTAAAAAATCAAAATGGTGCAGACCTGGCTCAGCGGATTTCAAAATGCAGTGTGTAGGAATAGATACAAAAAAAGTGTACAATATTGAACCATCACTGTTGTTCTATACAGGAATCTCATAATAACAACCTTCTCAAATATCTGAGCAAATAGTCAAAAAAATACAAAAAGAACAATATTTTCCATAAGACAACACTACCTGATAGAGGGGTCGCGTCCCAAATAACACCCTATTCCCTGTAAAGTGCACTACTTTTGACCAGAGCCCTGGTCAAAAGTAGTGCACTAAATAGGGAATAGGGTGCCATTTGGTACGAACCCAGGGTGTGGGACAAGAGGGATCCCAAAGGATTGTGTCCAAAATAGAGAGGAGCAATCCAGTGACACATATAGCAGACAAACGCCACAGCTCAACCTCAGAAGACATGACACAATTTTACAATGCCGCGAAACATTATACAACATTACGTTAAAAGGCACCACACAATACAAACTCACAAGGAGATTTTGCCACACATTTGTAATGTTGTAACCTACAAACTTTAAGGCGGATGTCATGTGCAAAAAAGTATTGAATATGTGTCAAACTACTGTACTACTCAGTGTCCTCTCAATAAAATGTGCTTTTTTTCTCTTTCACTTTCGCTTGACATTAAAAAAAATATCTGAAATGTGCAAAGATTTAAAGAATGATTGCATTATCATTATATTGGTTGGTCTTTCACAGGCATATTCCAGGCTTCCAGTGGTAGGGGTGGCTGGTGGGGACGGAAGGAGGGAGGGAATGTAGGAGGGAAGAGGCCCCGTTCTATGGTAGGGGTGGCTGGTGGGGAGGGAGGGGGGAAGTGAAGGAGGGTGGAGGCCCTGTTTTAGCTTGTGTCCCAAATGGCACCCTATTCCCTATATAGTGCACTGCTTTTGACCAGGGCCCATAGGGCTCTGGTCAAAAGTAGGGCACTTTATAGAAAGAATTGTGCCATTTGGGATGCACACCTAGCTAGATTCAGTTTCTGTAGGTTTTGCGGCCCTCTCCCTCTTTGAGGAAGGTCCATATGAGTGTGTTGACGATGTCAGGCTGGTCCTGCTGTAGCCAGTGGCTGGCCCCGGAGATGATGTTGAGTCGGAAGTGATTCCTGATGTAGACACGGCACGCCTCAGCCATCTCCTGCTCCAGGAAGGCATCTCTCTCACCCCACAACAACAACACCGGGGACTTGACATCATTCTGGCTCAGTGGGAGGGAACTGTTGAGAGAATATTAATAACAGACCTGAGATGAGTTGCTTAAAACTGGTTAAACTCAATCATATGATGTGCTATACAGATCTGAGATGGGTTGCTTGCATGAAACTGGTTACAGTAAACACTGGCGTTCCATCATGATGTAGCAGAGTTTTATATTTTCATGTGCTATCCATGTTACCTGTGGAGAAAGCATGATCAGATTTGAAATGGTTTGGGGTCAATTCCATTTCTACTCAGTCAATTATGGAAGTAAACTGAAAATTCAAATTTTCCACATTAAAAAGCAACCCATCTGAGAAGTAGAAAACTGGTTTAATGCAGACTTTCAATCCCATGATGTTTAGTATTCACGTGGTATCCATGTACAGTGCCTTGTAAAAGTATTCATCCCCCTTGGCGTTTTTCCTATTTTGTTGCATTACAACCTATAATTTAAATGGATTTTTATTTGGATTTCATGTAATGGACATACACAAAATAGTCCGAATTGGTGAAGTGAAATGAAAAAAATAACTTGTTTCAAAAAAAATCTAAAAAATTAATAATGGAAAAGTGGTGCGTGCATATGTATTCACCCCCTTTGCTATGAAGCCCCTAAATAAGATCTGCTGCAACCAATTACCTTCAGAAGTCACATAATTAGTTAAATAAAGTCCACCTGTGTGCAATCTAAGTGTCACATGATCTCAGCATATATACACCTGTTCTGAAAGGCCCCAGAGTCTGCAACACCACAAAGCAAGGGGCACCACCAAGCAAGTGGCACCATGAAGACCAAGGAGCTCTCCAAACAGGTCAGGGACAAAGTTGTGGAGAAGTACAGATCAGGGTTGGGTTATAAAAAAATATCAGAAACTTTGAACATCCCACGGAGCACCATTAAATTCATTATTAAAACATGGAAAGAATATGGCACCACAACAAACCTGCCAATAATAATAATAATAATTAATCATTTAGCAGACCCTCTTATCCAGAGCGACTTACAGGAGCAATTAGGATTAAGTGCCTTGCTCAAGGGCACATCGAGAGATTTTTCACCTAGTCGGCTCGGGGATTAGAACCAGCGACCTTTCGGTTACTGGCACAACGCTCTTAACCACTAAGCTACCTGCCGCCCTGCCAAGAGAGGGCCGCCCACCAAAACACACGGACCTGGCATGGAGGGCATTAATCAGAGAGGCAACAAAGAGACCAAAGATAACCCTGAAGGAGCTGCAAAGCTCCACAGCAGAGATTGGAGTCTGTCCATAGGACCACTTTAAGCCGTACACTCCACAGAGCTGGGCTCTACAGAAGAATGGCCAGAAAAATCCATTGCCTAAAGAAAAAAAGAAGCAAACACGTTTGGTGTTCACCAAAAGCCATGTGGGAGACTCCCCAAACATATGGAAGAAGGTACTCAGAGCTTTTTTGCCTTCAAGGAAAACGCTATGTCTGGCGCAAACCCAACACCACTCATCACCCCGGGAACACCATCCCCACAGAGAAGCATGGTGGTGGCAGCATCATGCTGTGGGGATGTTTTTCATCGGCAGGGACTGGGAAACGGGTCAGAATTGAAGGAATGATGGCTGGCACTAAATACAGGGAAATTCTTGAGGGAAACCTGTTTCAGTCTTCCAGACATTTGAGACTGGGACGGAGGTTCAGGAAGGAAAAATAGGAAAAATGCAAAGGTGGGTGAATACTTTTGCAAGCCACTGTATGTTACCTGTGTTGTAAACTTGTGGAGAGGCTAATTGAATAATGTATTTATAGAACACGTTTCTCACACTAATTGATAATGTGTCAGTGACATTATTATTATATAATTCAGAGCAGAATAAAATATGCTGTTCTGTTCTGAGAGATGCTGGCTGCTTAAGGAAGGAGAGCAGATGGTGAAGTCAGTCATGCATGTACAGTTCACATGTCAAAAACACATGTACTCTCTGATGCTGTGTGTGTGTGAGTGAGTGAGTGAGTGAGTGAGTGAGTGAGTGAGTGAGTGAGTGAGGAATAATTGTATCAACCCGGAATCATCCAGGCTTTGTCTTATTCATTATAGGAGTCAACTTGTCAAAGACAAACAATACAACAAAACAAACTGAATACATTATTCCAAAGCCCAATTATTTCTCATCATGCAGTCTGATTCCAAGACCTCTTTACCACTGGCAAGCCAGGGGACTTATTATACAACCACTGAGTTTTCCTAAGAGGAACTTCTTATTGAATGTACTGTAGTATTGCACTCTGATCAAAACAGCATTTACAACACAAGGCGCTAATGATTCACATTATCATAAGGCGCTTGCAGTAATACTGTATCTCAAATGAGGAGGCACAACAATGGTGGTCAGCTACGACATGTTCACTGGGCATGTCATACATAAATCCCTACTTATGTATGCCCAAAGGAGACATCCAAATACAGAGCTCACTAAGGAAGAATTTCATCGGTTCATAATCTTCACCTGAAGACATTCCTGTAGTAGTTGAGGGCCCCGGTGAGGGCCCCTGGCTGGGAGAAGGCGTAGAGATAGGCCTCCATGTCCTCTGCAGTGAGCCATCGACCCTTCCTCCCAATGCCTGTACTACGGCTGGTGAACAGACCCTTCAGTGCCTACAGTACAGAGGGGACAGAAGGACACACTGGGTGAGTATGTGTGTCTCCGGATGTGCTCAAGGTGTGATTGGAACTGGATGGCACACAGAGAGAAGGTCGCTTATGTCACTGTCACAGTAATACAGGTCATATGAGGCTCTAGAAAATGCCATGGCGGTTGTGTTGACTACTGTGAGATGACCTACACTCAACTGAGAAGGACTTAGGCATAACATCATGGATGACAACCGTCTCTCTCCCCTACAGTATATATTGGAACAAAATAAATATGGGAATGCATAGCTTTTTTTTTTAGACATGATCAATGTGATTGCCTTATTGTAACATAGTTAATCATTATTAATTATCCATTGATATTCATGATAGCTACAAAAAAAAAAAAAAGAGGCACAGCCATCACAACAAGAATTCCCTCCCCTTCGACACACACACACACACACACACACACACACACACACACAAAATAAACTTCCTGTTGCCTGGAGCAGTTCTGTATTTTTCACCTTGAGATCACTCAAACACATGCAACATGCTTCACCTTGAAATCATTGATGGAGAGCATGAGCTCTGGGAAGCGAGGCAGCTGGAAGAAGAAGAAGTAGCTGGATTTGAGCAGCTGACTGGGATGACGCAGGGCATAATCTAGAAACATGGAGGAAAGAGGAGAGAAGAGAGAGGGAGAGAGGAGGGCAGGAGAGGAGGGAGGGAGGGAGAGGAGAGGAGGGGAGAAGAGGAGAGAACAGGAGAGAAAAGAGGAGAGGGAGAGAGGAGGGCAGGAGAGGAGAGGAGAGGAGAAGAGGAGAGAAAAGAGGAGAGGGAGAGCGGGAAAAGAGGAAAAGAAACCCAAAAAAGAGAGGATGAGAAAAATTGAGTAAGGAGCTCCAAAATAAATATAATATATATAATATGCCATTTAGCAGACGCTTTTATCCAAAGCGACTTACAGTCATGCGTGCATACATTTTTGTGTATGGGTGGTCCCGGGGATCGAACCCACTACCTTGGCGTTACAAGCGCCGTGCTCTACCAGCTGAGCTACAGAGGACTGCATACCACTTAGAATGAAGCAATGTTTTGGGCATGTATTCTATGTGGCATGCAAGTATGGACGTTAGAAGTGTGTACATTAAGAAATAGACGAATGCAGCGTAGTGCAGTTGCTATGGCGAGAGAGGCTGTGGATGTCTGCCAGTGACCTCCCCTCTATCCTCTCCTCTCACTTCCTCTCCTCCAGCCCAGTCTAACCAGCTGCTCCAGCTCCATATTAAAGCACTACTGTATAATTACCTCCTCCATCTTCCCCTCAAGGAAGGAGACTGAGGAACTACCAGATGGATGCAGCAAACACTGCATGGAGGTAATAATACCTCATAATTAAAGATGCTAATCATGCTAATAACCCCAGAGCCAAACATCTCTTCTCTAATTAGCACAAGGAGGAAGAGCAGGTTTCTCTCACATCCGATTGATTTAATAATTGTATATTTACATCCGATTGATCTAATAATTGTATATTTGTGACATACAGTAGGCTGTTTCATCTGTTGTTCATTTAAGGATGGTGATGGTGATGATGTACAAGTTAACACAGAGGGATAGGGGCAGTTCAGGACAATGACGTATCAGGGACTAGTCGATTGGTGTATTCAGTCCACAGTGTACCCACCTATGTATTCACCTATGTAGTCCCTGTCATTTGTCAATGTACATTTTTATGTATTTTATGCTTGACTTTTTTTGTTAAACTAATTTCCTTTGCAAAACTGAAACTTGAACTTGAAAACAGAGGGTTGTTATGATGTGCCAGTGAAGACAGAGGGGTGGGGGCAGTTTAGGACATACCACTGAAGACAGATAGATGGGGGCAGGTTAGGTCATACCACTGAAGACAGATGGATGGGGGCAGTTTAGGACATACCACTGAAGACAGATAGATGGGGGCAGGTTAGGTCATACCACTGAAGACAGATGGATGGGGGCAGTTTAGGACATACCACTGAAGACAGATGGATGGGGGCAGTTTAGGACGATGAGTTTGGTGACCATCTCGGGGTATTGGATGGCGAACAACCAGGCGATGGTTCCTCCCCAATCATGGCCGACCAAGTGACATCTGTTGTAACCTGAGGAGAGATGGAGTAAGTCTGTGAGTGTGTGTGTGTTTGTCCAGCACCATCCATTCATCTTCTCTGAGTTGAGTCTCCTTGCCAAGATACAGTACCTCCTGAAGTAGAACAGTCCTCTTACAGTGTGCAATGTGAACAATGTGATGCCTGATTATTCAGCTTATTAGTCATCTTCTTAGTCAGCGTATAGGGAACAACTGAGCCAGTCTGGTGTGCAAGTGCGACAGATTATGTTTTGTATTTTGGGCAGGAGTCTGGCATGATGAATATAATGTTGATTTAAAAAGGGTCAATATTTTGCCTACAAAGAAAATAATAGTCAGTTTTACTGCTATTTGAAATATCAGTCTGACACAAGGTGAGGGATACTGGTGTTACACAGACACAGAGGCCCCCAGGTCTGAGTGGATACTTCCTGTTTCACTGAGTGATAGAGAGCGTGCTCTGTGCTGTCTGCTGCCAGCCCAGCAGGCTGGGGGCTCTGTAATGTGTGTGTATCAGCACGACGACCCATGGTCAGTCACCATGAGTCAGACGAAGCCTGTCATGTCCTGCTGTGTTGTAGGCCCACAGGATGTTCACAGGCTGTCCAGTCCACACAGTATTACAATGAGAAACAAGTTTAACTTTGACTCAGCTCAGGACACCAGGCTGTGTCACCCTCCCTCTTTGTTCCCATGGAGTGATGTTTCATAATACGAGTAGTCATGGTCCCTAAAGTGTTCATCCCTGAATCAGAGTGGGCATGTTTTGTTTCTTTCATCATATATACAACATACACCTGTCTTCTTGTGTATTTCTGCATAAACTAAGTAAACATGGATATAAAATACAGATAAAAGATGTGGTTGTCCACTCTCCTCTCTTACCTAGGTATTCCACAATGTCCTTGACGTCTGTGACCAGGTAGTCAAAGCGGTAGCTCTCTGTGGATGACGGCAAGTCGGACTCCCCGTAGCCTCGCATGTCAACGGCCACCACACGGAACTCACTCTTAAACTCACGCAGCTGGTGGCGCCAGGAAAACCTGGGGGCAGGTGGACAGACAGAGAGAAAGAGAGAGAGAGAGAGAGTGAGTGAGTGAGTGGGGAGAGATTGAAAGAGAGAGGGAGAGAGCGAGAGACGGACCGAGACAGAGAGAGAGACACAATAACCATCTTAGTCTTGATGAGATGAGAAAGTCACACACAGGACAGTACTTCATAATTAAACCCTATCTCCACTACGGCAATCAAAAGAGGACATTCAGTATATTGCACACTGCTGAAAAACCACTTACACTTCTACCTAGGCATATATTCTTATATAACATACTGTGTTTCTCTCTTGAATATACCTACACAGTTGCTATATCTTAAACTGCATTATTTCTACTGGCACGCAGCTTCCCTTCTTCTCTTCCAAACTGAGTGCAGGTCACCTTTGTATAATATTAGATGTTTTTTTCCCCCGATTCTAATCCGCTCAATCATCATAGAGGAGAGCAAAAGCTCTCTAATTGAAGATCTTGTCTGCTGTGGATCTATCTGCTGTGGACTGGAGGCTGAGGCTCCTCAGAGCTCAAAGCCCCACAGAGGAGGAGCACAAGGCCTGACTGGGGTTCTGTTGAGTCAGGATAAGAGCTCTGAGGAGTAGTGCAGTTTAGGGAATACGGTGCCATTTGGGACACAGATCTGGAGCAGAGAAACCCAACATCTTAGAATATAGATGAGGTTTAAAATAACACAGGCACTTTGAGTTCCTTCACAGCCCCCCACCTCGCACCCAATCCCCCACACACCAAGACTCTCTCTATCCTGAGTGATAAGGTAAACTGGGGTTTAGCACTTTTTAAACACTGAATTTAGTAGGAGAAGAAAGTCGTAAGTGGAAGAGAGTCTGTCTGTCCAGCTAGCACGGCAGAGAGAGACGCTACATCCAAAATGGCACACTAATCCCTATTAAGTGCACTACATTTGACCAGGACCCATAGCGCTCTGGTCAAAAGTAGTGCACTATATACGGAATAGGGTGCCATTTGGGACACAGTTCATCATGGATTCCTGTGCAGTTGATGGGCAGTGAGGCGGAATAGACCCAAGAAGACCCGTTAATTAAGCCTGGTCCTGTCCTTTCTGCAGCTCTGTGAATTCCCTGAGATATGGACTAGCTTACAGCACTTGACAACCTCTTAATTCGGCCCCATTCCAGCGGTCGCCCTCACTACTACGCTCCATATAATTTTTTATGAAACATGGTGGAAAGAGGAACCTTAGAGCCTTAGCTATCCTAATAAGTAATGAAGTCTAATAGGAATATTGTAATTGAAGAATCACATAATATGAAGATCCCAACTGAGAGATGGTCTTATGATGCAGAAGTAATGTACAGCAGAGCAGAGCGTTGGTTACATGATACAGTACTGTTGTGTGGGATTGATACAGTAGTGGGCTACTGTTATGGGGTCGGTGTTTCATGGGGGTCCTGGTTGGTTAGTTTTGGAGCTCCTTTCCTAAATGCTTTCTCAGCATAAAAACACAAAAATGAACTGGCCAGGCAATACCAATACATTCGTTTAGTCTCTATGGGCCTGTTTCCTGGACACAGATTAAGCATAGTCCTCGACTAAAAAGCAAGATAAATTGAGAATTTCAATTGAAAGTGCCTTTTAGTCCAGAACTAGGCTTAATCTGTGTCCGGGTCGAAACACCGGCCCTTTATGTGTGTATAATGTGCAGATGCACTGTGTAGTCTGCTAAATGGCTTATTATTATTATTATTATTATTATTATTATTATTATTATTAGTCTAGATGTCTTACCAGAACTCTGGGAAGCCATGCAAAAACAGCATGAGCGGTTTCCCTCTCTCTCCAGCAGCGACATAGTGAAACCTCAGACCAGACTCCTGAGAATAAAGAAAGGAGACAGAAGACAGATCAGTCAGTCACCAGGGACACACTGCTATAGGATGTCAACACTTCCCTGATCACGTAGGCTCTTACTGTCTGCTGGTCTCGGTCTGCGTCCCAAATGGCATCCTATTCCCTATATAGTGCACTTCTATGGGCTCTGGTCGAAAGTAGTGCACTACATAGGGAATAGGATGCCATTTGGGAAGTAGATACTGTCTGCTCTCTGTGACATAAAACTCTCATCATCACTGTGTGCTTTATGGCGCTGTAAAGCAGGGATAGAACAGGGACAGAGCATGGCATCCCATAAATTCAGCCCTGGCCTGACTTCTGTCTGGTCATTCCAGTATGATGCATTCTTTATATTATGAAATCTGTCACTAACATTTATAGCCAATTCTATTCAAATTCTTGTGAATTTATGTTGCAATAGCATGTAGAAAAGGTTGTTATTATGGTCTACCCATTGAGTAAAGTGTGGATTAATTTGTTTGGTTTATATGCATGGACTACTGTAGTTTACTGTATCTAATTTCTGATTTAATAACATTGTCTAGTTGTACCGCTCAAGCGTTTTCTGGCCAAATGTAGCTACTTACTGGCACCAAGTTAAATCGCACAGGTTACTTTGGATATCAAATAATATAGGGGATTATTTTTACAACTGAACTGCCACATTCTTATTATGAGCATGCGTTTTATGCTATGTGAATCCTATATAAGGGACATTGTGTTCATAAATAAACATTTCAACAAAAAATACAAATGAAATGTTAATCTACAGTTTATAGCACCTTTAATCTTGGTACTCATATGAAATCGTGACATTTGTCACGATTTACTATAGCTGCTGCTGTTATAGGGGACTGTCCGTTCAGCACTACGGCGTGAGCGCATATACAGAGACAGTAGATTAGAATAATAACAGAAGCCTACGCTGCAAATATAATATCTGCATATAGTGTTTCCCTGAAATTCGCCAAAAAAGAAACACCACGATTTACACGTAGCCTGCAGGCCTATTTGGATTGATTTCTGATTTCAATACTACAAGCAAACTAGGCACATACGGAATTACCTTCGCAGACCTCTCATGCACACAAAATACTATTTCCCAATCCCAAATAGGCTCCCTCTCACGTGCAATGTAAAGTGTGCCATACCTTTATTCTAACGTAACAGTGGGTTCCCAAGGACGTGTCATTCAGGCAAGCAGGGGGAGTTTCGCGAATTCCCCACTGGAAGGTGGTTGACGGCCTTAAAATGATGCTCCACCAAAGTTTCAGCAGCGCTACGGCAGTGCATAGAGCACAATAACCGTATATCAACGACCAATACCCTAAAACTCGGATCTTCAGCGTGAGTCTGACTGTAAACAGGAGCAAGTTGTGGAGCACTCTCGTCATCTTTAAATTACTTAGGTAAAACGCAGATTACGTCACCTACGTATTGATTTATTATTTTGTTAATTATCTTGAAATATCTATCATCGTTATCCCGTAGCTCCGCTAACAGCGCATCTGCTTGTCCTGTCTGTCTGCCGCTGTCCTAGGGAGGATCCCTGAATGAAATGTACAAGAGGGGAGCAGCACGTCAGACTCACGCGTGCGTGTGATGACAGTAGAGGCTGTTTCTGAGACCCCGCGGCACCTGCAAAATATTATTTTCTGAAACCCCTTTCCACGTGTTTAGACTGCAAAATACGAGAGGTGGATGAGCAAGCAAATGCCTGTCTCAGATTGATCCAGGGACATGATTGTGACCTAGAGCTCTCTGTGATTAAAGGTGAAAGACAGTTAATGCCTCAAAGGGAAAGAAATGGTGATCGCTGACTCCTAGGGCTGTAATCCACTGCTCAATCCAAGGGTGCTGATATGGGAAGTAGGAATGTAAAAAGGTTAATAATGTACAGGACTGACTTCCAGTGAGTATGTAGCTATTATTGCAGTATATTGGCATGCAGTTGAGGGCATGAGTAAGACTAAATAAATATAGACAATTGCTAAGAATATACACTAAATTAAGGTGTAGTGAGTTCAATTTATCAAATCTTAGTCACTGAACAAATGCAAGTGTGTAGATCAGAATGTGCACTCGGTTTTCCAGTATTGAGTGAACTTTTTATTGTAATATAGACTCTTTCTGGATATCCTCCTTGATGGACTGGCTGATCATTAGTGCTTAACTTGGGCAGGAGCTCACCGGAACAGCAGCTAATGGGGATCCCTAATACATACAAACTGAGTACTGGCACCTAAAATGTTATATTGCTTGAGTTCCTACACCTCTTATAAAATATTAGCTTAAAAGTATTGTGAAGTTCCTTCACTTAAATAAACAGTACCAGCAACCAAAATGAGTACTATAACCTATTTCAGTCCAAGTCAAGCACTTCTATAATCATCCATGAAATCTCAACACTAAACAAACACAGAAAACACAGTGCTTCAATGAAAATCTTTTTTTATGATTTAGCTTTTAGTGTGATCTTCTCAAAATTATATTAGTTCTTTCTCTATAATGGTATGACATGCACTCATACCACAAGATACAGAATAAAGTGCTACTGTTCGTCATGTCAGAGAAATAAAAAACACTGCAGAATAGCTAGAACCATAGGATCAAACAAACCATTAACAAAGTCTTACATGTTGTCTCCCAAAACATTTAGTCAGGAATGGATCTTGATTAGAAAAAGCGAACAATGCAGGCATCAACAATGCCTAAAGTTCGCTATAAGCACACCACTATATATGGCACTTCAACTTTTTCAAGCAGAAACTCAAAACAAGGAAAGTGTATAGTTTTAAATAAGTCCCACATTTGAAACTTACATTTTGGCAAAGACCGACATCTTCAGCCTCCGTGTAACAAAATACCAAGTATGATTTCATACAGATAAACAAAAATATTTTATGTTCACACATTCTGGAACAGAAAGGCATTTTTATACTTAAGTCAGTCAAATAGGACATGTATTGTAAAAGTCAGAGCATCATATTGAAGATTTTTTCCACAAAAAGGTGCAGAATTGTAACTATGAATGAAGTATGAAGATAAGCACTATAACTGGAGAAACAATACAGTGCAGTACATGGATATATATAATAGTATTACTATTTGGGAGTGTAGCAAACTCAAAAAAAGGTCAGGTTATGCATTTCAGCCAAGTCAAAGAGTTGGAATGTTAAGAAGTGTGTAAACCGCTTGATGTGTACTGCAGTCATAGGAGGACTCACCTAGTATAGTGCCCCAAATGGCACCCTATTCTCTATATAGTGCACTACTTTTTACAAGAGCCCTGTGGGCCCTGGTCAAAAGTAATGCACAACAAAGGCAATAGGGTGCCATTTGGGATGTAACCTAGGTGAAAAGAAACAGAGCGAGGACTCCACGTGTTGGTGGAAACAGTTACATTTTCAACAGCTCTTCATTTTGCTAACTTTTTACTTAGTCTTCTTTTTCTCTAAGAGGTAAGCATTACTTCAGTGCAGCAGATATTTACAAAACCACCATCACCACAAGTAAAAAAATAAAAATAAAATAAAGACAAACACCATCTATCTATGGTCCATTGAGTGTTTTTTTGTTGCAATATCAATATTTTACATCTTACAGTATCTTCTTACAGTTGACAACAATACTAAAATGTACTGGGGTTTTGTTATGTGATGCTGCTATAGTACAGTACAAGCTTCCCCTGGTAAGGATAGTAATAGGCTGTCCCAAATGGCTCCCTATTCCCTATTATTGTACTAATTTTGACCAGAGCCCAAAGTAGTGCACTATATAGGGGGTAGGATTGTCATTTGGAAAGCAACAATGACCCGTTTTCTTAATTTAGATGCAGCTCGCTCTGTTCAGACAGCCAGTGTCTGGAGGGAGAGAAGGAGCCTAGGGTGCTGTCTACTGGAACACCATGCTCATTTATTTATTGTCCAACAACAGAAGACATCAGTCGGTCACAAGCTGCACTGTCTGCTGCCATTTTAGTTTAGTCCAGGTTCTTCTCAAACGTTGCCATGATGTCACTCTGCATGGTCATGTCAATGATACCAGACATCTGAGGAAGGAGAGGACGTAGGTTATGAGATTACACAGTCTGGGATTAAACTGTACAAAAGAACAGAAGAATGACTGGCATAACAAGATACATGGAAGAAAAAAAACAATGAACTGAAGGAGGTATTTTGTTAAAAATATTTTCTTAATGAGAATAACCTGTATAAAAGGTTAGATAAAAGGAACGTACAGCCTCTCGTCTGCGTCGCTCCTGTTCTCTCCTGCGGGCCATCTCCCTCTCCTTGTCCACAGAGGTCTGAGTAGTGAGGGGCGGAGGAGGGGTTGGGGCAGCCGCTGGAGGCTCCTCTTTCAGGGTCTCTGGAGCTTTAGGAGGCGGAGGCTCCACGATGGCCTCTGTCTGCAGGGGGATCTCTGCTGGCTCTGGGGTTGGAGTTCTACAGGGCAGGGGCTCCGGTTCTGCTGCTCTAGGTGGCACTGGTACTGGCACCGATACTGGCATAGTCAGGCTGAACAGAACACATCACAACAATGTCAGCTGGCACATCAAGTACCACTCACGTATTGATAGAGATCTACTGTTTTATTTGAGTATTTTGGGTGAGGCAGCATTACCTACAAGATATGAAACTGATAAGACTACAGAATAAATTAAGAAAATATGTTTATGAGTGAATGGATGAATAATACCTGCTCTTCCCAGAAGCCATCTCCTTCATCTGCATCCTCCTTAGAATCAGAGCTTTCTCTCGCTCCTCCTTCTCTATGGCTGCCCTGCGAAACTTATCAAAGCTCTCCTTCGATGACCTCACCGTGGAGGTAGTGGAAATGGACATCTTCCTCAGACTAGCCCAGGAGTCCGCATTCTTCAGGACAATATCCTACACAGGATAGTTTCACAAATGAAGTTACCTTTTTCGGACAAATAATATAAAACGCATCAATGGGCATGTATACAGTGTATTTCAAGTAATTAATGATGGTAGTGTTAAGTTTAATTCACATTTGCTTACTTTTTTGGCAGGCGTGTTTTTTCCGTCTGCAGTGGTTTTATTCGCTGGATGAGATAGGCTGGTGTTGCCACCATCAATCACACTGTCAGAGGGTCTGGGATCTGGGGAGGCAGAGTAAATAGAGTCCATTAAAACGATTTCTGTAAAGAAATTCTGAAGGAAAACATTTACACAGCGTACACGGACACACAGTTCTGCTTACTAGGCTGTTTCTGAAGCATCCTGTAGTGAGTCTCCTCCAGTGCTTCTGAGGGCCTCCTGTCATCCTTCACAGGCTGCAACGGGCTGTCTTGTAGAGGGGACAACAGTACTGGGCACGGCTGCTACCACAAAGTGAGATTTACAGTGTTAAACCTCCATTACCACTCCCAGGGCTAAGGCCAATGCTATTTCACACAATCAACCGGCTGTCTCCACTCATTAAGGACTTGGCAAGTGAAATACACATTTAAATCGCAACAGAAAGGAAAATAACACTGTAGACTTGTATCAATTTTAATCAAATTTCCTTCCAAAAAAATATACCAAATCAACTCATGCGATATTAATAAATGCCAAGGACAGAGACATTTATTTAAACAGTGATTTAATCCAGTGTCACAATTCATCCATCAACAACAGGAAGAGGAGAGCATACCTCATATCTGCTGGCAGCAGCCTGTAGGAAACCTACAGGAGGAGAGGTCAGAGGGGACAGCAGCGCAGACAGACCTGATGTACAGGAGAAAAACAAAGCAGTGTATTATTCTCCACATAGACACGAACACTGTGGATGTAAGCAGGCAGCAGTTGATGGGGAGCAGAGCGGGACAAGATATGCAGCCTGTGCTACAGCGATGGTGACATGGCATCTATAACACACTGTAAACAAAGAGACAAAACACACCATCTACAGACATGATCAGCTATGGGCTGAGAAGCAGGCAGCACACAGGGGAGTGGACATGCTAACAGCTACAAGCTAGGGGGGAGGGTGATGCTTAGCTGACTGAAGAGACCTTACCTTCCTGTTGTGCCCTATCAGGTGGATTGAGATAAACTGGCCCAGTTTTCACCTCCTGTGTCTGGCCTGGTGAATGACACTGAGGAGAGGGGAGGTGTGCTAGGGGAGAGGGAGGGGGCCGGGGCGAACAGAGTAGGCTGGAGGGAGGTTTGTGTGTGGGGGTGGGTGTTGTGCTGAGTGGGTCTGTGGGCAGAGTTAGAGTCAGGGAGGGGTCACAGGAGGAGGAAGAAGGGGGAGTGAGGGATGGGGTAGTAGGGCTCTCAGATGAGGGGTCTTGTAGTTGGGGCTGACTGTCAGTGAGCTGCAGGGGAGCCACCATGTTTTTGCGAGGTAGTGGTGCTGCTTTGGAACTAGGTCTTGAAGGCTGCGGAGGCAGGCGGCTGTGTAAGGCTGAAGACAAGTGGGGAGGGGGAGATTCAAGAGAAACAGTAAGACAAGGCTTCCATTCCAATCTGACTTCATAGCTAAAATCAACTACACCCATGAGACACAGAAACACTGCCCAGAGAAACCTGGCACTCCAGCTATTTAATCTCGAACACAAAAAATGCAATCCTCATGTGATTTCCACAGGGGCCCCGGTCCAGCCTGCGACTTTCCATGGTCTTAAAACCTGCTCCTTTCAGGAGAAATTGCATTTCCATAGCTAGGGCTGACACTAAGGACTTTGGAAGAGCAGTGTCAACCACCTTTAAATAATCAAAGATAGTGTTACAGAACTTGGCATGGTTGTCCATCGAGTTCCTTTACAGCCCACACAGAATGTGAAGGCAACAAGCGTTTATTACCTGGGGGTGACATGAGCAGATCTAGAGGAGGCTGGGCTGGGTGTTGCTGTGTAGACTGGCCTTTAGTGACTGCTGCTGGGGGTGGAGAGGCAGGCGGGGGCTGGCTGGTCTGGAGAGAAGACTCCGACGATGAGCCTTTCTTCACAGATTTCTTCTTTTTAGACTTCAGATGGGAAGGAAAGGACTTACAATTTATAATAAAAATGCACTGTAGTTCCAACCTTCAAGTATATTCATCCAAATATCACAAAAGTGAAAGTATAACCATGTGAATTAGACCACTAGGTTAAAGGAAGTAGGGCCTATGTTACAGATTTACCTTCGTCTTGACCTTGTGGGGTGTGCCTTTGCTTTTGTTTTTCACTGAAAGAAAGGCACAATAGTAGTTTAATTTACCCACTGTTGGATAACTGGAAAATAAAAACTAAGATCTACTTCACTAACCTGAAATAATACCAAAACAATTCCACTGACCTACTCTGGAATCACTACTCTTTCATACCAATTTTCAGTTAAAGCTTAAGTTGTGGTTGCAAGCAAAATGTGTCAAGTAGGCTTTAACGATTTGTGACAAAAATGAAAAGAAAAACACAACTTAACAGTAAAATTGTCTATCAAAATGTATTTATTTGAACCTCTAGGTGTTGACCACCAAGACAAATACGTTTAAATTCTAACTATGTTAGGTTAAACTGGAACAAAAAAACATTAGCACTGGCTACAAAATGCAGTAGTGCAGCAGAAATCCTACTCCATCAAGGTCTGCATTAACGTTACAATCTGGCGAGTACTTTAAATACATCATAGATTGTATGCGTTTTAAGCTAATATTGCTCCTTACTAAATCGTGCAAAAACCCAACACAGAAAGTACAAAAATCAGAGTACAATCAAAACCAGTGTAATAGTGATGAGGACCAGCTTTGACTCTGCAATGGTTCAGAGTATGGAGGGTGAGATGAGGGGGGTGAAGAGCATGGTAACGCTGTCTGGTACTTCTCTAGCCCTACCCATCTGATTTTTGCAATGTTTATCAAAGATTTATAGCTACCGGTAGGAGTGAAAATAAGATGTTTAGCTTATAACTAGTGCCTGGTCTGTATGGGCAGTTTAAGAACTTGTCCCTATTCTTAATTGACTTCAGATTTGGACGGTAGCAGCAGTCTGGGGCCCGTTGGATAATTGACATTTTGCACAGAAGGCTGGCTGGCTGGCCTCAAAGGAAGGTCAAATAAATTCAGTGAAACTGCAACAAAACAATAACATTATTAAACATAAATATAGCACCCTAATAATCTGAAGGAAGAGGTTTGTGTGACAGAGTTGGCTATATAGACAGACTAAGCGTACATAATAATAAAATAAAACATACAAAAATACACATTCATATTTCTTCAAGTATTATGGTTTTGCCAGCAGGTGAAAAAGTGACAGAGTTCTGTGCTACAGGGGCTAGAGAATCCCAGTGGGTTTTAAGCCATATATTGTTCTCTGTGTAGAGAGTGGGGAAAGGGAGTGGGTAGGTAGGGTAGTGCTTAGTGCTGAGGAGAACAGCTAACCTGATTCAGAGTCCCTGCTATCAGAAGTGCTAGAATCACTACTACTGCTGGAGCTGTCAGAGCCGCTGCCCTCACTGAGATGGGACGGCTGGGCCAGGTCTGGGACAGCAGGAGCCATGGGGAGCTCATCTGGAGGGAAACAGAGAGGGACAACTGTCACGTATAGGACAACAGAGAGAAAGACTGAAGCAAGCACTGCACAGTTGAGTTATTCACTATTGGAGAGTAGAGAGAAAACATAGAAGAACCCATATTCCCTGACCCTCCTAAGGACAACAAGGCCCCTAGATCACAGACACACTGGTCCTTGACAGAGCCATATATACATTTGAGGGAGAGAGGCCAGGTTTTAGAACGGCCGCCATATTAGCGCCCATATAGAACTTTATTCTTGAAACGTTGGTGATGTAACAAAACGAGAGCGCCTCCGACTGTTCCCTAAGAAATGACCCACTGTAAACAAGCAAAACAAGTTGTTATTGATTAGCATTCGGGATAATGTGTATCCAAGTCTTTACTGTGTTGTAGTGTCAACAAATTGCATATCTGCTTTCAATGGACATCTTCATAGGTTTTGAAAACTATCAGAAATAAACATCATAAAGCAAAAGCGTTATCACTTAGCAATGGCTATGGAAGAGAAAGTGGCGCTCTCGGAACGTTCAACCGCATTGGCCCAACTCTTTATTTACACTGTATGGCTCTGGTCCTTGCTACCACAGCTTCAGGGTTTACTTACTGGTTGTCTTTTTCTTCTTGGCCAGTGAGCTCGGCTCCTCAGTAATACTCTGGAGATGTTTCTCTGAATCCTGCTTCTTCACAGTCTGCATCTCTCCTTTGGTTTTCACCAGCTTATTCACTGGAAGAAAGAAGATGGAAAATAACTATGTCATTTGAGCCTGGTAATGTCCTTGGTCAGCAGTACAGAGATCTAAATTATGTGCAATTATCAACCCCCAAGGAAGCTCAGAAAGAAAGGTGTGTACTACAACTACTCACGCTTGGGTTTCTTGGGCCGTTTCCTGAGGCAGGTCATGGCGAAGCTCTCCAGGGCCCTGAGGGTGGAGGGCTTGAGGGTCTCAAAGTCGATCTCGATCTCCTCAGGGTTGGAGTCTCTGAGCGATGCCTCCCTGGCCTGAATGATGTTCACCACCTTGCCCAGTTTGTCCCCCGGAAGCTTGTTGATGTCCAGGCTCAGCTGCCTCTTCTCACCGTACGACATGGGCACCGCTGGCACCTCTTCCTCATCAGACTTGTAGGGCACCACTGGGAGCGCCATCCTCCTCCTCTTGCAGTGCCTACAGAGGGGTGAAAAGACATTAAGAAACTCTAGGACAATGGAAGTTTGTTTCAAAGTAACATAGGCAACTGGCAACAATAGTTTGAACAAAATAGATAATAATCCTGTGTATTGGCTGAAGAAAAGGAGTCCCACTGGGGATAGGGATTAGAACACAATTAGAGCAATTTATCAACAATGTATTGGTCACTTACACAGCAGGCGTGCCCTTATTGATGCCCCTCTGCTGTACTTTGTGTTTCCTCAGGTCTTCTTCATGCTTCGGTCTACTACTCGTTTCCTTCTTCCTTCTTCTCTCCTTTGATTTCTCTTTCTTCTTTGGTTTGAGCAGGGGCTCCTGGGTGAGTTTCTGTAGCTGATCGTGCACCGCTTTCAACTGAAAAGAAGAGGAGGAGAGGGGGAATCAGTTAGATACAAGGTAGTAGGTAACAGAACAGTAATGTCAGCATGCCCAGGTAAGATGACACAACATACCTGTTCCTCTAGTTTAGCCAGCCGTAGAGCTCTGGCCTCCTCCTCTTCTTCCTCCTCCTCTTCCTCCTCCGTGCCAGAGGAGGACTCCGATTCAGACAAGCTCTCGCTGTCACTGCTGCCTGTGCTGGAAGAGCTCTCAGGCCCATCTCCTCTCCCTTTCTTGTCCCTGTGGTGACCGTGGTGTCCTGGATCACCAGCACTCCTCACTGGCTCGTCTGGAAGCTTCAGCCAGCGTGCCTCAAACACATCCTGGTGGGTAGGGGCCACATGTCATCTAGTCAAACCTTCTCACCAACCATCTATTTTAATTCATATTGTACTTTCGTTATTGCATCGCAATTTATTTAGACAGCTTCTAGGGACTGGACTGGCTGAAACCAAGGGCAATCATACCTGGAGTTTTCTTGCCATAATAACAACCTCGTGGGTGGGTGGGTTGTATTTGTAACAGTTGGAAAACATGAGTCTGAAATCAGCAGCAAACTCCTGGGCATCCATGTATTCACGTCCGTCCATTTTTTTCTGTGAGAAAACACGTACATCTTCAGTGTCATCACAAATACTGTAATCTTCATAATAGTAAGAGAGAACAAGATACAGCTAGACCAAAGTAACCCTGGCAGATACTAACTAGCCTCTCTTGTTCAACACAAGTTTAGTTTAGTGTAATACGGCTATCTAACCCGTATGGTGCCCAGGTCCATGGGCTGCATGATGATGTCGTGGTAGTCACGTAGACCCAGGGCCTCCGTATCCACCGGCTTATAGAAGGGCCAGGCGTAGGCCGCGTGCCTCTTGGTGAACATCTCCTTCAGGATGCAGTTACAGAAGCGGAGCTGATCAGAGAGCTTACTCTTCTTGCTCTGGTGGTGCTGGGGAGAGTCCGGCAAGTCTTTCCTGGGGGGTTTGATGGGCCGACCGCTGCCCCGCCTGGAGAACAGCTTACAGGCTGTCGAGCCATCAATGATGGGGGACGACTTGCAGCTGGTGATCGGAGCAGAGGCTGTCGGCGTGGTGGTGTCTGCTTTTCTCTTCACACCTTTCTTGATCTGAAACGATATGAATACAACAGGGGTGGGTGTTATCTGAGAAGGGTGGAAATGCAATCACAAAATACAGACTAAACAGAGTTTGCACAGTATACATGTTACAAAGTATTCTGTAAACTACAAAAGCGATGTTTATGTGGCATGTATAAGTGGTATAGAGGTTAAAGCTGCTGTCAAAATATATACAGTACACACTGAGGTAATTGTGAAGAGGTACTGACTTTGGCTGCTATGTGTGAGGAGAGCTGGGCAGCAGGGGGGACGGTGTGGAGGGCCTCAGGAGGGATGACTGTCACCGTCTGCTGGAACACCACCTCAGACACAGGGGACTGGGGCCTCAGCTTCACCACACCTACACAGAGGAAGATATTTAGCAGGCAGAATGTACTCCTAGGAATACATGAAAGATAGTACAGCGCTCTATGGCCCTGGTCGAAAGTAGTTCATTATAAAGGGAATAGGGTGCCACCCATTTGGGACGCATACAATGTATGTGCACGATTAAGCAGCTGGTGCAGCCTACCAGCAGAGGAGGACTTCCTCCCACCCTTCACTGGTGTCTTGGTTGTGATGTCAGATATCTCAGTCTCTTCCTGGGGCATCTCAGCCACTCTCTGTAGGAAGATCTTCTCCAAGGCTTGGGCCATCAGAACTATGTCATCTCCAGGCTGGAAAAAATGTAATCACAATTATTGCGCTTTCTGTCATTCAATAGGAGACCATGTAGGCCTACACTACTGGTGTGTGGCGAATGAATACAACACGATTATGAAATAAATAAATAAAAAATCCTTACCCGATTATATACATAGCAGTTGGTGAAGAGTTTGTTGAAGTCCTGTATGCATTCCAATGCCTTGCAGTAATAATTATTCTGAAGACGCTTCTTGATGGTGCTCAAGTCCATTGGCGTCTTGATAATTGTATAGTAATCCTAAAATAGAGAAACAATGGGAAGTTGTTAAATACAAAAGTTAAGATTCTTAAGTGGCCATGATGGACGTGCATGGAGGAAATGCAGAAAAATAAACAAGTAAAATAAAACATTTGACAATTACATTTTAGTAATTTAGCAGACACTTACCTAGAGCAACTTGGTCAGTGCACTCAACTTACACTGAACAAAAACATAAAACGCAACATGTAAAGTGATGGTCCCATGTTTCATGAGCTGAAACAAAAGATCCCAGAAATGTTCCATATACACAAAAAGCTTATTTCTCTCAAATTTGGTGCACACATTTCTTTACATCCCTGTTAGTGAGCATTTCTCCTTTGTCAAGATAATCCATCCACCTGACAGGTGTAGCATATCAAGAAACTGAATAAACAGCATGATCATTACATAGGTGTGGCATATCAAGAAGCTGAATAAACAGCATGATCATTACATAGGTGTGGCATATCAAGAAGCTGAATAAACAGCATGATCATTACATAGGTGCACCTTGTGCTGGTAAGAATAAAAGGCCACATTAAAATGTGCAGTTTTGTCACACAACACAATGCCAGAGATGTCTCAAATTGAGGGAGCGTGCAATTGGTATGCTGACTGCAGGAATGTCCCTCAGAGCTGCTGGCAGAGAATTGAATGTTAATTTCTCTACCATAAGCAGCCTCCAACGTCATTTTAAAAGAATTTGGCAGTACGTCCAACCGGCCTCACAACCGCAGACCATCTGTAACCACGCAAGCCCAGGACCTCCACATCCGGCTTAGTCACCTACGGGATAGTCTGAGACCAGTCACCCAGACAGCTGATGAAACTGAGGAGTATTTCTGTCTGTAATAAAGCCCTTTTGTGGGGAAAAGCTCATTTTGATTGCCTGGGCCTGGCTCCTCCCAGGCCCACCTATGGCTTCGCCCCTGCCCAGTCATGTGAAATCCATTGATTAGGAGCTAATGAATTTATTTCAATTGACTGATTTCCTTATATGAACTAACTCAATAAAATCTTTGAAATTATTGCATGTTGCGTTTATATTTTTGTTCAGTATAGTAAGGAAAAACAACCATATATAAAAAGTCATTGCAAGTAACAAAAAGTGAGACTCACTGGAATGTGCAGTCCGACAGCATCGACAGGCGTCCTGAAAGGCCAGGAGAAGTTGTGTCTCCACAGGGCCTTGACTACCACCTTCTCCAGGTACTGCAGCTGGTTGGTGAGGCGACCAGGCTTCTTTGGGTTCTTGAACTTCGGCGGAGGAGGGTTCACGCCTCCCACCCTGGACATCGAGGGGCATTTGGCGTCTGTCATCGTGATGCAGTCCGAAGCGCAGTAGACACGGGTAGCAGTTCAGAGCGACACTTATTTTCCGTAGCTCAGCTCTCATCACACATCTTCCTCCAAGACTACTGAAAGAGAGGGGTGATTTTCAGCATGGATGTGCATTTCTCTATAGATAACTGTATAATAATAATAATAATGACAAAACCCCTTTTGATCCCCTGGTACAATATCCAGAGCAGAATCACACTGCCATGGTGATAAAGTTGATGAATTTACCGTTTTATTAAGATGGGAAGGCTTCAGCCACAATTTAAAAAAAAACACAGCCTTGAAAATGCCATCTGCATAAAATTAAAGATGGCTCTGAAAGCCCAATAGGTAAACCCATCACTGCCATATCGTACACCAGTGTGTCCATAGACGGCGCCATACAGGCACATTGATGTGGCGATTTTGTGCAACAAAAAAAAACAGTTTTACAAAATAAAATTACGAGCAAAACATAACTACAAAAAGCAAACAATTAATCCTATGCTATTCAGAACTGATTTCTACTGCCACCTACTGGAACTGTTTATTTTGGGCTACAGGCAACATTACAATTCTGATGTCCAATGTTGTGGCATCTAAAGCTCCAAATTTGCTTACCTCAACTAACTGTAAGTCGCTCTGGATAAGAGCGTCTGCTAAATGACTAAAATGTAAATATGTCAGAGGAATATGGCTTGACAAACAAAACCGCAGATATTTGTACTAATTCTCCCATCAGAACCCACAGCAAAGCCCCTCTGTGAGCAGTCCTCTCCTCTACCATCCAACCAAATGGTCTTATGAAAAGTATGGGCGTATCAATTGACTCTACAAAGCACCATGCCAAGTGATGAACTTGTAAGCATCTATGTTTTCAGTCAAACATTTTGGACAATTAGTTACACTCAAATAAGTAGCAACATTCTAGGCATCAAGCATTAGGCCTCTTCACTTCGCAGAAAAAAATAGAAAATAGTCACTAAGTTCAAGGTTCTGCATCACAGTCTCAATGTTATATTCCAGGAAAATGGCTATTACATATTTGTATGATGATTCAACTTAACCCCTTGTTATTCCATTCAAAAACATTCATAAAGTACCTAACTTTAAGCCATGAAAATGATTCAACATAAGATGAATTACATAACATACGAACAAACTACGCTGTCCATAATACAGTAAACTATCGGCCCAATTTCTCTGGGAAATGCCCAATCAGTCAAACGTTTTCAACTTTTCACTCATAAAATGAGAAAAACACTTCCAACAGACTTGTAGGCAGGGGACGTTTAGTGTCATTCACCATCTTGAAATTCAAACTTGGTAGCTAACAGGTCACAAAAAAACATATGTGCTGGCACAGATGGATGCCTATGTTACCCACTTATCCAATCAAGAATATTGCAATCTTCCAAAAAAGGTACACATTAAATGAGATGTAACTTTTGCCCATACCCAATCAAAGAATTTACATTACAAGTTATGTTGATATTTCTAGGCAGTTTATTTTTTCTTTCAATAAATACAGTGTACTTTTACAGATAAACTATAATTTGTCCTCCCAAGGACATACAAAACAGAAAATAAACATTAAAAATAAACATTAGAAAATGCAATTCATAACAAGACTAAAATGTGTTTACAATTAACGTTGCCTAATGTTAGATAATTAAGTAGTATGTTATAAAAAAAATACATGCAGCTAATACTGAACAAAACATTTTTGGGGGTGCAAAACTTAAGCTCTGGACTGAATAGAAAGAAAAACAACTTCATGCATTTTTATTTACTAGAAGAACCTAACGTTACAGATGAATGTGTGTATTACATGTGAGAAGTGATTGATATATAGGTGCATTTTATCATTTAAACATGCGGTTGTTTACTCACTAGTTACCACAGCCACGAAAAACAACAATGCATCACTGTGCAATTTCTGACTGCCCTCTACTGGTAGACATGGGAGTAACTAGTTGGCATCATTAGCCATCAGGCCAGGGTCTGTGCTATTGGAATCCTTGGGAAGTCCCTTAGAAGCTCAGTTCTGGTGACCTTTTAAAACAGGCCATTTACTCCAAAATTAATGAAAATAAAATGATGCCGACAATCTAAAATATAATTTCCAACTCCAGAAACGGGCCCAATAACATATTGGTAAAAGTGTTTAAATTATTTCAACATAATATTTATATATTTCTTAATTTCATTATTTTACTTTTAGATGTGTATTGTTGTGAATTGTTAGATACTCTTGTACTGTTGGAGCTAGGAACACAAGAATTTCACAACACCTGCAATAACATCTGCTAAATATGTGTATGTGACCATGCACAGAGTATATTATCATTCGTTATGCACTCAAAAAACATATTATTTTTGTTTCTATTACAAAGTGTGTCATTGCACTTTTAAGACACCATTGCGCCTTTAAGAGTTCTGTTGTGCATTTAAAATACCCAAATGCAGGACAAGAGGATGATTTTGCAGGACAGTGTAGTCTACATTAACTTTTTTAGGGACTATTCAGCTAACCATCCTAAAATCTTATAAGAAATGAGGTGGTGTAAACAGTAACACTATGCTATTATATTTGGTTCTGTTATGTAGAATCATTATGTGATCTTCCAATACATTTATTCAGCTTTGATCTTACTTTACTAAACAAGCACCATTGTGAGCAGTGGCGAGTGCACTCCAGCAGTACTACACCCCTGCTTCACCAAACAAGATAATTGAAAAGCACCTAGTCTACTCTTTTGCCTCATGCAACATTTGGTGATGCAGAAACGAGAGTCCACGTGGGGCTCTTTTATGAAAATCTGGGAATATTTGGCCACGGATACATTGCTGGTTGGTCTCAGCTCTCAGGGAATGTAAAACAGTTAGGAAGGGAGACTTAAAACAGGATAGAGTGAAGTACCAGAAAATATGTTAAAAGCAACTAATGAGCATGAAGAGCCTAAGGTTTGACGAAATTACCTTATATCTTTCAGTCTAATACAGCTATTAACTTTTGAAGCTCTGTCAGAAGCACGCTTTTTGTAAGTAGTTAGTCCCAATTGTCCTCCCAAGTTTAGCTTAAATTTATCCTGATTTAAGAAATGTGATGTTGAAGATAGGACTATGACATTGGCCTACGTCTCGCGCAGAATATCAGATCTCAACAAAGATTGGAGATGTGTTTAACGCCTCGATCACGTCAATGCGCTAAATGGTATGTATGCAACAAAAGTTCAACATTCGCCTTCTGCTAACATTTCTGTCAAGCCATCTACCCATTAAGTTTGATGCACCGCAAAGCAAAGCTGCAAGGCAAACGCAGCGTTCCATTGGAAATGAACGTACTTCTTATGTACCAGAATGCAAGACACGGTCAGTGTGATTGAGGCCTTAAAGGCGCTACATGGTCATTCTGACGTCTGCAATGGCCATGTAGCATACTTCTTGTGCATCGCAGAACAGCACAGAGCTTTTGTGAAGGAAGTTAAGAGTTCATACAGGACATCTCGCCCTCACCTACCGTCAACAAAATCATGTCAATGCGGAACTATACTGAGCCCTCCGCATTGTTACAACATTTCAGACGCACATGGCGAAGCTGTTCGTCTGAATTCAATTTGGCCTCTGCGTGCCTCCGGTGGTTCCACATTTGCGCCACACCATCCATACAGCATCTCCGACCACATTTTCGGATCAAGCATGAATTGACTCTTACACACCGCTGTTTGAGTTCAGCATCGAAGTGGTGCGCGTTATAGACTATTTAAATGCCTTCATCTGAATATAGGAGTGTCAGAAAAAACATGCATGTCAGTTCAGTGCACACAGCGTAACAGAAAATAAAATATTTGAGAAGACACGCGTTTTGTAATATATCTAGTAGAACAGACATGCTTATGTAGGTAATAGGCAGCCAAACGTCTGCTAAATTACTAAAATGTAATGCAAATCTCCAAACCACCCCCCCTGATATTTATATTGCGGATCTACACTGAAAAAACGACCTCTTCAGAATCCATGACGGAAATCCGTCGCAGTGACGGAGAACTTTAACCCCTGCTGTACATCGCCAGCTAGCCAACCTTAGTCAACTGCAATAATAATTAGCAGACTAGTTCGTTAAATAACTTCGACTTTAACAATGTTAATTTCTAGTTAACGTTACAATCGTTACCTATAGTTTTTGCGAATCATTGGTCAACTCCACGCTTGCATCACGCAATTAACATGGTTGGACCGAAATGTGGCTAGCGCGTGAGCTAGATTAACAACGCGAAATTCGTCCCCAAACTCGAAAGCTTCGCCCAGCCTACAAAATATCAAATTCTACCTTATGTCGCTAATGCTTGACTCCTAAACATGGCGATTTTTTGCACTGAATGTGAAAAGCGAATCTTAGTTGGCTAGTTATAGCTTGTTAGCAATGCTAGTTAGCTTACGTAACAAAATGGTGACAGGAAACGATTTCCGTGTCAAGGGCCCACACAAAAAGGAGGCCAACCGCTCAAACTTGAAACAGCTCCCCCCCACACACGCCTTCCGTTTCAACGTTATAAGGAGATACACTGAAAATAACCAGCTGATTAAATGCAATGTGTTGGATATATATCCCGGACCTCTTTTCACATTTACCTTTCCGTCTCTGGCACAACAAGATTGTTTTTACTGCCGAACTGAGACAGACGCTCTTTGCCGGCCGTGTTCTGCTGGAACGATGCCCAATGAAACTGTCGCCGATGATGCGGTGGATAAAAATGTTGCTATTTTTAGTTTGCTAACAAATAATAAAAAAAACTATGCACGGTTTTAACAATATCAAGGAGGTTGAAAAGTAGTCTTCAATGGCGGACGTCTCTATGGGCAACCGCCTCATATTTATACACTTCAGTTCAGAACTCGAGCGGTGATTGGTCAAACAAGCTCACGTGATACATTCAGTCCATTTCTTCACTAGCGTGGGAGAGGATTTCGTTTTACTGAAATAAAAATATCCTAGATATTGTAACATCAAACATCGGTTCACCTTGAGCTCACTGACATTCGCGTCCTCTTTTTCGATGCGGTAACCTAGATATTTTGAAAGTTAGAGAAGGCACTCCTGAAAAACAAACACGGAAAAGCAGGGTATTTTTCAAATAGCAACATAACTGGTCAAACCACATCACATGACCATTCTAGAACCTTCCATTGATGTGTAAGTATGAAAATTGCCGCTAAACAATACATTTCTTGCGAACATTATACACAAATGTGTTTCTAATCGCCTGTCCCAAAGAAAGCGTACAGCCAAGCGGTGTAGCTGGTTCAGCTAAGAAAATCACAGTTTCTAAACCCAGAAGCGCAACATCGCGAGACTTCCGGGAACTCTTGCCAAACAGACCAAACAGACCAATCCGGGGTTTGGGGTTTGAGAAGTCAATGAGAGAATTGAACAATTCTTCATTAGTTGTTAATCTTCTCGAAATCTAAAGGCACAATCTAGATTCTAGCCAATGACTTAAGTAGTTGAACATGTTATTACTCCAATCTCGTGAAAGTGACAAGCTGACACGTTTTAATTTTCGTCAAAAATAACTTTATATCGAATGAGTGCCTCTGATTTGACGGCCTGCACATGCGCAGTTCGGCGCGAGACCACCGTTAGACCCGATGACGTTTTCTACGCATGAGCTTAGCTAGCCAACGTCGCCATGATATCGCCTACAAGTGTGATCGGGGATTTCTATTGGAGAAGCAGTTTTAGCCTATCTACATACTGTACTGTCTTTGGAAATATGTTGAAATGCTTTTCGAGTGGGTGGGGGGGAATTCCGTCAAAATACGCATGCGTACTCTTTGGCTCTGCGATTGGCTCAGTAATTGGGCCTTACCTGACGTCATGTCTAGCCTTGTTGTTGGCTCAGCTGATACAGAATTGATTTGAACCAACCAGTGGGAAGGTGAAGTGTTGGGGAAGCTACTCAGAAAATATAGTTTACCAATTACTTTACACTAGAAGAAGTCACTGTTACAAGCCGGCTGCCACCCGGTACTCTACCCTGCACCTTAGAGACTGCTGCCTTATGTACATAGGCATCGAACACTGGTCAATTTAATAATGTATACATACTGTTTTACCCACTTCATATGTATATACTGTATTCCAGTCAAGGCTCATCCTATATAACTACTGCTGTACACACCTTTTCTATTCATATACTGTCCATCAGTGGAGGCTGCTGAGGAGAGGACGGCTCATAATAATGGCTGGAACAGTCAATGGAATGGCATCAAACACATGGAACCCATGTGTTTGATGTATTTGATACCATTCCACTCAATCCATTACCACCAGCCCGTTCTCCCCAATTAAGGTGTCACCAACCTCCTGTGCTGTCCATACTGTCTATACTCACCATTGTATGTATTATATACATACAGTTGAAGTCAGAAGTTTACATACACCTTAGCCAAATACATTTAAACTCAGTTTTTCACAATTCCTGACATTTAATCCTAGTAAAAGTTCCCTGTCTTAGGTCAGTTAGGATCACCACTTTATTTTAAAAATGTGAAATGTCAGAATAATAGTAGAGAGAATTATTTATTTCAGCTTTTATTTCTTTCATCACATTCCCAGTGGGTCAGAAGTTCACATACACTCAATTAGTATTTGGTAGCATTGCCTTTAAATTGTTTAACTTGGGTGAAATGTTTCAGGTAGCCTTCCACAAGCTTCCCACAATAAGTTGGTTGAATTTTGGCCCATTCCTCCTGACAGAGCTGGTGTAACTGAGTCAGGTTTGTAGGCCTCCTTGCTCGCACACGCTTTTTCAGTTCTGCCCACAAATGTTCTATAGGATTGAGGTCAGGGCTTTGTGATGGCCACTCCAATACCTTGACTTTGTTGTCCTTAAGCCATTTTGCCACAACTTTGGAAGTATGCTTGGGGTCATTGTCCATTTGCGACCAAGCTTTAACTTCCTGACTGATGTCTTGAGATGTTGCTTCAAAATATCCACATAATTTTCCTTCCTCATGATGCCATCTGTTTTGTGAAGTGCACCAGTCCCTCCTGCAGCAAAGCACCCCCACAGCATGATGCTGCCACCCCGTGCTTCACGGTTGGGATGGTGTTCTTCGGCTTGCAAGCTGCCCCCTTTTTCCTCCAAACATAATGATGGTCATTATGGCCAAACAGTTCTATTTTTGTTTTATCAGACCAGAGGACATTTCTCCAAAAAGTACGATCTTTGTCCCCATGTGCAGTTGCAAACTGTAGTCTGTCTTTTTTTATGGCGGTTTTGGAGCAGTGGCTTCTTCCTTGTTGAGCGGCCATTCAGGTTATGTCGATATAGGACTCGTTTTACTGTGGATATAGATATTTTTGTACCTGTTTCCTCCAGCATCTTCACAAGGTCCTTTGCTGTTGTTCTGGGAATGATTTGCACCAAAGTACGTTCATCTCTAGGAGACAGAACGCATCTCCTTCCATGGGCGGTATGATGGCTGCGTGGTCCCATGGTGTTTATACTTGCATACAATTGTTTGTACAGATGATCGTGGTACCTTCAGGCGTTTGGAAATTGCTCCCAAGGATGAACCAGACTTGTGGAGATCTACAATTTTGGCTGATTTCTTTTGATTTTCCCATGATGTCAAGCAAAGAGGCACTGAGTTTGAAGGTAGGCCTTGAAATACATCCACAGGTACACCTCCAATTGACTCAAATTATGTCAATTAGCCTATCAGAAGCTTCTAAAGCCACGACATCATTTTCTGGAATTTTCCAAGCTGTTTAAAGGCACAGTCAACTTAGTGTACTTCTGACCCACTGGAATTGTGATACAGTGAATTATAAGTGAAATCATCTGTCTGTAAACAATTGTTGGAAAAATTACTTGGGTCATGCACAAAGTAGATGTCCTAACCGACTTGCCAAAACTATAGTTTGTTAACAAGAAATGTGTGGAGTGGTTGAAAAACGAGTTTTAATGACTCCAACCTAAGTGTATGTAAACTTCCGACTTCAACTGTATGATACCAGGAAGAATGGCGCTGGAGGGGATGGCTGCCGTTTTACGGGCTCCTAACCAATTGTGCTATTTTGTGTGTTGTTTCGCATTGTTTGTAACTTATTTTGTACATAATGTTGATGCTATCGTCTCTTATGACCGAAAAGAGCTTCTGGATATCAGAACAGCGATTACTCACCTCGAACTGGATAAAGATTTTTTCTTTAATGAGTTGGAAGGGAAGGGTATAATGTTAATCCCAAACAAGGCCCAAGTCCCCATCATTTGCATGAAGAAAAGAAGGTTACCCACTCGTCAGCGAGTGGGTAACCCGCCTCTACCATCCGTTCTATTAGCCAACGTGCAATCACTGGAGAATAAACTGGATGAGCTACTGGTTTTGCTAGCACAGACTGGAATATGTTCTGTTTATTTAGTAAATATTTTCTTAACTCTATTGTCTTAAAACTGCATTGTTGGTTAAGGGCTTGTAAGTAAGCATTTCACGGTAACGTCTACACCTGTTGTATTCGGCGCATGTGACAAATACAATTTGATTTGATTGATTTGATATATATTTATATTCCGGACTCTGACATTGCTCGTTCTGATATTTCTAAATATATATACAGTGGGGAAAAAAAGTATTTAGTCAGCCACCAATTGTGCAAGTTCTCCCACTTAAAAAGATGAGAGAGGCCTGTAATTTTCATCATAGGTACACGTCAACTATGACAGACAAATTGAGATTTTTTTTCTCCAGAAAATCACATTGTAGGATTTTTAATGAATTTATTTGCAAATGATGGTGGAAAATAAGTATTTGGTCACCTACAAACAGGCAAGATTTCTGGCTCTCACAGACCTGTAACTTCTTCTTTAAGAGGCTCCTCTGTCCTCCACTCGTTACCTGTATTAATGGCACCTGTTTGAACTTGTTATCAGTATAAAAGACACCTGTCCACAACCTCAAACAGTCACACTCCAAACTCCACTATGGCCAAGACCAAAGAGCTGTCAGAGGACACCAGAAACAAAATTGTAGACCTGCACCAGGCTGGGAAGACTGAATCTGCAATAGGTAAGCAGCTTGGTTTGAAGAAATCAACTGTGGGAGCAATTATTAGGAAATGGAAGACATACAAGACCACTGATAATCTCCCTCGATCTGGGGCTCCACGCAAGATCTCACCCCGTGGGGTCAAAATGATCACTAGAACGGTGAGCAAAAATCCCAGAACCACACGGGGGGACCTAGTGAATGACCTGCAGAGAGCTGGGACCAAAGTAACAAAGCCTACCATCAGTAACACACTACGCCGCCAGGGACACAAATCCTGCAGTGCCAGACGTGTCCCCCTGCTTAAGCCAGTACATGTCCAGGCCCGTCTGAAGTTTGCTAGAGTGCATTTGGATGATCCAGAAGAGGATTGGGAGAATGTCATATGGTCAGATGAAACCAAAATATAACTTTTTGGTAAAAACCCAACTCATCGTGTTTGGAGGACAAAGAATGCTGAGTTGCATCAAAGAACACCATACCTACTGTGAAGCATGGGGGTGGAAACATCATGCTTTGGGGCTGTTTTTCTGCAAAGGGACCAGGACGACTGATCCGTGTAAAGGAAAGAATGAATGGGGCCATGTATCGTGAGATTTTGAGTGAAAACCTCCTTCCATCAGCAAGGGCATTGAAGATGAAACGTGGCTGGGTCTTTCAGCATGACAATGATCCCAAACACACCGCCCGGGCAACGAAGGAGTGGCTTCGTAAGAAGCATTTCAAGGTCCTGGAGTGGCCTAGCCAGTCTCCAGATCTCAACCCCATAGAAAATCTTTGGAGGGAGTTGAAAGTCCGTGTTGCCCAGCGACAGCCCCAAAACATCACTGCTCTAGAGGAGATCTGCATGGAGGAATGGGCCAAAATACCAGCAACAGTGTGTGAAAACCTTGTGAAGACTTACAGAAAATGTTTGACCTGTGTCATTGCCAACAAAGGGTATATAACAAAAGTATTGAGAAACTTTTGTTATTGACCAAATACTTATTTTCCACCATAATTTGCAAATAAATTCATAAAAAATCCTACAATGTGATTTTCTGGATTTTTTTCCCTAATTTTGTCTGTCATAGTTGACGTGTACCTATGATGAAAATTACAGGCCTCTCTCATCTTTTTAAGTGGGAGAACTTGCACAATTGGTGGCTGACTAAATACTTTTTTTCCCCACTGTATATATATATATATATATATTTTTTTTTTGTGGATTTGTGTGTTTTGTATTGTTAGGTATTACTGCACTGTTGGAGCTAGAAACATAAGCATTTCGCTGCACCTGCAAAATATGTGTACATGACCAATAACATTTGATTTGAAGTTAAGCTACACTAAAGCTACCCTTAAGAAAAATATACACTGAACAAAAATATAAACGCAACATGTAAAGTGTTTCATCAGCTGAAATAAAATGTTGTAAATAAAAAGCTTATTCATCTAAAATGTTGTAAACACATTTATTTACATCCCTGTTACTGAGCATTTCTCCTTTGCCAAGATAATTCATCCACCTGACATGTGTGGCATATCAAGAAGCTGATTAAAAAGCATGATCATTACACAGGTGCAACTTGTGCTGGGGACAATAAAAGGCCACTCTAAAATGTGCAGTTTTGTCACACAACAATGCAACAGATGTCTCAAGTTTTGAGGGAGCATGCAACTGACTACAGGAATGTCCCCCAGAGCTGTTGTCAGAAAATTTAATGTTAATTTCTCGACCATAAGCTGACTCCAACATCATTTTAGAGTATTTGGGAGTATGTCCAACCGGCTTCACAACCGCAGACCATGTATAACCACGCCAGCCCAGGACCTCCACATCCGGCTTCTTTACATTATTTTCTTAACTTTTTGCAAAAAAAGTTAGTGTGTAGTTCCAGTAGTTAGCTACACCACTGAATGGCTAAAAAATAATCAACCACTGGTAACACTACCAAGATTTGAATTTAGTTCAACTGCCACCAAGCTTCCTCAAAATGTAGTTAAATTACCAATTGAACTACATATAGTTCACTATTCCCCAACACTGGTAAGGTATGGTCGAAGAGTAGATGATTAGGTTTCAAACTTCTCTAATATTGTTCTGTCATGGTGGGAGGGATATGGTAAGCCTGAGTGCCAGTCTGTTTGTGCTATCATTCCAACTCCTTGTCATTCATTATATGCCAAACATTGTTTGGCTTGACAATGACAGCAATGGGACCAGGATATGGGGAGAATCTCAATTGGTTTTGCTCGCCTCCTCTCTTCCATCCTCCGTCCTCTCCTCACATCTTTATGAAAAGGGTCAAAGGTAATCGAGGAGCGAAGGCTCTGATTCTGCCGGGAGACAGCGAGGAGGGGGAAGATGGCGGAAGAGGATGCTGAGTTCGAATTAAGCAGCGTGTCGAGTAAATATGGTGAAGACGAATGTTGGAACAAAAAGTGGAGCATACATGTATAAATGATAATGAATCGCTTCTTGTTGGGATGCATTTGTTGAGTAAGGATGCATATGTGGGAAACCCGTTTGAGGTGTCGAAAATGGTGAAGTATGCGCTTGGAAAAGTGGAGTCTGTCAGAGTGACCAGGAGTGGTCTTATTTTTATTAATTTATTTCTGAAGAGCAGAGGAAGATTGCAGTGGGCCTCAAAAGAATCCGGACAACAGAAGTTTTGTGTTTTGAACTTGTAGCCGGTGTAGTAGGATTCAATATTAGTCCTGTATTGACGCTTTGCCTGTTTGATGGTTCGTCTGAGGGCATAGCGGGATTTCTTATTAGTGCAGCTGTTGCCTGTAATCCATGACTTCTGGTTGGGATATGTACGTACGGTCACTGTGGGGACGACGTCGTCGATGCACTTATTGATGAAGCCGGTGACTGAGGTGGTATACTCCTCAATGCCATTGGATGAATCCCGGAACATATTCCAGTCTGTGCTAGCATCCGCGTCATCTGACCACTTCCGTATTGAGCGAGTCACTGGTACTTCCTGCTTTAGTTTTTGCTTGTAAGCAGGAATCAGGAGGTTACAATTATGGTCAGATTTGCCAAATGGAGGGCGAGGGAGAGCTTTGTATGCGTCTCTGTGTGTGGAGTAAAGGTGGTCTAGAGTTTTTTTTCCTCTGGTTGCACATGTGACTTGCTGGTAAAAATGAGGTAAAACAGATTTAAGTTTGCCTGCATTAAAGTCCCTGGCCACTAGGAGCGCCGTTTCTGGATGAGCATTTTCTTGTTTGCTTATGGCCTTATACAGCTTGTTGAGTGCGGTCTTAGTGCCAGCATCGGTTTGTGGTGGTAAATAGACAGCTACGAAAAATATAGATGAGAACTCTCTTGGTAGATAGTGTGGTCTACAGCTTATCATGAGGTACTCTACCTCAGGCGAGCAATACCTCAATACTTCCTTAATATTAGACATCGTGCACCAGCTGTTATTGACAAATAGACACACACCCCCACCCCTCGTCTTACCAGACGTAGTTGTTCTGTCCTGCCGATGAACGGAAAACCCAGCCAACTGTATATTATCCGTGTCGTCGTTCAGCCACGACTCTGTGAAACATAAGATATTACCGGTTTTAATGTCCCATTAGTAGGATAGTCTCGAACGGAGATCATCCAGTTTATTCTCCAGTGATTGCACGTTGACCAATAGAACAGATGGTAGAGTCGGGTTACCCACTCGCCGACAAATTCTCAGAAGGCACCCAGATCTCCGCCCCCTGTATTTCTATCTTTTCTTCACGCGAATGACAGGGATTTGGGCCTGGTCTCGGAGAAGCAGTATATCCTTCACGTTGGATTCGTTAAAGAAAAAATCTTTGTCCAGTTCGAGGTGAGTAATCACTGTTCTGATATCCAGGAGCTCTTTTCGGTCATAAGAGATAGTAGCATCAACATTATGTGCAAAATAAGTTACAAACAATGCGAAAAAACACACAAAATAGCAAGGGTTGGTTAGGAGCCCGTAAAACGGCAGCCATCCCCTCCGGCGCCATGGTACTACTCATCATCTCAGGGGTGACGATGGATGTTCAGGTTGAATACCTGAAGAGAATTCCTGGTGTGGTTGGTGCCCGGCGTCTGACCCGCTAGGTGAATTGAAAAAAATAAGAAAGTCTGTCGGTCCTGTTGGTTTTTGATAAAGAGCAAATACCTACGCATGTGAAGCTTGGTTATGTAAGATAAGCCGTAAGAGCATTCGTCCCCAAACCACTGCAGTGTAAGAATTGTAAAGGATTTGGCCATGTTTCAAGTGTGTGCAGACGAACAGAGTATACTGAAGAAAGGTGTGTAGAAGGACAACGGTGTTGCAATTGTGGTGGGGATCATGATCCTGAGTTCCTGGAGTGCCCTGTAATGATGAAGGAAATTGAGGTGGCAAAAGTTAGAGCGGTCAATCAAATCTCCTATGTGGAGGCGATTAAAATAATTGAGAAAACAAGTGATGCTAGTGAAGAGATGGTAGTGGATACACCACAGCCTCTAGTAAATGTTTGCTGCCAGACAAAAGATACCCTGTGTGTTAAAAAGGTGGATTTTGTTGCGTTCATTGCCACAGTTATAAACTGTACAGCACAAGTCTCAAAGAAGTAGAAGAAACTAGATATTATTGTGGCTGCAGCAGAAACGTTTTTGGGACTCAAGGATTTTACATCGGAAGACTTGCAAGGGGTATTTGTTATGTATGGTACAACGTGCTGTACGTCGTACTGTACGTTGTTATGGTTTACGACAGTGTGCTGCTTTACGGATGAATGGGTTGTCAGAATGTGTGGCACATGTCATTAAACGACAGAGTGATGTACAATGTGAAACTGTGCAGATGTCCGTTCTTCTACAGCTAGGCTAGATATAACAGTATTGTCGCTGGAGGACCCGCCCTCCCAGGTCCTCCTTTATTTAAAAAAAGTTGTTTGATTTATTTTTGGTCGTTTTATGGTTGTTCTGTTACCATCCCTCATAGTAGGTGGCGGGATCCACATTAAATTGTGTGATCGCCAATATACCATAGAAGAAGAAGAAAAGGAGCGAAGGCGAGGAAACATTGAAACAAAATGCGCTTGTATGAAATGAGACACTCCTTCTCTCAAAATAAATGTGTAACGTGATGGCGGGTTTTAAAACACTTCCACGTGACAATACTATTGTGCATCCTCTGCCGAAGTAGTCTTGGAGAGGACAGACTTTTTCCCAATTGAGAATCTCTGCCATGGTGGGATAGGGTTTGGCATCAGATACCTAACAAGAACAACCATAGTTCCTATGCAGGACTGCTGGCACTTACATGGAGTTATAGGTAGGGGTGAAAGGTAGGCGGTATGGCAAAAATAAATAGTGGGGGTACGCCATACCGGTAAAACATGAGCCTATCACAATAATTAAAACAAAATGTCAAGAAAACTATAGGCTATTATACCACTTTGTATCATTACCAAAATTAGCGAATTAGATGAGAACATCATCACTGGTTGTGTTTATGCCATAATAAAAGGTAATACATTTTAAAAGTTACATTACAAATCTTTACAACATGGCTGACAGCGATCCTATTGAATTAATAGGGATTCTATATGTAATTCTATGATTAAGCCCATAAAAATTGTTGTCTCACGTCCCATACCTGGAAGAAATGAATTCTACTTTCATCCCTGGTTATAGGCCACATGTAGCAAAGATTGTCTATTATATCACAGATTATGCATTATATTGACCAGATACTCAAGTGGCAGCTCTAACAATGTCACGAATGTCGGTGGAATGTGGTAGGCCAGAGTCAAGCGCAGGACACAGAATGAGATGAAGAACCACTTTACTGAGTAGTAAAGAAATACAAGGAAAATCCTCCAAAACAACAAAGGAGGAGCAAAACCCGCTCACAATAATGACACTCGTACATACAATAAACACGCACACCAAACAGTGGACGTGAACAGGTTAAATAGGCAGACAAACTAACATAATGGGGAACGGGTGTGCGACAACAGACAACAATCAAGTGAACATAGAAACATATAACATAGAGCGGCAGCAGCTAGCACTCCGGTGACGACGAACGCCGAAGCCTGCCCGAGCCAGAAGGAAGGGCAGTCTCGGCTGAATCCGTGACAGTACCCCCCCCTGACGCGCGGCTCCCGCCGAGTGGGATGGTTCTGATGGAATTCTCTCAACAAGGATATCCCTCCTAGGAACCCAGCACCGCTCCTCCGGACCGTACCCCTCCCACTCCACAAGATACTGCAGGCCCCCCACCCTACGCCTCGAATCCAGGATGGAACGGACCGAGTACGCCGGTGCCCCCTCGATGTCCAGTGGGGGCGGAGGAACCTCCCGTATCTCAGATTCCTGGAGTGGACCAGCTACCACCGGCCTGAGGAGAGACACATGGAACGAGGGATTAATACGATAATTAACAGGAAGTTGTAACCTATAACATACCTCGTTCAATCTCCTCAGGACTTTAAATGGGCCCACAAACCGCCTACCCAACTTCCGGCAGGGCAGGCGAAGGGGCAGGTTTCGGGTCGAGAGCCAGACCTGGTCCCCCGGTGCATACACCGGGGCTTCACTGCGGTAGCGGTCGGCGCTCGCCTTCTGACGCCTGCTGGCCCGCTGCAGGCGTTCATGTGTAGCGTCCCAGGTCTCCTGCGAGCGCCGAACCCACTCGTCCACCGCAGGTACCTCGATCTGGCTCTGATGCCACAGTGCCAGGGCCGGCTGATAACCTAACACACACTGGAATGGTGTGAGGTCAGTTGAGGAGTGGCGGTTGGAGTTTATAGCCATCTCTGCCCAGGGTAGGAAAACCGACCACTCCCCTCGCCGGTCCTGGCAATACGACCTCAGAAACCTACCCACCTCCTGGTTAATTCTCTCCACCTGCCCGTTACTCTCGGGGTGAAAACCTGAGGTAAGGCTAACCGAGATCCCCAACCGTTCCATGAATGCCCTCCACACCCTTGAGGTGAACTGGGGACCCCAATCAGACACTATATCCTCAGGCAACCCGTAGTGCCGGAAGACGTGTGTAAACAGGGCCTCGGCAGTTTGTAGGGCCGTAGGGAGTCCGGACAGAGGAAGGAGGCGACAGGACTTAGAAAACCGATCCACAACGACCAGGATGGTTGTGTTCCCCCTTGAGGTAGGAAGATCAGTCATAAAATCCACCGATAGGTGGGACCACGGTCGTTGTGGAACGGGTAGGGGTTGTAATTTCACTCTAGGCAGGTGTCTAGGAGCCTTACACTGGGCGCACACCGAGCAGGAGGAAACATAAACCCTCACGTCCTTGGCTAAGGTGGGCCACCAGTACTTCCCACTAAGACAGGTCACTGTCCGACCGATGCCAGGATGACCAGAGGAGGGTGACGTGTGAGCCCAATAGATCAAACGATCGCGGACCTCTAGCGGTACGTACTTACGACCCTCTGGACACTGGGGAGGAGAGGGTTCGCTACGTAACGCCCGCTCGATGTCCGCGTCAACCTCCCACACCACCGGTGCCACCAGACATGACGTTGGAAGTATGGGAGTGGGCTCCACGGAACTCTCCTCTGTGTCATACAGTCGGGACAGAGCATCTGCCTTAGCATTCTGGGAGCCCGGCCTGTAAGAAAGGGTGAAAACAAAACGGGTTAGAAACATGGACCACCTTGCCTGGCGAGGGTTTAACCTCCTCACCGCTCGGATGTACTCCAGATTGCGGTGGTCAGTCAAAATGAGAAAAGGGTGTTTAGCCCCCTCAAGCCAATGTCTCCATGCCTTCAGGGCTTTGACCACCGGCAACAACTCCCGGTCCCCCACATCATAGTTGCGCTCCGCCGGGCTGAGCTTCTTCAAAAAGAAAGCACAGGGGCGGAGCTTGGGTGGCGTGCCCGAGCGCTGAGAAAGTACAGCGCCTATCCCAGCCTCGGATGCGTCCACCTCAACCGTGAAGGCCAAGGAGGGATCCGGATGAGCCAGCACTGGAGCTGAGGTAAACAGCTCCTTCAGGTGACTAAAAGCCCTGTCCGCCTCAGCTGACCACCGCAGACGCACCGGTCCCCCCTTCAGCAACGAGGTAATGGGAGCCGCTACATGACCAAAGCCCCGGATAAACCTCCGGTAGTAGTTGGCAAACCCCAAGAAACGCTGCACCTCCTTTACCGTGGTTGGAGTCGCCCAATTACGCACGGCCGAAACGCGGTCACTCTCCATCTTCACCCCAGACGCGGACATGTGGTACCCTTGGAATGAGATGGACTCATGAAAGAACAGGCATTTCTCTGCCTTGGCATACAGGTCATGCTCTAACAGTCTTTCAAGCACTTTACGCACCAGACACACATGCTCGGCCCTTGTAGTGGAGTATATAAGTATGTCATCAATATACTCCACTACCCCTTGTCCGCACAGGTCCCTGAAAATCTCATCCACAAATGATTGGAAGACTGATGGAGCATTCATTAACCCGTATGGCATGACAAGATACTCATAATGTCCAGAGGTGGTACTAAATGTCGTCCTCCACTCATCTCCCTCCCGGATATGCACTAGGTTGTACGCGCTCCTGAGATCCAATTTTGTGAAGAAGCGTGCCCCGTGCAATGAATCCGTCATACTAGCTAAAAAAAAAAAACACTGCATTCCACAATAAGAACATCATACCAAAGGTCAAGCATGGTGGTGGTGGTGTGATGGTTTGGGGATGATTTGCTGCCTCAGGACCTGGACGACTTGCCTTAATAGAAAGAACCATGAATTTAGCTCTGTATCAGAGAATTCTACAGGAGAATGTCAGACCATCCGTCTGTGAGCTGAAGCTGAAGCGCAGATGGGTCATGCAGCAAGACAATTATCCAAAACACACATCAAGTCTACATGAAAATGGCTAAAAAGCAACACATTTGAAGTTTTGGAAGTTCAAAGTCCAGACCTAATCCCAATTGAGATGTTGTGGCAGGACTTGAAACGAGCAGTTCATACTTGAAAACCCACACGTCACTGAGTTAAAGCAGTTCTGCATGGAAGAGTGGGCCAAAATTCCTCCACAGCGACGTGAGAGACTGATCAACAACTACAGGAAGCATTTGGTTGGAGTCATTGCAGCTAAAGGTGGCACAACCAGTTATTGAGTGTAAGGGGGCAATTACTTTTTCACACAGGGGAATTGGGTGTTGCATAACTTTGTTTATGAAATAAATGAAATAAATATGTAATTGTTGTGTTATTTGTTCACTTAAGTTCCCTTTATCTAATATTAGGTTTTGGTTGAAGATCTGATAACATTCAGTATCACAAATATGCAAAAGTAGAGAAAATTAGAAAGGGGGCAAATACTTTTTCATAGCACTGTATATTCGATCAAATAAGTCTCACATAGCAAATAAACCATACAAATGTTTGTTGACCAAATTCCAAACTTGCTCATTGACCTCCATACAAAAACTCCTTGCTTGGTGGGCGAAGAAACGCCACCTGCTTGGGAAGACAGATTTTGGGCCGAGTTGGGCCTCTCGCTTCACATCTTCCTCTCTGATTATATTGACAAGATATTAGAGTGACCACTCTAACAATGGAAATACATGTCCTCAAAGATGGAAGGCAGGCGAGATCAGGTGGGACCATTCTAGCCAATGTGAGGGTAGATACTCGTGTTAACGACATGCCATAGAGTTAGAGGGCTAATCTTTGTATCTGTGCCATTATAGTGAAGAAAGTAGAGGAAGATGCGTCAAGGGGGTGGGATCTTGAGAGGAGTGGTGTGAGTAGTAGATCTGTACCAGTACCAATTTTTAGCGTTTATAGCAATGGTTATCAACTGTACTGTAGGGATGGAACGTAAATCGCAGAAAATTGTGAGTGTAGGGTTAGATGGTAGGGTATTTGTTGATTGATTTGATTAATTTTTTCAAGCAAAGTATAAGGGAGTTACAGTGGCTTGGGAAAGTATTCCCCAACCTTAGCATTTTTCCTATTTTGTTGCCTTACAACCTGGAATTAAAATGGATTATTTGGGGGTTTGTATCATTTGATCTACACAACATGCCTACCACTTTGAAGATGCAAAATATTTTTTATTGTCAAACAAACAAGAAATAAGAGAAAAAAAAGACAACTTGAGCGTGTATAACTATTCACCCCCCCAAAGTCAATACTTTGTGGAGCCACCCTTGGCAGCAATTACAGCTGCAAGTCTCTTGGGGTATGTCTCTATAAGCTTGGCACATCTAGCCACTGGGATTTTTGCCCATTCTTCAAGGCAAAACTGCTCCAGCTCCTTCAAGTTGGATGGGTTCCGCTGGTGTACAGCAATCTTTAAGTCATACCACAGATTCTCAATTGGATTGAGGTCTGGGCTTTGACTAGGCCATTCCAAGACATTGAAATGTTTCCCCTTAAACCACTTGAGTGTTGCTTTAGCAGTATGCTTAGGGTCATTGTCCTGCTGGAAGGTGAACCTCAGTCTCAAATCTCTGGAAGACTGAAACAGGTTTCCCTCAAGAATGTCCCTGTATTTAGCGCCATCCATCATTCTTTCAATTCTGACCAGTTTCCCAGTCCCTGCCGAGGAAAAACATCCCCACAGCATGATGCTGCCACCACCATGCTTTACTGTGGGGATGGTGTTCTCGGGGTGATGAGAGGTGTTGGGTTTGCGCCAGACATGGCGTTTTCCTTGATGGCCAAAAAGCTCAATTTTAGTCTCATCTGACCAGAGTACCTTCTTCCATATGTTTGCGGTCTCCCACATGCCTTTGGCGAACACCAAACGTGTTTGCTTATTTTTTTCTTCAAGCAATGGCTTTTTTTCTGGCCACTCTTCCGTAAAGCCCAGCTCTGTGGAGTGTACGGCTTAAAGTGGTCCTATAGACAGATACTCCAATCTCCGCTGTGGAGCTTTGGAGCTCCTTCAGGGTTATCTTTGGCCTCTTTGTTGCCTCTCTGATTAATGCCCTCCTTGCCTGGTCCGTGAGTTTTGGTGGGCGGCCCTCTCTTGGCAGGTTTGTTGTGGTGCCATATTCTTTCAATTTTTTAATAATGTATTGAATGGTGCTCCGTGGGATGTTCAAAGTTTCTGATATTTGTTTTTAACCCAACCCTGATCTGTACTTCTCCACAACTTTGTCCCTGACCTGTTTGGAGAGCTCCTTGGACTTCATGGTGCCGCTTGTGTCACGATCGTTGATGAACGGGTCAGACCAAGGCGCAGCGTGAAATGCATACATGTTTATTGAACTGAATAAACATACAAAAAACAACAAAAGGTAACGAAACGTGACGTCGGAAGGCTATACACGAACAAGCCAAAACTCACCAAACACAAACAAGATCCCACAACACAGGCAGGAAAACTGGCTGCCTAAGTATGATCCCCAATCAGAGACAACGAGCGACAGCTGCCTCTGATTGGGAATCACACCCGGCCAAACATAGAAATAGAAACATAGAATCCACACATAGAAAAACCAAAACTTATATTCACACCCTGACCGAACTAACTAGTCTATAGGTCAGGGCGTGACAGCTTGCTTGGTGGTGCCCCTTGCTTAGTGGTGTTGCAGACTCTGGGGCCTTTCAGAACAGGTGTATATATACTGAGATCATGTGACAGATCATGTGACACTTAGATTGCACACAGGTGTACTTTATTTAACTAATTCTGTGACTTCTGAAGGTAATTGGTTGCACCAGATCTTATTTAGGGGCTTCATAGCAAAGGGGGTGAGTACATATGTATGCACCACTTTTCCGTTATTAATGTTTTAGAATTTTTTGAAACAAGGTCTTTTTTTCTTTCAACTTCACCAATTTGGACTATTTTGTGTATGTCCATTACATGAAATCCAAATAAAAATCAATTTAAGTTACAGGTTGTATTGCAACAAAATAGGAAAAACACCAAGGGGGATGAATACTTTTGCAAGGCACTGCATACTCCAGTCTAGTAGGTGGCGGTAATGCAACATTTATTGGATGCCAACCGCTGTTAAAGCTCATCAAAGAAGAAGAAGGGAAGAACTTCCTGCTCTAAGGAAGATGGACATCAGTGGTAAGATGGTGGACAGGAAAAAAAGGAGGAACGTGGAACATATTCTGAGTAAATATGGAGGGGGGGGGATTACACAGAACTTTTAGAATAGCTACAGAAGGAAATTGAACATGACGAGAGTGAGGATGAATTATCTGCGGTGGCATGTGTAGTGATGACTGCCGAGAAGGAGCTGAGTGTAGAGGGAAGCGGTGGGGTGAGGAAGGATCCTTGTTTTCTGGCTGATCCATATGTGGTGTCAGGTTGGGTGGAGAAGAGGTTGGGGACTGTTGAGTCGGTGAAAGTAACTAAAAATGGACTAGTGATGATTTATTGTGTTTCCTACGTCCAGAAGGAGTGGGTGCTCCGGACCATGGGACTAGGGACAAGAACTGTGACTTGCTTTGCTCTTCGGGGGCAGGGCGCCGTTGGAAGGAGTGATAACGGGGGGTGGTATTAAGTGTTGAGGAGGATCAGCTGAAATGGAAGATTCCTGGTATCTGTGACGCCCGGCGTTTGGTGTGACGCAGACCCGGTGGAGTGCATGGTGAAACGGAGAAGACTTTGTCTGTCCTGCTGAGTTTTGATGCAGAGTCTTTGCCCAACAAGGTCAAGTTAGGATGTGTCAGTTATCCCGTGAGAGCTTTTGTTCCAAAAATACTACAGTGTTTTAGGTGCAAAGCTTATGGTCATGTTGCAGCAGTGTGTAGGAGGGAGATTCCTAGATGTGCAGGAGGGCATGAGATGAAGGAATATGTAGTATCAGTGGAGAAAGTTGTATGTGTTAGCTGTGGGGGTGCCCATGGGGCTGGAGATCGGAGGTGTCCGGTGAGAGAAAGGCAGGTTGAGGTTGCCAGGGTCAGAGTAGCACAGAAAGTGTAATATGCTGAAGCAGTGAAGAGAGTGGTAGAGGAAGATGGGTACAGGGTGAGGGATCCTGAGAGGATTCCTGTGAGGAGGCAGAGACCAATAGAGACTGATGGGAATAATATGTGCTTTAGGAAGGTGAGTTTCTTAGCATTCATAGTCATGGTTGTCAACTGTACTGCAGAAATGGAACGCAAGTCACAGAAAATAGGTTGTGGTGGCAGCTGCAGACAAAAACTTGGGATTGCGAGATTTTACTGCAAAAGAGTTGCAGGGGGTGTTGAGTGGTAGTGTTCTGTCCTCCCAGACCGTAGGCCTGGAGTAGGATTAGATGGGGTTAAATAGTGGAATGGGGTGGTAAAGTTAATGGATTGTACAGTAGGTGGCGGCAATACACCAATAGGTGTAGTCTGCCCTTAAACCTTAAAGAAGAAGAAGAAGAAGAAGAAGAAGAAGAAGGGTAGAGCGAAAACCAGCAGACACTCGGCCCTCATTGAGTTTGACACGTGAGTTTGACACGTGCTCTATTCAATCAAAGAAGCCTCACGTATCAAATTAGGAAATACATTTGTTGTTGACTAAATTCGACACTCTCATTGACCTCCATACAAAAACTCATTTTTTGTGGGCTTCTTTTCAGATTTTGGGCGGACTAAAACCTCTCCCTTCACCTCTTCCTTTCTGCATGTAGGTACACAGTGAACCAGTATCTGTGCTTTAGAGACCTCTCTAACGCCCAGAAAGCTCAGATTCAAACTCCCATTCACCAGCTCTGCAAGCGCTATGTCAAAATACGTAAATTGATCACCAAATATGGAGTTTGCTGAGCAACTATCTTCATTTACTCCCGTTACGGACGGTTTGTCCTTCCAGTGGTGTAAAGTACTTAAGTAGTTATTTTGGGGTATCTGTACTTTACTTTACTATTTATATTTTTGACTACTTTTACTTTTACTTCACTACATTCCTAAAGAAAATAATGTACTTTTTACGCCATACATTTTCCCTGACACCCAAAATACTTGTTACATTTTGAATGCTTAGCAGGAAAGGAAAATGGTGCAATTCATGCACATATCAAGAGAACATCCCTGGTCATCCCTACTGCCTCTGATCTGGCGGACTCACTAAACACATGCTTTGTTTGTAAATTATGTCTAAGTGTTGGAGTGTGCCCCTGGCTATACATGAATAGAAAAAAACAAGAAAATGGTGCCGTCTGGTTTGCTTAATATAAGGAATTGTAAATGATTTATACTTTTACTTTTGATACTTAAGTATATTTTAGCAATTACATTTACTTTTGTTACTTAAGTACATTTAAAACCAAATATTTTTACTCAAGTAGTATTTTTACTTTTACTCCGGTATGAAAGTTGGGTACTTTTTCCACCACTGGTACTTACAAAAAAGGTCAAAATAAAAATGTACAAGCAACCGAAAAAAAGCCTGTTCAGCATCTCCAATCACTCATTACTGCCACGCACAGGTCGGAAGTCTACAACAGCTCAATACATTGGAGGTGCCAAAGAGGACTGTTTTTGGTTACTTGTACATTTTTATTTAGACCTTTTTTGGAAGTACATACCGGCCGTAACGGGAGTAAATTAAGATAGTTGCTCAGCGACACTCCATATTTGGTGATCAACTAACATATTTTGACATTATAACACTTGCAGAGCTGGTGAATGGGAGTTTGAATCAGATCTTTCTGGGCATTAGAGGTCTCTACACTCACAGATACTGATTCACAGATACTAGTTCAGGTACACATGTTATTTTGCTTCACACACATGCCTGCATGCACGCACGCACACACACACACACACACACACATATACTATTTGTTTGCCGTTGTATTTGTGCTGTTGCCAGTACCTTCTTCTTCGGTGAGGTTTAACGGCGGTTGGCATCCATATGTTGCATTACTGCCCCCAACTGAACTAAAGTATAGAGCCATTACACTTTGTGATACAAAATGGGAAAGGGGAACTGGGAAAATAATTGTAATTACCCTACTACCTAACCCTATACTCATTAAAACCCATCACCTTATTCCACTACTTTAACCCTATCTGGTCCTACCCCAGGCAAACGGCCTGAGAGGACTGGACACTGCCACTCAACACACGCTGTAACTCTTCTGAAGTCAAATCTCGTACCCCCAAGTACTTCTCTGTAGCTGCCACTACAGCATCTACACTACATAAGTATGTGGACACCTGCTCGTCGAACATCTCATTCCAAAATCATGGGCATTAATATGTAGTTGGTCCCCCCTTTGCTGCTATAACAGTCGCTACTCTTCTGGGAAGGCTTTCCACTAGATGTTGGAACATTGCTGCAGGGACTTGCTTCCATTCAGCCACGAGCATTAGTGAGGTTGGGCACTGATGCTGGGCGATTAGGCCTGGCTCGCAGTCATCGTTCCAATTCATCCCAAAGGTGTTCAATGGGGTTGAGGTCAGGGCTCCTTGCAGGCCGGTCAAGTTCTTCCACGCCGATCTCGACAAACCATTTCTGTATGGCCCTCGCTTTGTGCACAGGGGCATTGTCATGCTGAAACAGGAAAGGGCCTTCCCCAAACTGTTACCACAAAATTGGAAGCACACAATCGTCTAGAATGTAATTGTATGCTGTAGCGTTAAGATTTCCCTTCACTGGAACTAAGGGGCCTAGCCCGAACCATATAAAACAGACCCAGACCATTATTCCTCCTCCACCAAACTTTACAGTTGGCACTATGCATTGGGGCAGGTAGCGTTCTCCTGGCATCCTCCAATCCCAGATTCCTCCGTTGGACTGCCAGATGGTGAAGTGTGATTCATCACTCCAGAGAACGCGTTTCCACTGCTCCAGAGTCCAATGGCAGCGAGCTTTACACCGCTCCAGCCGACGCTTGGCATTGCACATGGTGATTTTAGGCTTGTGTGTGGCTGCTTGGCCATGGAAACCCATTTCATGAAGCTCCCGATGAACAGTTCTTGGGCTGATGTTGCTTCCAGAGGCAGTTTGGAACTCGGAAGTTAGTGTTGCAACCGATGACAGACGATTTTTACACGCTACGCACTTCAGCACTTGCCGGTCCAGTTCTGTGAGCTTGTGTGGCCTACCTATCCTATGACGGTGCCACGTTGAAAGTCAACTTCACCCGACTCCTTTCCCACCCACCCTGAAACCACAAATGGTTATCCCCTGTCCCCACAGGAGGCATTTTGCCTCTTGCCAGGCTGTCCGTAATTGTAAATATGAACGTGTTCTTAATTGACTAGGAGGGACCAGGAAGTGTTAGGCAAGGTGAGAGGAGAGAGCATGGTTCTTACAGTCTCACTAGAACGCTTATGGAATTAATCTCATCATGTTTGTAAGGTCATATTTTGTATTGGATCTCTGTATTATTTATTCTACAATAAATGGGAACATCACTCAAATAACGATCTACCTCTGGAAAGCTCATTCTATGTGGACACGTCAGGAACTGCTCTCAGGAACTGCTTTTAAGCAGGTCAACATTCACAAGGCCGCATGCACTGACCAACTGGCAAGTGTCTTCACTGACATTTTCAACATGTCCCTGACTGAGTCTGTAATACCAACGTTTCAAGCAGACCACCATAGTCCCTGTGCCCAAGAACACAAAGATAACCTGCCTAAATGACTACCGACCCGTAGCACTCACATCTGTAGCCATGAAATGCTTTGAAAGGCTGGTCATGGCTCACATCAACACCATTATCCCAGAAACCCTAGACCCACTCCACTTTGCATACCACCCCAACAGATCCACAGATGATGCAATCTCTATTGCTCTCCACAATGCCCTTTCCCACCTGGACAAGAGGAATACCTACGTGAGAATGCTATTCACCGTGTGGTGCCAGGATAACATCCTCTCCCTCAACGTGATTAAGACAAAGGAGATGATTGTGGACTACAGGAAAAAAAAATATGACTGAGCACGCCCCCATTCTCATCGACAGGGCTGTAGTGGAACAGGTTGAGAGCTTCAAGTTCCTTGGTGTCCACATCACCAACAAACTATTGTCATGACTTGCCCTTATGGGCTGAGGATCAAAGATTCCTGCTAGGCAAAGGTTTGAACATCCCATTTCCTGGGGGCCAGTTTTATGACCGGTCGTAAATTCCTTGCAGAGACTCTCTTCCTTGCCATGAAGTATTGGGAGAAAGGACCCCTTTGTTAACAAAGGAAGTCTTCCTGCCAAAACTCCAACATCCAAAAGTGGATAATGAAACAACATTCCTACTTAAAACTATGTGGGACATGGTTGGTGGGGACTTAAAGAACAATCATGTCAAATTCGTTACTATGTTGTGATGTCATTAAAGACGGTGGAACATCATAACTGTATCTCTGGGGGGGGGGGTACACTTCCCAGTTATGAGGTTTGCATCTATTTGTTGTATAAAACGAATGACTAAGTATAATAATACTTTTGTGAAGATAAATGTGATTTGAGCATTCTAGATGAGATGATTGTTTTCCATATTGATTTGTTCTCAGTCAGTGGCCACGCCCAGATGAGCACAAACATGGAACGCCCCTTTTACCCCGAGTGCATAAAAAGCCTCGTTACGAAATTCACCTCAGACCAGCAGACATGAAGCGTGAGCTAAACGTTACAAAATGGTTTAAAACTACAACTCCATTACCAAAGGAAGACCAGCAAGCCACATGGCTTAAAATGGTTGACACGCTACAAGACCAAGAAGCATGAAGCTGAACGTTACAAAATGGTTAGACTAGAAAGACCAGAAAACGTGAGTCCACATGTTTGAAATGGAGAAACTCTCAAACTCTCAACACGAGGTGAAGAAGACAATGCACTAGACCTTATCATCTCAGTCTGCAGCTGGCATGTATACTCGTCTAGAGAACTTTCACTAAAGACACGAGATACAGGACAATCCCTCTCAGACAACCGCTGGTACATCTGAAGTATCCATTTGTCACGATCGTTGACAGACGGGTCAGACCAAGGTGCAGCGTGGTATGCGTACATGTTTATTAAGACGAATAAACACTTGACAAAATAACGAAAACATGAAGTCCTATGGGCTATACACACACACACCACAAGCCTAACAGGAACACAAACAAGATCCCACAACTAAGGTAGGCAACCTAAGTATGATCCCCAATCAGAGACAACGAGCGACAGCTGCCTCTGATTGGGAATCACACCCGGCCAAACATAGAAATATCAAACTAGATCTAAACATAGATATACAATGACATAGATCTCAACTGAAACTCACACCCTGACCCAACCAACAATAGTTCTCTAGATCAGGGCGTGACAGTACCCCCCCCCCCCCCCCCCTCATTAGGGGAGGGTCCGGGTGGGCATTCAGCCTCGGAGGCGGCTCCGGGCGTGAAGACCTCTCCCTCCCTGTTGCACCCCTGGTCTGGTCCTCGGCCCGATGCTTCCCCTCTCCTTCCTCCCACGATGCACCAAGCCCTGCCTGGACCCTGGTGTGGGAGGCCCCGACCCTGGAGAGGGGCTGACGTCTGGCTCCGGAGTGGAGCCGCTGACCGGAGCTGGACTGGGCACCGGTGGAGCGGACTGCTCTGGTTCCGGAGTGGAGCCGCTGACCGGAGCTGAGCTGGACCCCGGTGGAGCAGACTGCTCTAGCTCCGGCGTGGAACCGCTGACCGGAGCTGGACTGGGCACCGGTGGAGCGGACTGCTCTGGCTCCGGAGTGGAGCCACTGACCGGAGATGGACTGGGAACACGCACCACTGGTTTGGTGCGAGGAGCAGGCACGGGCCGTGCCGGACTGGCGACAGGCACCACTGGTTTGGTGAGAGCAGGCACGGGCCGTGCCGGACTGGGAACACGCACCACTGGCTTGGTGCGGGGAGCAGGTACGGAGCGTACCGTGCTGGCGACACGCACCACTGGTTTGGTGCGAGGAGCAGGCACGGGCCGTGCCGGACTGAGAACACGCACCACTGGCTTGGCGCGAGAGCCAGGCATGGGGCTTACCGGGCTGGGAACTGACGTTGGAGATGTACAACTGTTCCAGTCCTTCTCTCTCCACCGGGAGCCCCCACGAGTGAGGGAACAGAAATTCATCGTCGTCGTCTTCCTCCGACTCCTCTGTGTAAAACTGCTCCCATCCTGCTCCCATGGTTGTAGGGACTCTACCTGGAACCCCCACGGGTGCAATGGTCGGGGCTCTTCTCTCTCGATCCCCGACCACCCCTTTAGCCCCCCCAAAAATGTTATCTTGGGGCTGCCTATCGGGCTTCCTCTTCGGCCGGCACCGTTGATGTCGCCGTTGATATTCTCCTACCTGGGCTTTTACCTTCGCCCAGGGTCCTTTTCCAGCGAAAATCTCCTCCCAAGACCACATCTTCCCCACCTGTGTCCAGGGTGTTTGCTCCTCCTGGGCACGCTGCTTGGTCCATTGGTGGTGGGATCTTCTGTCACGATCGTTGAGAGACGGGTCAGACCAAGGTGCAGCGTGGTATGCGTACATGTTTATTAAGACGAATAAACACTTGACAAAATAACAAAACAACGAAAACGTGAAGTCCTATGGGCCGCACGCGCCTAACAGGAACACAAACAAGATCCCACAACTAAGGTAGGCAACCAGGCTACCTAAGTATGATCCCCAATCAGAGACAACGAGTGACAGCTGCCTCTGATTGGGAATCACTCCCGGCCAAACATAGAAATATCAAACTAGATCTAAACATAGATATACAATGACATAGATCTCAACTGAAACTCACACCCTGACCCAACCAACAAGAGTTCTCTAGATCAGGGCGTGACACCATTCTAACCAGCACTACAACCAGAAACTCTACCAAGGACATTGGGATCTCTGGTGGGCAAACCAGAGTCCTACATCATCAACTCAAATATCGAGGACAGCTACATATAAATACATGTTGCATTTCTAATCCGAATGAGCGTTATTAGGGTGCATAAGTATTATGATTACTGTGAGCGTAGTCTCCAAAGTAACCACGATAGTTTTAATCTGTCTCTCCCTTCCACTCTGACCCTCCTTCTACCCAAGCAGTCATGCGATTGTTAGTCCAGTCCACGTGGGACCTGTTTTCATTGTATTACGTTAGTAATCAATAACCTATGTGTGTTTTGTATTGTGTTATTATTTAGTTAGTTAGTAAATAAATAATTAAGCCAATTTGTGTATTGCTGATTCATCAATAAGGTTAGGGTTCTTGCAGGTTCAAGGATTATGCGACGTTCAGAATGAGACTGATAAGAGGTAATTATTTAATAAGTGACTGTTATCGATATATAACATATATATCTTCTAAGAGTTTAATTCGGGAGATGGTAACTTGTTAAACAACTTCTTCCGTGGTGCCCCAAATTCCTAATGAGTTAATTGTTACATGATTAATTTAATCGAGTGACAAATAAACATAGTTAGGTGATTCAATAAATAACAGTCATACATTAAAGTAAGTCACGTAACGACAAACTATCATGGTCCAAACACACCAAGACCATCATGAAGAGGGCACGACAAAGCCTATTCCCCCTCAGGAGACTGAAAAGATTTGGCATGGGTCCTCAGATCCTTAAAATGTTCTACAGCTGCACCATTGAGAGCATCCTGACTGGTTGCATCACTGCCTGGTATGGCAACTGCTTGGCCTCCGACCGCAAGGCACTACAGAGGGAAGTGCGTACGGCCCAGTACATCACCTCTGTAGCTCAGCTGGTAGAGCACGGCGCTTGTAACGCCAAGGTAGTGGGTTCGATCCCCGGGACCACCCATACACAAAAATGTATGCACGCATGACTGTAAGTCGCTTTGGATAAAAGCGTCTGCTAAATGGCATATTATTATTATTATTATTATTATTATTATTATTATTATTATTATTATTATTATCACTGGGGCCAAGCTTCCTGCCATCCAGGACCTCTATAGCAGGCAGTGTCAGAGGAAGGCCCTAAAAATTGTCAAAGACTTCAGCCACCCTAGTCATAGACTGTTCTCTCTACTACCGCACAGCAAGCGGTACCGGAGTGCCAAGTCTAGGTCCAAAAGGCTTCTTAACAGCTTCTACCCCCAAGCCATAAGACTCCTGAACAGCATTGTCCCCCCACCCCACCCCCTCCTTTACGCTGCTGCTACTCTCTGTGTATTATCTATGCATGGTCACTATAACTCTACCCACATGTACATATTACCTCAATTACCTCGACTAACCTGTGCCCCCGCACATTGAGTCTGTACCGGTACCCCCTGTATATAGCCTCCCTACTGTTATTTTATTTTACTGCTGCTCTTTTAAATTTTTTACTTATCTATTTTTTTACTTAACACTTATTTTTTCTTAAAACTGCATTGTTGGTTAAGGGCTTGTAAGTAAGCATTTCACTGTAAGGTCTACACCTGTTGTATTCGGCGCATGTGGCAAATAAAATTTGATTTGATTCAACCTGTGTCAATGGTGTTTCATTGGGAATCAAAAGTAATTCATGTTCATTCAGCAAAGTTTCTTTGTAAGTGCCTTTTTTAAACACGAACAATACTTATTCAAAGTTACCAATAGTGTTATGATTAACCACAAAATACATGAGGATTTGTCTGACAATACAGTAATGACAATGACAATACAGTAAAATTGTTGGCCTGCATGTTTATTGAATCAGAAGGAGTGCTATTTGCAAACAGCCACAGGAGGGCAGTATTACCCACATTTTGTGTGTTACAGAAACTACTCAGCCATCGGCAAACTGGAGAACTGACATGCAAGGACCATGCATTTAATATACTGTTATTTTCCATACATTGTTTGACAAAACTTTGTCACTCAGTGAGGCAGCCACAGTGTTTTGGTCATGGCTCGTGTGTTTACTGTTTTTGTTAACGTCTATATTCTGTCTGTATATTCTGTTTGCATATTTTGTCAGTTGCCGGCAGCACCACTTCACAGAGTCAAATTCCGGGTAAATGTACTTGGTGAATAAAGTGATTCTGATATGTCTATCAACAATCAATAGTCTCTGTCATTATATGGGATTTTCTTTCTCTGCACAAGATGAACATGCTGTGCAGTTCTGTTGGCTATTCAAACTGTGAGCTATTGTCCAGTGGGCAACTTTTGATGCCTTTTTCATGTTTGCTCATACATAACTCACATAATACATAATCACTCTTTGTGAGACAGAGGTCAGGGGTTATACCCCCTCACATTCCACAGAGATCATTGCTCATATGTGAGAACTGGTTCCTGTGACAAACTGTGCTTAGTAAATGAACAAGTAGAGCCAAACATGCCAAAGGCAAATCACTTGACTGTCTCACAATAAAAGAGAGAGTGGTTTGAAGCTGTGACCTTGAATCTGTAACGGTTTTGAAAATCTAAGCCAAATGTTTTTTTTTTCCTTACTCTTCAGGTTTATATTAAAATGTTAAGAATTCATAAAAACCACAGCTCCTTTTTTTTTTTTTTACTACTAACTATAGTACTACTTTTACTTCACTGAAATTAGAAGATATCATGCTATTTTTATTTTCTTAATTACACTTATTTTTTCTCTCTGTCTGAGATGTCGGCCTACCCTCAGCCCAAACATTGAACACAAATAAACATACAGCAACATAAGCAGGCCTTTCACTGTCATCATACATACATATGTATGAGACGTAAAATGATTTGAGCCCTTTGAGCGTTAGCTTGTCAACTCTCAGAAGCAGCACATCAGTGTTGTTATGAAGGCATCAAGGTGTTCCAAAACAAAGTTTCCTCCCCTCTTGTCACAGGTGCCGGCTCATTAGTGGCAAATCAGCTCTCTGACATTTGTGTTGTACCCTGCCATATAGCATCTCCCTCTCTGTGGAGCGATGATATCACATCAAAGAAAAAACAGATCTGTTTGTTCAGAGATACGAGTTGACGAGGTAGGTACAGATATATGCAGGCAATAATATCAACATACACACACACACATACACACACACACACACATCTGGATTTGAAATGATACAATGACTATGAGGTTAAAGTGCAGACTGACAGAAATTACAGCACTTTTTGTACATAGTCCCCCCATTTTAGGCGACCACATGAATGTAGACCTGTTTAGAAACATATTCTATTCTTATTTACAATAAAAGGGACTCCAAAATGACACAATACATTATTTACCATTCATTTCTTTTGCACACAAAATAATCTGAAACACAACCAAAACAAACAGCAAATGCATCCAACAAATTTGTAGAGTTACAAGCTTGATGTAATCATTATGTGTTAGGAATATGGGACCAAATACTAAACGTTTGAGTACTTTAATAAGTTAATTTGTCCCAATACTTTCGGTCCCCTAAAATGGGGGAACTATGTTCAAAAAGTGCTGTAATTTGTAAATGGTTCACCCGATATGAATGAAAATACCCTCAAATTAAAGCTGACAGTCATTGTATAATTTCAAATCCAAATTGCTAGAGTACAGAGCCAAAACAAATAAAAAAACGTGTCACTGTCCCAATACTTTTGGAGCTCACTGTATGATAAACAGAGTAGCAGCAGTGTAAATGATGATTGTATTTGTGTGTGTGTGTGTGTGTGTGTGTGTTGAGTCAGTGTAAATGTGTGTGCATGTTATGTGTGTGTGTAGAGTCCTGTGAGTGTGCATAGAGACGGTATTTTTTTTTTTATACAAGAGTCAACTCAGTCCGTGTAGCCATTCTGTTAGCTATTTAGCAGTCTTATGGCTTGGGAATAGAAGCTGTTCAGGAGCCTGTTGGTGTCAGACTTTATGCACCGGTACCACTTGCCGTGTGGAAGCAGAGAGAACAGTCTAGGGCTTGGGTGGCTGGAGTATTTTACAATTTTCCGGGCCTTCCTTTCACACCGCCTGATATAGAGGTCCTGGATGGCAGGGATCTCGGCCCCAGTGATGTACTGGGCTGTCCGCACCACCCTCTGCAGTGCCATGCGATCGAGGGTGGTGCTGTTGATATACCACGCAGTGATGCAGCCAGTCAAGATGCTCTCAATGGTGCAGCTGTAGAACCTTTTGAGGATTTGAGGGCCCATGCCAAACCTTTTCAACTTCCTGAGGGGGAAGTCATTACAACTAATGACTTATTATGTGTTGAGTTTTAAAAAAATAAAACAACGACAACAACAACATTGGAAAATGCTGCTTATAAAGAGTCCCAAACATTGTCATTTTAATATTAATTATTAATTATGAATCATAACCCAATAATAACAATAATATTGTATTAATTGTATAGTTCAATTAGCCTATATTGTGTTTGCCTAATGCCATAATGTGCAATCTGTTTGGACCATAATTATACTTTCACTGTAATGACAGCAGCAACTGTCTGCTCTTCTCCAATGAAAACCAATTTGTTGACTGATGTAGCTAGCTAGTTTACCTCTCAGCCTCCTCCCACCACAAGACCCACCCCCAAAATGAAGTGCCTAGAGAAAACGGAGATAGGTATTTAAAAGTGTTAAGCGATAGTAGTGGACTCACTATTCATAAACTCGGCAAATTCTGTTACATGACATCTAACGTTGTTTTCCATGGACGCGGTGGGGTTTTGAAGTTTTTTCCAGGAAAGGAAAGGATACATTTCGCATCCATTCGAACCGCTGCAAGGCAAACTAGCTACAACTTACAACAAAGTTTACTTTGACGTTTCTGGATATTCTGCATGGTACGTCAGAGTTCTTATTCAAGCGTTAAAAGTTGTCAAACATGTTATACTAGGCCTACATTGTAATTATTTTAATGAAAATTATTTATATATATATCTGCATGTTTTACTGAACATCTCTGGGCCAAATAATTGCTGTGTCCGCGGCTCACAACCCCGCACTTCAAGGATGCAAATACGGCACGTTTTATGTCTGCTATTCTGTGATAGGCTATATTGTTGCAAGTGACTGAACAAATTTGTTGTCCACGGACGCTGTGTCACACTCGCAAACCAAAAGTGCTTTGACTGTTGCTTTGACATGTTCTTCCAATGCACACACAATAGTTCTTAGTGGATAAACAGGGATGAACTTTAGCATTTTGTTTTGCCACTTATCAACTTTTATGACGTCCTATTCTTTCCTGATTAAACAACTGTCCCAAAAGCTATTTGCAAAAAGATTTGGAGTATATTGAAACTGTCAAGCTCTCAAAACCAAACACGCATGGCCAGTTTCATGGTCCTTGGGCACACCTACAGCTACCCATCACCTCTCAATTAATGTGTCAGCATTGTTGCTTCTAATATTCAACTGGTTTATAACTGTCTATAACTAACTAAATCAATAAATATTCACATTGGATAATTGATTTCAATCATTTATTATAACATTTTAAATAGTAAACATAGTAATGCAGGCTTATGTATTAGGCTACATTAGTATTAGGCTATTTATTTGTGCAACCTTTGATTTAGACAACATGGTCAGAGGATCACTGGTGGGAAGGAACTTTAACATTACACAACTGACCTGCCATAACCAGATATCACACCTTAGTGCTGAACATCACTCTTTTGTATGATTTTGTTTTGTATCCATGCCTTCAACAAATTCAAGTTGTGTTCAAGTGTAGCATCACTGATGTGAAAGCAAAGCATGATACCAACCTGTCTACAGCAATTTCCGATAGGATGTGAATGCATTCACCATAATGATTGATACGTTTGCAGTATGCATCTATCTTCCTTTAGTTCGAGTTCTCTGTAATTTTTGCAGATTTAGTTCTGCAGTTCTGTCATTTTAGGAGCCGTTTTCAGAAACCTTTGATGCATTATAATAATGTTATTGACTTGATAAAAGTGGACATAACTGTTTGCCTTGTTATGATGAAAGAATATCAGATATATACAATAGTATGTCTGATATGGGAAAAGTCATAATTAATGTACTTATAAAACATGAGCTGAAAAAAAGCTTTAGATTTCAGATCGAGCGCTGTGTCAGAAAGCTATTTGAATTGCTTTCTAAAGACTTGCTTTAGGGATTTCCTAGGAGGATTATTGTTGGGCAGCCTTGTAGGGCATTGTAGGCAGAGTCTGGGGCATGATAGGCTGTGTTAGTCAGCTGAAGCTATGCCCATTGCATTGTGAGACATACTTATGTTTGATAGCAGCTGTAGTGTTGTGCACATGTTTAATAGCTATATGTTTGATAGCTGAGGTAAGGGCTTGTACCTATTCCATGGTGTCAGAAGTAGGAAGACGGTGAGGAGGAGGATAATTTAAGATACTGTTTGAAGAGGTAGGGTTTCAGATGTTTTTGGAAGATGGGCAGGGACTCTGCTGTCCTAGCTTCAGGGGGAAGCTGGTTCCACCATTGGGGTGCCAGGACAGAGAAGAGCTTGGACTGGGCTGAGCGGGAGCTGCCCTCCCGTAGGGGTGGGAAGGCCAAGAGACCTAAGGTGGCAGAACGGAGTGCTCGGGTTGGGGTGTAGGGTTTGAGCATAGCCTGAAGGTAGGGAGGGGTAGTTCCTCTTGCTGTTCCTTAGGTAAGCAACATGGTCTTGTATTGGATGCGAGCTTCAACTGGAAGCCAGTGGAGTGTGCGGAGGAGCGGGGTGACATGAGAGAACTTGGGAAGGTTGAAAACCAGGCAGGCTGCTGCGTTCTGGATAAGTTGCAGGGGTTTGATGGCACAAGTTGGGAGCCCAGCCAACAGCGAGTTGCAGTATTCTAGACGGGAGAGGACAAGTGCCTGGATTAGGACCTGCGCCGCTTCCTGTGTGAGGTAGGGTCGTACTCTTCGGATGTAGAGCATGAACCTGCAGGAGCAGGTCACTGCTTTGATGTTTGCAGAGAACGACAGTGTGTTGTCCAGGGTCACACCAAGGTTCTTTGCACTCTGGGAGGGCGACACTGTGGAGTTGTCAACCGTGATGGAGAGGTCTTTGAGCGGGCAGGCCTTCCCGGGGAGGAAGAGCAGTTCCGTGTTGTCGAAGTTGATCTTGAGGTGGTGGGCCGACATCCAAGTTGAGATATCTGCCAGGCACGCAGAGATGCATTTCGCCACCTGAGTGTCAGAAGGGGGAAGGAGAAGAGTAGTTGAGTGTCATCCGCATAGCAATGATAGGACAGACCATGTGAGGATATGACAGAGTGACTTGGTGTATAGAGAGAAGAGGAGAGGGCCTAGAACCAAACTTTTTCAAACTGGTCCCCCTCGGGAATCAAACCCACAACCCTGGCGTTGCAAGCGCCATGCTCTACCAACTGAGCCACACGGGAGGACGGACAGACGGACGGCATGCACAGACAGACAGACAGACAGACAGACAGACAGACACACACACACACACACACACACACACACACACACACACACACACACACACACACACACACACACACACACACACACACACACACACACACACACACACACACACACACACACACACACACACACACACACACACACACACACACACACAGAGAGAGAGAGAGAGACACCATCCCTAGTGTGCATCCCTTGCATTGACACGTGGCTTCTCACTTCCACAAGAGGGGATGTGGGGAGGGAAGATTAGTCTCTTCTGGACGAGCACATTGTCTATTATAAACAACTGTAGTTACTCTGCATCACCGGTGTCTTATGTAGTTGAGAAACTGAACTTTGTTTAGACTGAACAAGCCACTCTTAGAAAAAAGGGTTCCAAAAGGGTTCTTCAGGTGTCCCCATAAAATAACCCTTTTTGGTTCCATGTAGAACCCTCTGTGGAAAGGGTTTTACATGGAACCCAAAAGGGTTATACCTGGAACCAAAAGGGTTCTACCTAGAACCAAAAAGGGTTCTTATAAGGACAACCGCAGAACCGTTTTAGGTTCTAGATAGCACCTTTTTTTTTCTAAGAGTGTACTTCAATCAGTGAACTAGTGAAATGAGAGCAGCCAGATGGGTGTCATTTTAGGTTATGAAGCTTCTCAGTGTCCTATTGCAGAAACATAACTCAAATTCTGGATGGGAAGTTTTCCAGATGGACTAATGAACTGAGATGAGGTGGTTGGGGACGCTCATTCAGACACATTAGCCGTATTTAATAGGTGATTTATGCTTGAAGAGAGGCAGAGCATGCAAGTTACTGGTCTCTGGGTGGTTTGTGGCCAGCACTGGACATCCTTCATTAGACAGCCTTTGTTAGATTGGAGGGACTTACATTTACAGCCCTTTTTAACACTATTGATTCATGATCTGCCTACTAAGGATGCCTAAAACTCATAAAACAGTTTGAGTATCATTTTGCATTAGATGTGACTAGGGGCCAAATGTATCAAGTGTCTCAGTATAGGAGTGCTGATCTAGAATCAGTTTAGCCTTTTAGATCACAATGCACAAGTTTACATGGATGTGGGGGGACTAATCCTAGATCAGTACTCCTACTCCTAGATGCTTGCTACATACGGCCACAGTACTATGTTCATTCATCTCAGTTTATCTTCATGTAAACAATTCTGCCTGGATGCCTGGATTCAGGATAAGGCTGCTGCGTTTTGGAAACCATGTGGCATTTACGGTCCCTCCTACGCTGCTATAGTGTAGAGTACTTCATAGCTACTTATTATGTTCAGTCTGGGGTCTGCAGTGTCTCTAATGGGTTTTCCAGAGCAGCTTGGAGTGAAATGGAAGCTCTGCTTGGACGGATGGCTAGAGTTAAAAGACAAGTCACATGAGGTGATCCTACTGTTGCGGCAACAAAGAGTCAGTCAGTTTCTCGCATCGGTTTGAATCAGGGGAGAAAGACTGCCCCCTCTCATTGAAGCCGCGGTAGTTCAAGGCCGACCGCGGTACTGTAGGCATTGTTTGCAGAACACAGGATCCCCCATTATAGTGAATGGAAAAATCTTTGGGGTCAATCTTCGTGTAAATAAATAAAATATTTTGAAGACAATCATGGTACCAATAATTGCTTTTAATACACCAGATGAATGTCCTTGAACCGATTATTTAAAAATCACACACAGAACAAATTATAAGGATAATTTAGTTACTGATGGCAGCCTGCAGTACCCCTGCTGGCCTTAAACTTGAGTTACTCAATGAGAGGGTGCAGTATTGGGCTTCTTTTTATTTTATTTTATTAGGATCTTCATTGGCCGACGCCAATGGCGACAGCGAGTCTTACTGGGGTCCGAAACATAACGAAAAATACATTACATTTTCAATTTACATACATTTAAAGCATTAACATGTAGTGTGTGTGTGTGTGTGTGTGTGTGTGTTTGTTTGCATCTATCAGTTACACATACATGTCAGTACATACACACAAAAGTAGGTCACATGGGGGAGAGGCGTTGTGCCGTGAGGTGAATCTTTATTTGTTTTTTGAAACCAGATTTGCTGTTCACTTGCGCTATATGAGATGGAAGAGAGTTCCATGCAATCATGGCTCTGTATGATACTGTACGTTTCCTTGGATTTGTTCTGGGGACTGTGAAAAGACCCCTGGTGACATGTCTGGTGGGGTAAGTGTGTGTGTGTCAGTGCTGTGTGTAAGTTGACTATGAAAACAATTAGGAATTTCCAACACATTAATGTTTCTTATAAAAACAAGAAGCAAAGCAGTCAGTCTTTCCTCAACTCTTAGCTAGCATGCAATGTCACTTCCTGGAGTAGCTCAAACTGCGCATTTTATGTCTCCATGAGACGCCATCTTAACTGACTTAATTTGGCTTCAATGCACTATTGAGTCTTCTCATAGGAATTCATGGTGTCACGTGATCGATGGCTTTGTCCATTCATAATGTATATACAGCCATTGGTTTGAATCCAGAGTCCAGACCCATGCAATAACCCTTAGACTGGTTGACTTGACTCTTTCATGATAGGCTGGGCCTGTTCTTTTTTTTCTCCTGGAAACAATTAGGCCTAATGAAAGTGCTTCTGAACCCACTGTGTCACAACCATCAATCTAAACGCTTCAGCACTTTCTCTCATTTCACTCTTCTTGCTCCAGACCACAACCGGTTTCCACTCTGTACTCTGTGGTGTCGCAAAACAGTTTAGCCCTGGCCTGAACACTCTGAATAATATAATGCCATCTAGCTTCACTTTGAAATGGTGTTTGGCCTAGAGAGGAGAATGGAGGGACAGAGTATACCTCCACTTATGAAAGGGGAAGGGGGGCGTTGGGAAAGGGGCCGACAAATCAGAAAGAGATGGCACCAGCCCCGCTCTGCGAGCTGGAAGTGTAATATTTGTCGTGATCATCCAAAATGACTTCCCAGCCCACACAGCTGCCAGGGTCTGAAAGGCCCTTTGTTCCAGCAGCTGTTTGCACTGTGGAGCTCAGCGATGCACCTTAGCCCTCCTCAGTTCTCATCAGCCCTCGGCTCCCTCTGTCGATGCACCTTAGCCCTCCTTCCATCTCTTAGGCCTCTATCCACTCCGTACTTCAGAGCACTGCAATGCACCTTAGGCATCCTTAGCCCTACTTAGGCCTCCGTCCGTACATCTCTCCTCCCATGCATTTCTCCTCCCATGCATCTCTCCACCCATGCACTCTCTCTGTTGCTGTGGACAGGTTAAGAGGTGCGTAGTAGGAAAAAGACAGAGATGCTTCATCTGTAACATGACCACATCTCTCTCACTCTGCTCATCACTGGGCGGGCAGTCACACCAGATCACCAGCATGTCTTCTTACACCAGTCTTGTCATCAACTGGCGGCAGCCATGATCCATGAGCGCTGATCATAGAGCAGCCCTGCTGGCCACTGGCCCAAATATTATATTATTCTGTAGGATAGATTCTGGAACTCATGTTGCTTTGAGGTGGGCTGGCAGGTAAGTCTGAGGGGGGAACATACAGTTGAAGTCGGAAGTTTACATACACCTAAGCCAAATACATTTAAACTCAGTTTTTCACAATTCCTGACATTTAATCCTAGTAAAAATTCCCTGTCTTAGGTCAGTTAGGATCACCACTTTATTTTAAAAATGTGAAATGTCAGAATAATAGTAGAGAGAATTATTTATTTCAGCTTTTATTTCTTTCATCACATTCCCAGTGGGTCAGAAGTTCACATACACTCAATTAGTATCTGGTAGCATTGCCTTTAAATTGTTTAACTTGGGTGAAATGTTTTGGGTAGCCTTCAACAAGCTTCCCACAATAAGTTGGGTGAATTTTGGCCCATTCCTCCTGACAGAGCTGGTGTAACTGAGTCAGGTTTGTAGGCCTCCTTGCTCACACACACTTTTTCAGTTCTGCCCACAAATGTTCTATAGGATTGAGGTCAGGACTTCGTAATGGCCACTCCAATACCTTGACTTTGTTGTCCTTATGCCATTTTGCCACAACTTTGGAAGTATGCTTGTGGTCATTGTCCATTTGGAAGACCCATTTGCGACCAATCTTTAACTTCCTGAGTGATGTTGCTTCAATATATCCACATAATTTTCCTTCCTCATGATGCCATCTATTTTGTGAAGTGCACCAGTCCCTCCTGCAGCAAAGCACCCCCACAGCATGATACTGCCACCCCTGTGCTTCACGGTTGGGATGGTGTTCTTCGGCTTCCAAGCATCCCCATTTTTCCTCCAAACATAACGATGGTCATTATGGCCAAACAGTTCTATTTTTGTTTAATCAGACCAGAGGACATTTCTCCAAAAAGTACGATCTTTGTCCCCATGTGCAGTTGCAAACCGTAGTCTGGCTTTTCTATGGCGGTTTTGGAGCAGTGGCTTCTTCCTTGCTGAGCGGCCTTTCAGGTTATGTCGATATAGGACTTGTTTTACTGTGGATATAGATACTTTTGTACCTGTTTCCTCCAGCATCTTCACAAGGTCCTTTGCTGTTGTTCTGGGATTGATTTGCACTTTTCGCACCAAAGTACGTTCATCTCTAGGAGACAGAACGCGTCTCCTTCCTGAGCGGTATGACGGCTGCGTGGTCCCATGGTGTTTATACTTGCGTACTATTGTTTGTACAGATGAACGTGGTACCTTCAGGCGTTTGGAAATTGCTCCCAAGGATGAACCAGACTTGTGGAGGTCTACCATTTTTTTTCTGAGGTCTTGGCTGATTTCTTTTTATTTTCCCATGATGTCAAGCAAAGAGGCACTGAGTTTGAAGGTAGGCCTTGAAATACATCCACAGGTACATCTCCAATTGACTCAAATGATGTCAATTAGCCTATCAGAAGCTTCTAAAGCCATTACATCATTTTCTGGAATTTTCCAAGCTGTTTAAAGGCACAGTCAACTTAGTGTATGTAAACTTCTGACCCACTGGAATTGTGATACAGTGAATTATAAGTGAAATAATCTGTCTGTAAACAATTGTTGGAAAAATGACTTGTGTCATGCACAAAGTAGATGTCCTAACCGACTTGCCAAAACTATAGTTTGTTAACAAGAAATTTGTGGAGTGGTTGAAAAAACGAGTTTTAATGACTTCAACCTAAGTTTATGTAAACTTCTGACTTCAACTGTACATTAAAATTAACAAAATTCTGATGTTGACATCATGTCATCTCCTGGTAACAATGGCACCGGAAGAAATGGCTGCAGTTTTATGGACTCTTAACCAACCGTGCTATTTTGTGTGTTTTTTTGTATTGTTTGTAACTTGTTTTGTACATTAATGTTGCTGCTACCGTCTCTTATGACCGAATAGAGCTTCTGCTGGCGGTTATACACTGTATCGGCAGGATAGAACAGCAGCCTCTGGTAAGACAAAGGGTGGCGGTCTATGTATATTTGTAATCAACAGCTGGTGCACGATATCTATGGAAGTCTCAAGGTTTTGCTCGCCTGAGGTATAGTATCTCATGATACGCTGTAGACCACACTATCTACCAAGAGAGTTTTCATCTATATTCTTCGTCGCTGTCTATTTACCACCACAAACCGATGCTGGCACTAAGACCGCACTCAATGAACTGTATACGGCCATAAGCAAACAGGAAAACGCTCATCCAGAGGCGCCGGTCCTAGTGGCCGGGGACTTTAATGCATGGAAACTTAAATCCATTTTACCTAATTTCTACCAGCATGTTAAATGTGCAACCAGAGGGAAACAAACTCTACACCACCTTTACTCCACACACAGAGACACGTACAAAGCTCTCCCTCGCCCTCCATTTGGCAAATCAGACCATAATTCTGATTCCTGTTTACAAGCAAAAACTAAAGCAGGAAGCATCAGTGACTCGGTCAATAACAAAGTGGTCAGATGAAGCAGATGCTAAGCTACAGGACTGTTTTGCTAGCATATTCTGGAATATGGTCCGGGATTCTTCCGATGGCGTTGAGGAGTACACCACATCAGTCACTGGCTTCATCAATAAGTGCATCGATGACGTCGTCCCCACAGTGACTGTACGTACATACCGCAACCAGAAGCCATGGATTACAGGCAACATCCGCACTGAGCTAAAGGGTAGAGCTGCCGCTTTCAAGGAGTGGGACTCTAACCCGGAAGCTTATAAGAAATCCCGCTATGCCCTCCGACGAACCATCAAACAGGCAAAGCGTCAATACAGGACTAAGATCGAATCATACTACACCGGCTCCGACGCTCGTCGGATGTGGCAGGGCTTGCAAACTATTACAGACTACAAAGGGAAGCACAGCCGCGAGCTGACCAGTGACACGAGCCTACCAGACGAGCTAAATCACTTTTATGCTCGCTTCGAGGCAAGTAACACTGAAACATGCATGAGAGCATCAGCTGTTCCGGACGACTGTGTGATCACGCTCTCCTTAGCCGAGTAAGACCTTTAAACGGGTCAACATTCACAAGGCCGAAGGGCCAGACGGATTACCAGGACGTGTACTCCGAGCATGCGCTGACCAAATGGCAAGTGTCTTCACTGACATTTTCAACCTCTCCCTGTCTGAGTCTGTAATACCAACATGTTTCAAGCAGACCACCATAGTCCCTGTGCCCAAGAATACTAAGGTAACCTGCCTAAATGACTACTGACCCGTAGCACTCACGTCTGTAGCCATGAAGTGCTTTGAAAGGCTGGTCATGGCTCACATCAACACCATTATCCCATAAACCCTAGACCCACTCCAATTTGCATACCGCCCCAACAGATCCACAGATGATGCAATCTCTATTGCGCTCCACACTGCCCTTTCACACCTGGAGAAGAGGAACACCTATGTGAGAATGCTATTCATTGAGTACTGCTCAGCGTTCAACACCATAGTGCCCTCAAAGCTCATCACTAAGCTAAGGACCCTGGGACTGAACACCTCCCTCTGCAAATGGATCCTGGACTTCCTGACGGGCCGCCCCCAGGTGGTAAGGGTAGGTAACAACACATCCGCCACGCTGATCCTGAACACGTGGGCCCCTCAGGGGTGCGTGCTCAGTCCCCTCCTGTACTCCCTGTTCACTCATGACTGCATGGCCAGGCACGACTCCAACACCATCATTAAGTTTTATGATGACACAACAGTGGTAGGCCTGATCACCGACAACGACGAGACAGCCTATAGGGAGGAGGTCAGAAACCTGGCCGTGTGGTGCCAGGACAACAACCTCTCCCTCAACGTGATCAAGACAAAGGAGATGATTCTGGACTACAGGAAAAAGAAGAGGACTGAGCACGCCCCCATTCTCATCGACGGGGCTGTAGTGGAGCAGGTTGAGAGCTTCAAGTTCCTTGGTGTCCACATCACCAACAAACTAACATGGTCCAAGCACCACAAGACAGTCGTGAAGAGGGCACGACAAAACCTATTCCCCCTAAGGAGACTTAAAAGATTTGGCATGGGCCTCAGATCCTCAAAAGGTTCTACAGCTGCACCATCTAGAGAATCCTGACTGGTTGCATCACTGCCTGGTATGGCAACTGCTCGGCCTCCGACCGCAAGGCACTACAGAGGGTAGTGCGTATGGCCCAGTACATCGCTGGGGCCAAGCTTCCTGCCATCCAGGACCTCTATACCAGGCGGTGTCAGAGGAAGACCCTAAAAATTGTCAGACTCCAGCCACCCTAGTCATAGACTGTTCTCTTAGCTACCTCACGGCAAGCGGTACCGGAGCGCCAAGTCTAGGTCCAAGAGGCTTCTAAACAGCTTCTACCCCCAAGCCATAAGACTCCTGAACATCTAATCAAATGGCTACCCAGACTATTTGCATTGCCTGCCCCCCCCCCCCCCTCTTTTACACTGCTCCTACTCTCTGTTTATTATCCATGCATAGTCACTTTAATAACTCTACCTACATGTACATATTACCTCAATTAGGGAAATACCGAGCACAGTATATGACTGTGGTCTGTGTTGGCCCTCTACAATGTGAGAGCATACAGAGAGAGGAAACCACAATAGGGCTGGCCTCTGGCCTGTCAGGACTCTGCACTGGGGTCTTAATCTGAACGGCCATGCTGTGGTGGTGCATTCCTGTGTGTGCTGCATTAATGCTCTATTGTTCAGATAATCCTTTGCTTTTGTAGAGTAATCCTAACAACTCAATGAGCTATGAAAAATCCCTTTCCCTAACTGACTAACGTTGTGATAGTGATACTGAGGCAGGCTTACTGTTCACTTATCATTCCACAAAATATTTAAACATATGCACTATGTAGAAATCGCTCCGCCATTTCCTGGTTGCTAAAATTCTAATAGTTAGCCTAATTTCAGTTTATGTGACAAAATAAGCAAGTATAGTGTAGAGAATCATTTATACAATCCAACAATATTGTATTCAACTGTTTTGAAGCTGTTGTACAAAACCGAAAATAAAAGACGCAAAAATGAAACTTAAGACCAGGAAGCATAGAAATAGTGTTGTGGTTGTAATTTTGATCATGTATGATATGTGTATATTATAAATACATCATGAGACTCGTAATAAGACTAAGCAATTAGCCTATTAAAATGTTTATTTGACTCCATAAAGATAATTGGCAATATGCAAGAGACTATGGTTGAGTTACAGTAATAGGCAATGGAGAAATGTCTGAGAATGGAATTCTAAATACAAGTGTATTTAATTACTTTGTAAAATGAATGGATTCACACACAAGGCATCAGCTTAAGTTACAAAGCATTAACAAGCATTACAAGGCATTATTTTAAGCATGGTGAGAGAGAGAGGGAGAGAGAAACCATAGCCTGAAAGGCCATGCCCCAAAAGTCCATGGGGTGGAGAGAGGAAGAAATAAATAAATAAATAAAGGGTATTTCACCACAGCAGATCAGGAACAAATAAGAGAATGAACAATGAATCTTAGACCCTTTTGTAAGCATCTGAGTTGTAAGGATTCAAAACTTGAGTTGTTGACCAATAGTGTTACTCTAAAGTTAACCTCCAATCAGATATCAGACCTACATGATGTAACCTCTGCTTCTCAGAGGTGTGACAATTCAACACAGAGAATGCTGAACTCCTAAGACAACAGAGGAAATGAATACAGTTGATAAGAGTCACTTTGGGGGCTGGGCTGCCCTACATAATCCTCCTTTGGACGCATCTGATTCTGCATCAGACAGAAGTGTTCAAAACCGGACGGATTGGAGCCAAGACAATGCAGGAGTGGCTTCAGGACAAGTCTCTGGATGTCCTTGAGTGGCCCAGCCAGAGCCCAAACTTGAACCTGATCGAACATCTCTGGAGAGACCTGAAAATAGCTGTGCCGGGACGCTCCCCATCCAACCTGACAGAACTTGAGAGGATCTGCAGAGAAGAATGGGAGAAACTCCTCAAATACAGGAGAAAGCTCAAAATCTACCCTATGCTGCAAGTAGAATTGACATGGTCTGTCTCTACCTAAATCCCAACATTTCTGCATCGTTTGACCACTTCTGTGATAAGAGTTACAAAACCTAACTGAATAGTTGGTTCTACTCTGTGGGCCTGCAGGCTGCCTAAAATGTACAGGAGGATTTCCTCTACCTAGGTTCCAACAACGCCTGATCATATGCCCTTCCCTTTTACAGAAATCACAACAACGCTTTGTGGGCTGTGTGGGATTATCCTCTGTACCTGTCCCAATAGCTGCAATGGGAGCTATTTTGGTAGCTTGGCCCGTTCGCACACCAGAGAGGAAGCATTACAAGGCATTATTCCAAGCATATAGATCCTAAGGTTAACTTACTCGACAAAGCATGAACAAAGAGATGCTTACTAGACCAAAGGCCTAGAAGTCTAGGAAATGATAATTGATCATATAACCTTCCTCCATGGACTGGATGCAGAATAAGAGAGAGAACAAAGGCATTTCATTCCATTTATAACAGCTGAAAGTGTAACCTTTCAATCCAAGACCAACCACCATTGGCCAATCAAACGATACCAAGTTTACAGTGTAACCTGACCACCAAGGCCCAATCTCCACAGGGTGTCACAGCATTTAAAGGCTTGTGTGGGGAATGAGACCAAAGTAAATGAGACAGAATTCCTGAGAGGACAATAAAATCCCTTTGAGAGTAATTTAGAGTTCACCCTGTAGATATACAAGTTACCACAGAGATAATACATCCATATAGATAGCATCAGAGTTATCCTCAGTGAACAAGTTTCGGGAGGGGGATAGGGCTGACAAGTCCTTTGGCATTGACCTTTGTCTTCCTTGTGCTCCTGGGCCATTTGCCATGCAACTCCAGGTGTCAGAGAGCACATCAGTTAGGGCCGAGCCTACAATGGCACACATAGAACAGATCTACCGCTTGCTTTCAATAAGAATGACAGATCTATAACTCACATTTCTATGTGAATTTGGTTGGGCCGCTCAAAAAATTACATATTGCAGCTTTAAAACTAAAAAGTAAAATCTGGCCATCATCCGTTTGAAAAAACGAACAAACTGTCACCATGTTGAAAATGTCCAGGATAAATGACATTCAAAGCATATTTTTGATCTCGCCTGGTACCCTAGTGTATTTGCTGTAGCCAACTTTTCTATTGTTGTCAAGCCATACACATCTTTGGCATGCCAACAAATGGACACAGAGAGCAGTTGGCTAAAGCTCAACCAGAATGGACCACCTGGCTAATTCTGATGCCTTTGTGTTTAAAAAAATGACTGACAAGGTTTTCTTTTTTTTAAGACTGATTTGACGTGGATGACACATGAGGGTTGTTGCGTTATAATCTTTTTTGACATATCAAAGCTTTGAGTTGTAAAAGGTAGAAAAAGAACTACAATATATAAAGATTTAATTAAACATAATGGTAAAACGTTTTTAATGAATTATATTCTATTTTATCAGGACATTATATGATCCATTATTAGATTCCATTCATTGATTTTAGAGTATTTAATTTTATTGTGTTAAGATAAAGGAAGCAATAGGAATTTAATTATTAAGACCATAAGGGTTTTATGGTGCTATGCCCTGTTTCAGATGGTGGTCTAGCAGGGTGTGGGCTATAGCCTGGTCAAGTTAAAAAGTTCAGCTATGGTCATGCTGATTAGCAGAAAAATCGACCCCACTAGCACTAAGCAGCTTAACCATGACCCTACTGGAGGATACAATCTTTCCCAACGATCTCAATTGAAATATCCCACCCACCCCATACCATGTTCAGAAAACAATGTTTTCACACCCACTGGCCACCCAGCCAAACCTCGACCCTCAGATACCTCTCTTTGACTGACCGTGCGTGGGCTGTGGTGGGGTAGGTGGGTGGCCGGTATGGGTACCAAGAACAGGGACTCAAAAAACTCACATGATGTCTAATTAGCCACATGAGATAAATCCTCCTGGTCTCCTGGGCCGCTGTCTCCCCTCTCTCCTGTCTCTTCTCATCAGTTCCACAGGGAAGTAGATCCTAATGCCCCTTCGGTTACTTACCACTGCTGAGTCCCAAATGGCACCCTATATCAGGGCACATAGGGCTCTGGTCAAAAGTAGTGCACTATGCAGGGAATAGGGTGCCATTTGGGATGCACAATCTGTCTTACTCTTTGGCTATGCTAAACGGTTAGCCACCATGTTCGGTTAGCCACCATGTTTCTCTGTCTCACTCTCTCTCTCTACTCCTGTTCTTTGCAGCAGGAGCTCCTGTGAGGTTTCTCTCTACTGACTGACTGTGTGGTGGAAGAAGAGTTGTCCTTGTGAAGCACCAGGAGGAAGGGAAGGCCGGCCAATACATCCTGTCCTCTTCTGAATAAGCTGTAGGCCAGTTCTACTACAGTATAACTGCAGCATTATGATGCCAGACAGACCCATTCTACCCCTGTTTCTCCTGGCGTTCTGCTGCTCAGCATTTGCAGGTAAGTCATCTTTGGCTGCTTATCTATCTGTAGACATAGGGATTTTTGAATGATAAATTATAGGCTATGTTTTTTTTATACAAATGTTCAAAGAAAGATAAGAATGAAGGCTTTTGGTAATACAGTAGCAAAACATGTATGGAAACTATGTTTAGTGCTAGATGTTTTCTATGTGAGTAGTCAATGCATGCTCTTATCTATTGAGTCTTCACTGTGGAAGGCAGCCAAGCAGTGGAATCACTCTTAGGAACTGGAAGCACACTTTGCACTCCGGGCCTCATCAGGGCGAGCCTGGTGTTGCCTGTTTTTTCAGGCAATCACAAATCGCCCCACACTCTGGGAATTTCCCCTGTTTCTCCCAGCAGGCAGGCCTCCCCAGAGAAGAGAGTGGTTGTTGGAGCTCTGAGACTGAGGCAGGGCTGAGGCAGGGCTGAGGCAGGGCTGAGGCAGGAAGAAAGTGCTGACAGCTTCGATCTCACAGCAGGTCCAGAAGGCCTCCATAATGTCTTCACGTGTATCTGCCAGATTGATTGAAATGAGATTCAGGCGAAGCCAAAAGCACTGTGATTTACAGCTGCTTGGCAAGGCAGACTGCAGAGATAGGAGAGAAGAAGAAAACAACAACACGCAAATAAACAAAAAAGATTATGCCTGCAGCAAACCTGTGGTTATGTGGCAGGCTTTCAGATGTTGAAGACTCAGTCTGCTTATCAACATTGGGTTCCACTTTAAATAAACTTAATAAACCACTTGTAAGACCTATGTAGGTGCTTCAGAAATATTAATAAGCAAATGGATGTAATTACCTTTTATATCACCCTTTATGGAGCATGATTATGATTGTAAATGATTTGTGAAGCATTTATGTAGTGTTTATCTAGACCTTTGAATCCTGTAAATCAGGGATCATCAACTACAGTAGATGCAGCTGCGGTCCGATTTTATCTTGAGTGGATGGTCGGGGGCCCGGAACATAATTTCAAATAATTTGTATACTGCAAATTGACCACAAGAAGCCCAAACAGATATAATATTTGACTAAAACAGAATAATTTCAAACCTTGCTTACATTTTTATACAATCATGTGTCTCTCTATTATACGTGGGAATAATTGGTTGCAGATTTCCAAAATTATAGTCACTTGGAACTGATTTCCTGGTGTTTTAACAGTCTTTTATGCCAACAATGATTTAAAAAAAGAATATATATATATATATATATATATATATATATATATATATATATATATATATATATATATATATATATACACACTACATGACCAAAAGTATGTGGACACCTGCTCGTCGAACATCTCATTCCAAAATCATGGGCATTAATATGGAGTTGGTCCCCCCTTTGCTGCTATAACAGCCTCCACTCTTCTGGGAAGGCTTTCCACTAGATGTTGGAACATTGCTGCGGGGACTTGCTTCCATTCAGCCACAAGAGCATTAGTGAGGTCAGGCACTGATGTTAGGCGATTAGGCCTGGCTCACAGTCGGCATTCCAATTAATCCCAAAGGTGTTCGATGGGGTTGAGGTCAGGGCTCTGTGCAGGCCAGTCAAGTTCTTTCACACCGATCTCGACAAACCATTTCTGTATGGACCTCGTTTTGTGCACAGGGAATTGTCATGCTGAAACAGGAAAGGGCCTTCCCCAAACTGTTGCCACAAAGTTGGAAGCACACAATCGTCTAGAATGTCATTGTATGCTGTAGCGTTAAGATTTCCCTTCACGGGAACTAAGGGTCCAAGCCGAACCATGGAAAACAGCCCCAGACCATTATTCCTCCTCCACCAAACTTTACAGTTGGCACTATGCATTCCGGCAGGTAGCGTTGTCCTTGCATCCACCAAACACAGATTCGTCCGTCGGACTGCCAGATGGTGAAGCGTGATTAATCACTCCAGAGAACGTGTCTCCACTGCTCCAGAGTCCAATGGCGGCACGCTTTACACCACTCCAGCCGACGCTTGGCATTGCGCATTGTGATCTTAGGCTTGTGTGCGGCTGCTTGGCCATGGAAACCCATTTCATGAAGCTCCCGACGAACAGTTCTTGTGCTGACGTTGCTTCCAGAGGCAGTTTGGAACTCGGTAGTGAGTGTTGCAACCGAGGACAGATGATATTTACATGCTTCAGCACTCGGCGGTCCCATTCTGTGAGCTTGTGTGATCTACCACTTCGCGGCTGAGCTGTTGTTGCTCCTAGACGTTTCCACTTCACAATACCAGCACTTATAGTTGACCGGGGCAGCTCTAGCAGCTCTAGCTCTGGATAAGAGCGTCTGCTAAATGACGTAAATGTGCCCTTGAGCAAGGCACTTAACCCTAATTGCTCCTGTAAGTCGCTCTGGATAAGAGCGTCTGCTAAATGACTAAAATGTAAATGTAAATGTAGCAGGGCAGAAATTTGATGAACTGACTTGTTAGAAAGGGGGCATCCTATGACGGTGCCACGTTGAAGGTCACTGGCCTTGCTGAAAAGCTCATTCTACTGCCAATGTTTGTCTATTGAGATTGCATGGCTGTGTGCTCGATTTTATACACCTGTCAGCAACAGGTGTGGCTAAAATAGCCGAATCCACTAATTTGAAGGGGTGTCCACATACTTTTGTATATATGTATATAGTGTACATAAAAAATACAGTGTATATACCGTATTGTTTTGCTCAGAAAACTTGAGGGGGCAAATAAATCCACCCGCGGGCCAAATTCCAAAGTTGTGGAACCCTGCTGTAAATGACTTAATCTTAAAGTATGACCCAACATAGAAAATATTTGTATTTCATTGTGAGTGCCTGAAGTGGAACGTTTTGATAATGACCATCATTACAACCTCAGCTTTGGCTGCAGTCTTTGCACTATTCTCTGTAGGCAGTTACCACTCTCTCTAGAGACTTGATGTTGACTATACAGCAAATAATAGCGGTCCAGGCTGGATCTGCTGTGAGTGGAGCAAACGCTATCTCTCCCACATTGACACAATGAGCTCACGCATGATATTTTCCACAAAATTCTTCCACTTGCACTCTGCTGCCAGAATTGCTGCATGTCCCAATACACCTCCACCTCACAACACACAAACACACAAACACACAAACACACACACACACACACACACACACACACACCTGCCAAATTGACTTACAGTAACAGTGTTTAAACATTCCACACTAGCTAATAGATGACCAGCACATTGTATACAGTACATCTTAGATTGTGTTCATCATCATAAGGTGTAGTGTTTTCTAGTTACATGAGTAATATTTGTGAAGATCCTGCTGATGAAAGATGTTACTCTTACATTGTCTCAGTAGTTCGACCAATTAAGTGGTGTTAAAGACGTGACAAGCCTTGTGCTGAAGTGTGTGCCAAAAAAACTTGAAGGTGACTCTGAAAGATCACCAAAAAGACTATGAAACAAATAGAGATTCAAAGATAACAAATTATACTACAGAAGAGGTAAATAAGAGGAGAACGGGAACATTGCATCTTTGTTTTTGTTACACCTTCCAGCTTCTCTAAGTCCTTCTGAAGTCTCATCAAATACGGCCAGCGATCTCGCTCCCTCTCTTTTAGTCATGCTACAGTAAACAGTCACATCTGCCCTGTGAACTTGTCAGAAGGGCTCTTAGTTACGTAATGTTTAAATTGGTCAGTGATGAATCTTCTCTCATTGTAATGCAATCCAGGATACAAGCCATAACTCTCTCTGAAGTTTTACCCAAAGTACCTTGATGGCTCTCTTCCCATCTGTCTGTCTGTCTGCTCTGTCCTTCTTTGCTGCCTCTCTGTCTCTCTGTCTCTCGCTCCTCTCTCATCTCTCATCTCTTTCTCTTTCTCTTTCTGCCTCTCTCTCTCGGTCTGCTGCCTCTCTGTCTCTATCTCTCTCTCATTCTCTCTCCCTTTTCCCTGGGACTGTTTATACTTTTTGTGCATTTACCCTGCTACCTTTTCATTTCGCGTGTGCCTCTCCTCACCTTGACAAAACTCTTTATTCTCTGAAGGATATATTATGGACTGGTTGTGCCGACCTCAGGTTTCACTGTGAAATAAAAAGGGTAACCGGAGTCATGCCAGATATTAATTTGATGCACTTGCCAAAAACAGCTCAGGCAGGATGCTTGTTATACTGCAGGCACAATGCACGGCTGGTGGTTCTCTCAGAAACACACGCTCATGTGTTGAGTGCCGAGGCACTTTTTCTCCTTGAGCCGTTCACGTGTTATTATCTCATAAGCGGCTCTTTCTGATGAGTGACACATAGCCGAGAGAAAGGGGTAGTCTGAGTCTCAATTGGAAGGCATGGTGATACTGTATGTAGGGACTTTGGAATGATGACAGACACATAGATGGGCCTGAGGATTCACTCATATCAAGTTTTAACGGCTATAAAAGACAATGGTAACGTGACAAACTAAGTCAGGCACCCTGGCCTGAGTCATCAATTACTTAATTCCATGACTCCAAAGCCTGGTTCACACTGCAGGCCTTAATGCTCAAATCAGTTTTGTTTTTCAAATCCGTTGAACAAAAGGATGGCCTGTAAATCACAATCTACTGTATATCCACAATGCTGCTGTTAAGGCCTGCAGCATGAGGAGGAGACTGCCAAAATGGATTGTGCAACCGCTGTAATCTGAGGGGAGGATGGGGGAGGAAGGGGAAGAGGGGTCCAGTCCAAATCGACACACTCCGCACACACGCGCACACACACACACACTCCACACACACACTGAGCCAAACTGAAGAGAGAGAGGTCCCTCCCAGCACGTTAAACCAGATGTTGGAGTGTGATTCATGCTAACAGTCAGAGCAGCCAGTCAGAGCGGTACAGAGACTATGACTGCGTACCAAATAGTAACCTATTCACTATATAGTGCACTGCTATTGACCATAGGGCTCTGTTTAAAAGTAATGCACTATGGAAGGAATAGCATGCCATTTGGGATGCACATATGACTGTGTGTGTTGTTGTAGACTAGAGAGTGGTGGGGATATTTACGTAGAAATGGGAGCCCTGCTTGCCTCGAGCGTCTCTACTTACAGACCTGGGCTCTTCCCCGCGGTTAAGTCTTTATCTCAACAACACTGCCGATGAGGGAGGAGGGAAAGACACAGGCTTTCTCTCAGCTTGAGAAAGTCATTTTGTAAGTAAGTGTAGATTTATTATTGAGATTAGTGATGAACAGCAGTGGATGTACACTGAGTGTACAAAACATTAAGAACACCTGCTCTTTCAATTACATAGACTGACCAGGTGAAAGCTATCATCCCTTATAGATGTCACTTGGTAAATCCACTTCAAACAGTGTAGATGAAGGAGAGGAGACGGGTTAAAGAAGGATTTTTAAGACTTAAGACAATTGAGACATGAATTGCATTTGTGCCATTCAGTGGGTGAATGGGCAAGACAAAATATTTAAGTGCCTATCAAATCAAATCAAATCAAATTGTATTGGTCACATACAGTGGGGAGAACAAGTATTTGATACACTGCTGATTTTGCAGATTGTCCTACTTACAAAGCATGTAGAGCTCTGTAATTTTTATCATAGCTACACTTCAACTGTGAGAGACGGAATCTAAAACAAAAATCCAGAAAATCACATGTATGATTTTTAAGTAATTAATTTGCATTTTAATAACCTGCAAAATCGGCAGTGTATCAAATACTTGTTCTCCCCACTGTACATATATTTAGCAGATATTATTGCGGTTGTAGCTAAATGCTTGTGTTCCTAGCTCCAACAGTGCAGTAGTATCTAACAATTCACAACAATATACACAAATCTCAAAGTAAAATAATGGAATTAAGTAATATATAAATATTAGGACAAGCAATGTCACAGTGGCATTGACTAAAATACAGTAGAATACAGTATATGAAATGAGTAAAACAGTATGTAAACAGTATTAAAGTGACCAGTGATTCCATGTCTATGTACATAGGGCATCAGCCTCTAAGGTGCAGGGTTGAGTAACCGGGTCGTAGCCGGCTACTGACAGTGACTAAGTTCAGGGCAGGGTACTGTGTGGAGGCCGGCTAGTGATGGCTATTTAACAGTCTGATGGCCTTGAGATAGAAGCTGTTTTTCAGTCTATCTGTCCCACCTTTGATGCACTTAGCGGCTGGGGAGAAGTCTGTCCATAATAAAGCCCTGCTCTGCCTTAACAGCACTATCAACAAGACAGGTCCTACGGGCCCTAGTTTTTTCGCACCTGGACTACTGTTCAATCGTGTGGTCAGGTGCCACGAGAAGGGACTTAGGAAAATTGCAATTGGCTCAGAACAGGGCAGCACGGCTGGCCCTTAGATGTACACAGAGAGCTAACATTAATAATATGCATGTCAATCTCTCATTGCTCAAAGTGGATAGAGATTGACTTCATCACTACTTGTATGTGTGAGAGGTATTGACATGTTGAATGCACCGAGCTGTCTGTTTGAACTACTGGCACACAGCTCGGACACCCATGCATACCCCACAAGACATGCCACCAGAGGTCTCTTCACAGTCCCCAAGTCCAGAACAGACTATGGGAGGGGCACAGTACTATATAGAGCCATGACTACTTGGAACTCTATTCCACATCAAGTAACTCATGCAAGCAGTAAAAATTTGATTTAAAAAACAGATAAAAATACCTTATGGAACAGCGGGGACTGTGAAGCAACACAAACATAGGCACAGACACATGCATACAAACACACAATAACAAAACGTTTTGAGAATGACACAAGTATTGGTCTTCAAAAAGTTCGTTACTTCAGTGTTATGAGATATTTTTGTCAGATGTTTAATTACAAGCATTCCATAAGTGTCAAAGGCTTTTATTGACAATTACATTAAGTTTATGCAAAGAGCCAATATTTGCAGTGTTGACCCTTCTTTTTCAAGACCTCTGCAATCCGCCCTGTCAATTAACTTCTGGGCCACATCCTCACTGATAATCAATGCTTGGAGTTTGTCAGAATTTGTGGGTTTTTGTTTGTCCACCCGCCTCTTGAGGATCGACCACAAGTTCTCAATGGGATTAAGGTCTGGGGAGTTTCCTGGCCATGGACCCAAAATTTTGATGTTTTGTTCCCCGAGCCACTTAGTTATCACTTTTGCCTTATGGCAAGGTGCTCCATCATGCTAGAAAAGGCATTGGTGGTCACCAAACTGTTCTTGGATGGTTGGGAGAAGTTGCTCTCGGAGGATGTGTTGGTACCATTCTTTATTCATGGCTGTGTTCTTAGGCAAAATTGGGAGTGAGCCCACTCCCTTGGCTGAGAAGCAACCCCACACATGAATGGTCTCAGTATGCTTTACTGTTGGCATGACACAGGACTGATGGTAGCGCTCACCTTGTCTTCTCCGGACAAGGTGTTTTCCCAGATCCCGCAGCTGAATCAACTTTAGGAGACGGTCCTGGCACTTGCTGGACTTTCTTGGGCGCCCTGACGCCTTCTTCACAACAATTGAACCTCTCTTCTTGAAGTTCTTGATGATCCGATAAATGGTTGATTTAGGTGCAATCTTACTAGCAGCAATATCCTTGCCTGTGAAGCCTTTTTTGTGCAACCATGGTTAACAGAGGAAGAACAATGATTTCAAGCACCACCCTCCTTTTAAAGCTTCCACTCTGTTATTCTAACTCAATCAGCATGACAGAGTGATCTCCAGCCTTGTCCTCGTCAACACTCTCACCTGTGTTAACGAGAGAATCACTGACATGATGGCAGCTGGTCCTTTTGTGGCAGGGCTGAAATGCAGTGGAAATGTTTTTTTGGGATGAAGTTCATTTTCATGGCAAAGAGGGACTTTGCAATTAATTGCAATTCATCTGATCACTCTTCATGACATTCTGGAGTATATGCAAATTGCCATCATCAAAACTGAGGCAGCAGACTTTGTGAAAATTAGTATTTGTGTCATTCTCAAAACTTTTGACCACGACTGTACACACATGCAGACATGTATTTTGTGTTATGTGGTAGTAGAGTAGGGGCCTGAGGTCACACACTTAATGTGTTGTGAAATATGTTGTGAATGTATTGTAATGTCTTTAAAATTGTATAACTGCCTGAATTTTGCTGGACCCCAGGAAGAGTAGCTGCTGCCCCGCATTATCGAACCATAATTAAGGGGATCCATAATAAATACAAATACCTGTACTGACCTCGCCTTCTGGATGATAGCGGGGTGAACAGGCTGTGGCTCGGATGGTTGATGTCTTTTTGGCCTTCCTGTGACATCTGGTGCAGTAGGTGTCCTGGAGGGCAGGCAGTGTGCGGGCGGTTTAGTTGCCGTACCAGGCGGTGATACAGCCAGACAGGATTCTCTCAGTGGTGCATCTGTAAAAGTTTGTGAGGGTCTTAGGGGCCAAGCCAAATTTATTCAGCCTCCTGAGGTTGAAGAGGCGCTGTTGCGCCTTCTTCACCACACTGTCTGTGTGGGTGGACCATTTCAGATTGTCAGGGATGTGTATGCCAAGGAACTTGAAGCTTTTCACCTTCTCCACTGCGGTCTCGTCGATGTGTATGGGGGCATGCTCTCTCTGCTGTTTCCTGAAGTCCACGATCAGGGAGGGAGAGGTTATTTTCCTGGCACCACTCCGCCAGGGCCCTCACCTCCTCCCTGTAGGCTGTCTCGTCATTGTTGGTAATCAGGCCTACTACTGTTGTGTCATCTGCAAACTTGATGATTGAGTTGGAGGTGTGCGTGGCAACACAGTCATGGGTGAACAGGGAGTACAGGAGGGGGCTGAGCATGCACCCTTGTGGGGCCCCTGTGTTGAGGATCAGCGTAGTGGAGGTGTTGTTTCCTACCTTCACCACCTGGTGGCGGCCCTTCAGGAAGTCCAGGACCCAGTTGCACAGGGCGGGGTTCAGACCAAGGGCCCGAGCTTAATGATGAGCTTGAAGGGTACGATGGTGTTGAAGGCTGAACTTTAGTCAATTAACAGTATTCTTACATAGGTATTGCTCTTGTCCAGATGGGATAGGGCAGTGTGCAGTGCAACGGCGATTGCATTGCGATCTATTGGGGTGGTATGCAAATTGAAGTGGGTCTAGGATGTCAGGTAAGGTGGAGGTGATATGATCCTTAACTAGCTTCTCAATGCACTTCATGATGACAGAAGTGAGTGCTACAGGGTGATAGTCATTTAGTTCAGTTACCTTTGCTTTCTTGGGTACAGGAACAATGGTGGACATCTTGAAGCGAGTGGGGACAGCAGACTGGGATAGGGAGAGATTGAATATGTCCATAAACATATTCAATATTAGAAAGGTGTTCTTAATGTTTTGTACACTCAGTTTATATGAAGCTGTGGCATAATCATATATTTTTGGACTTGAGTGTAGGCGGGGGGCTAAACGGGACAGTTGAGTCATATGTCCTCTGGGGCATTCATTGCCAGAAATGAATCACTCAGACACAGGCACGCACACCTTGTACCTAAAAACTTGGCTAGTACACATTTAGAGGTTATTCCTACTTGATCAGTGAGTCAGAGCTGGTAGCACATAGAGCTGGGTTCCACTTGCCAGTATGGTCTCACCAGAAAAACAAGCCATACTGTTACTGAAGCACCTCCGCAACACCACCTTACCTATAGCTTCCTCGAAAGCACACACATGGAGGAAGGCACTTCTCACTGTTCCAGTCTCTCTCCTCTGCTCCAGTAAGCAGTGGTCGGGTAAATAATATTCAGCCAGCACCCTAATGGGAGACCGCTGGGGTGATCCTGCATTTTCCATTGTGTTTCACAGCTCTATGAAAAAATACAGGCAGGCCCCTGAAGGGAGGACGGAGAGAGTAAGAGTAAGGGAGTGATGTGGAGTGTGACTTCACTGAAGAAAGAGAAAGGAACAAATATTACTAGAGTGTAACTCTCTCTTGTCCTGGTGTTGGAAGAAGGTAGACAGAGTAGTAGGGCATGTCTCTGTTGTTTGCCTCTTTCATGGTAGGTTGTCAGAACTTGGCACTCTTCTTCTGACTAAGCAAGTGGGTGTGAGTTGAGTCATTTATTCACTGCAGGTTTAGCTAAAAGCCCTGATCTCTGTCCCCACATGTTTTATGGATGGATATGAATTACTTGATATCCTCTCATTTTGAAGTTCATTATCAGGTTCTTTGTCATCACCACCAGACGTGACATGTCACTTTCTTTCTCTGCAGTAAACAATCTATATGCTTCCCTCCCTCTCCCTCCCTCATCTTAAGTAGGAGCAGGGATGTGAGTGAGTTAGCTGAAGGCTTCCAGGTGGTGGCTCTCCTCTCACCACCTCAGTCTCTCCCGAGCCTGGGACCCACCTTTCCCCCCTCCATTCCCCTCAGATAAGTTGTGCTGACAGGTCACGTCGGCTAAGCCCCACCGTCGGAAAGTTTCTTTGGAAAATATCAGCCAAGGATTCTTCCAAAGTAACAGGTCCTCCTCAGTCTGAACACTAAATTACAGATATAATTTGCCTTAGATCACATGCACAGTCACACACAAACTAAATAATTATATTTTCAAGCTTGTTTTTTCACCTTGGGTCTCAGCTCTGGAAGATGGGACTTGCCTAACGAAGAGAGAGTAGTTGGTTGTGGTTAGCATCATTGCTGCTGTGTAGAGGATCGAGAGACTCATCACATTTACCACAAGGGTTTCTCCTACACAATGTGATGCATGGTTATGTGTGAGGTGGAAAGTTATTCTGTTTATTGTATATTCGTGGGAGAAACAAACTTCTGTGAAAGTCTCACCCACGCGCCACTCTCATATTAAAACACTTGCACACTAAACTTTTTTATTAATTTCATGTCATGGTATCTTCCATTTTGTTGAGAAAAATTACCTGTTGTCCACACTGCTTGATGAACTATAACAACAATTTAAATATACTATATTTCAATTGTTCTACTGTATAAATAACAATATATTTGTCGAGCTGGTGGGCGAGCTCTGCTGTGTGGCAGTTAGTCAGATGTGTAGTTCTCTCTCATGGGGTTCTAGCGGAGGCTGATCTAAAGTCTCAGGCTCCTTTAAAATGTAAAGACCTGCCTTTGTTTTCTATTCATACTGGCCTCGCCGGCAACCCGCTGCTTCTCCTAACCCATCAGTCATAATGATGTACATAATGTATATAACAATATAATCAAAGTATTCATATGACTATAACACTAGGCGGCTAGCGCCACAGAGTGATTGATGCACTACATGACCAAAAGTATGTGGACACCTGCTCGTCGAACATCTCATTCCAAAATCATGGGCATGAATATGGAGTTGGTCCCACCGTTGCTGCTATAACAGCCTCCATTCTTCTGGGAAGGCTTTCCACTAGATGTTGGAACATTGCTGCGGGGACTTGCTTCCATTCAGCCACAAGTGTTATTGAGGTCGAGCACTGATGTTGGGAGATTAGGCCTGGCTCGCAGTCAGCTTTCCAATTCATCCCAAAGGTGTTCGATGGGGTTGAGGTCAGGGCTCTGTGCAGGCCTGTCAAGTTCTTCCATGGACCTCACTTTGTGCACTGGGGCATTGTCATCCAGGCTCTGTCGTAGCCGGCCGCGACCGGGAGACCCATGGGGCGGCGCACAATTGGCCCAGCGTCGTCCAGGGTAGGGGAGGGAATGGCAGGCAGGGATGTAGCTCAGTTGGTAGAGCATGGCGTTTGCAACACCAGGGTTGTGGGTTTGATTCCCACGGGGGGCCAATATGAAAAAATATTTTAAAAAAATAATGTATGCACTCACTAACTGTAAGTCGCTCTGGATAAGAGCGTCAGCTAAATGACTAAAATGTAAAAATGTAATGTAAATGTCATGCTGAAACAGGAAAGAGCCTTCCCCAAACTATTGCCACAAAGTAGCGTTAAGATTTCCATTCACTGGACCTAAGGGGCCTAGCCACATCATAAAAAACAGCCCCACACCATTATTCCTCCTCCACCAAACTTTACAGTTGGCACTAGGCATTGGGGCAGGTAGCGTTCTCCTGGCATCCGCCAAACCCAGATTTGTCTGTCGGGCTGCCAGATGGTGAACGTGTTTCCACTACTCCATAGTCCAATGGTGGCGAGCTTTACACCACTCCAGCCGACGCTTGGCATTGCGCATGGAGATCTTAGGCTTGTGTGCGGCTGCTCGGCCATGGAAACCCATTTCATGAAGCTCCTGACGAACAGTTCTTGTGCTGACGTTGCTTCCAGAGGCAGTTCGGAACTCGGTAGTGAGTGTTGCAACTGAGGACAGAACATTTTTACACACTACACGCTTCAGCACTCGGCGGTCCTGTTCTGTGAGCTTGTGTGGCCTACCACTTCGCGGCTGAGCCATTGTTGCTCCTAGACATTTCCACTTCACAATAACAGCACTTACAGTTGACCGGGGCAGTTCTAGCAGGGTGGAATTTTGACGAACTGACTTGTTGGAAAGGTGGCATCCTATGACGGTGCCATGTTGAAAGTCACTGAGCTCTTCAGTACGGGCCATTCTACTGTCAGTGTTTGTCTATGGAGATTGCATGGCTGTGTGCTCGATTTTCTACACCTGTCAGCAATGGGTGTGGCTGAAATAGCCGAATCCACTAATTTGAAGGGGTGTCCACATACTTTTGTATATATAGTGTTTGTTTTGGAGATAATCCCTCAAAAACTGCCCCACTATTGCCATGGCATCCAGACAACATACAGTATAATAATCCTATATATTTTAAATCTTTACTTACTCCTCTTTGCTCCCTCTGGAACATATATCCACCTTTTCATGTTGTAATGACCCCAAATATTATTCTATTGACGTCAAAATTTCAGGCTATATCTCCATTGGAAGATTACAGTTGGTTTCATTATTTCCTGTAGAACCATGACCTAGATATTTATGTGCTGAGGCTGGATCCATAGTGTGTATATGAGTCAGTATATTTGAGGTGTAAAATGGCTGTACTCTGTTTACCCTGATACTCAATCCCTTCCTGCTGTTTATGGTAAAAAACAAACAAGCAGGGGTACGTTTATTCAGTTGATATCACACACCACATTTATTTAGTGTGTGTACATGTCTGTCAGTGTTTCCGTTAGGAAAATGTGGCGCCGAACATTTGACAGGCAGCAATTTTTATTTATCGGACGTTTGAGCTCAGTGATATACAGTACGTTATGTTAGAATTTTCTTCTGATATACGGCCCAAAATGCACTAATAAACAACTGGCTTCAGTCAGTATGTAATTAAAAGCGTATTCCTGTCCCCAGCGTCTACAACTTCTAGCTGCTGATGTAACCTTCACAGGATCTGTATAGGACTTAGAGTCTGAAGAAGTGTTCTTTAATACTTAAAGTGAGGTGGGAGGAAACTTCACATTGGTGGTTTAACTAGACTGGCTTTTCAGCCTTTCTATTGTTGTAAAATCTTTCAGCTTTCTATTGTTGTAAAGTAAATACTAATATGAACAATACTAGACTGGCTTTTCAGCCTTTCTATTGTTGTAAAGTCAATATTAATATGAACAATACTAGACTTGCTTTTCAGCCTTTCAATTGTTGTAAAGTCAATACTAATATGAACAATACTAGACTGGCTTTTCAGCCTTTCTATTGTTGTAAAGTCAATACTAATATGAACAATACTAGACTTGCTTTTCAGCCTTTCTATAGTTGTAAAGTCAATACTAATATGAACAATACGAAGGGCCAAGATGAGAGCTGGCTGGGTGGGTCATTCAGAAAATGAATGGTGTCAGGAACAAGCAGGACAAGTGGCACTCAAGACCTTCACTGGGCCTGAAACCCTGGCAGAGAGGCCTGTGTGTGTGTGTGTGTGTGTGTGTGTGTGTGTGTGTGTGTGTGTCTGAGTCTGACTCACACTGGATTTGAGACCCTGAAAAGAGGCCTGAGACGGGTGGGAGGCTGAGAGAACAGGGTTAAGAGGGTGCTCCTGAGACCTCTGACAAGACTGGATGAAAGGCCCTGGGGTCTCTTTGGCGCCTGTGAGTGATGGGTGAAAGGTCATTGAAGTGGCTGGGCATTTATTCATTTACAATTCCTGTCTCCTGTTGCAAAAGGCCAAGGGACGAAAAAGCAAAAACATTTTAGATGTATGTTTATGTCACCCTCATTCTTGAATATCCAGTTATATAAAGGTGCCAACGGAAACATTTTTATCTTTCTACAACAATCCATCATAGTCAGTCATTTTTGTTAGCACATACTTAACCCTCCACTAAAGAATAGCATGACTTGGGAGAACTCTTTCTAGTCTCTACACCCATGAGTCCATACAATGCCTTGCAAAAGTTTTCAGACCCAAAAGGATTTCATCACATTTTATTGTGGGATTAAAATGGATTTAATTGTCATTTTTTGTCAACAATATCCACAAAATACTCTGTAATGTCAAAGTGGAAGAAACATACAAAAATTGTATTAATAAAAACAAATAACTCAAATATAGTCATTGTGTAAGTATTCAACCCCTTTGTTTAGGCAAGGCTAAATTAGTTCAGAAGTAAAATTTGGCTTAACAAATCACATAAAAAGTTAAGTGGCTCTAAAGTAATACTGCAATAAAACATGGCAAAGGAATACACTTTTTGGCCTAAATGCAAATCCCTTTGTTTGGGGAAAATCCAACACAACACATCACTGAGTAACTGCCTCCTTATTGTCAAGTATGGTGGTGGCTGCATCATGGTATTGGTATGCAAATACTGATGTACATGTAACGTTTTTCAGGATAAAAAGAAACGGGATAGGGTTAAGCGCAGGCAAAATCCGAGAGCTAAACCTGCTTCAGTCTGCTTTACACCAGACACTGGGAGAGCAATTCACCTTTCAGCAGGACAATAACCTACAACACAAGGCCAAATCTACACTGGAGTTGCTTACCAAGAAGACCGTGAATGTTCCTAATTGGCCAAGTTACAGTTTTGACTTAAATCTGCTTGAAATACTATGGCAAGACTATGGGAAGACTTGAACATTGCTGTCTGCCATGATCCCTAACATCTTGACAGAGCTTGAAGAATTTTTAAAAGAATAATTGGGAAATATTACACAATCCAGGTGTGCAAAGCTCTTAGAGACTTACCCAAGAAGACTCACAGCTGTAATTGCTGCCAAATGTGTTTCTAACATGTATGGACTCAGGGAGCTGAATACTTATGCAACGACTATATATATATATATTTTTTTGTTTGTTTATTCATCTTTTTATTTATTAATTTATTTTATTTTTTACTTTGACCCTACAAAGTATGGGTTAAATCCATTTTAATCCCACTTTGAAACAAAAAAAAGGTGAAGAAATCCAAGGGGTCTGAATACTTTTGCAAGGCACTGTACATGTTTCCTAGCCATTTTCACAGTTTTATCATCTTCACTATGCCCGGCGGAGAGGTAGTGTCAGCACTCAGCACCCAGTATCAGTAGAGACATACTATCACAGCCAGCCAGTAAAAGCTCTAGTCATGTACACACATGTTACTGGCCTGGTTCTCCTGGCTATCCCAGCTGTCTCACTTTACACAGTGGCTCCTGTGTTCCTGGGGGAACTAGCCATGCTATCCATCATGTCATCCATCAATTCAAAGGATGAAGATTTATGTCTACATACATACAAGGTTAGAGAGAGACATACCAAGACCGACCTACATACAAAGATAGAGACTAGAGAGAGAGACATACTGATCTGTAGGGATAGAGAGAGACATACCAAGTATGACCTGTGAGGAGCATATAGTATGTTGTGGACTGCTAATGTCTGTCTCCCCTCTCTAAGCTTGGTCTAATTGGATTTACAGTGCATACAGATGCTTTAGTTCAGTAACAGCTGTCCAATGCTCCCCTACATAGTCAGTAGTGTTGAGTACCTGCCTTATTCTGTGTCAGAAAATTCACTCACTGATTCCTCTTTCCATTATTTCCAAGCACTGGCTGATGATGTCATTTTTTACAAGGGTGATCTGTACAAAACGCAGCCGTTTTTATATCAATATCTGTACCTTACTGTAATAGTTTTCCATTCAAATGGACAGAAATAGCTTTTTAGCAAAAAACTATTTCTCAAGCAAGAATGTTGCTAGGACTGTCTGGGAGTGGTCAAGTGGGAGGAGAGAAAACGTAAAACTAGCTGTTATTGGCATAGAGGTTTGGAACGCTCTTTATTATTGGTCTATTAACCAATTTACCACCTGGTGATGTTGCTAGGCAAGTCGAAACTCCCACTCATGCAAACAGGCTTATTAGAAGGTCCTGTGTAGATTGTATTTTCAAACAGCAACTATCATTTTCAATCTTTTACAGTGTTAGTTTCATCAGCTGGAGTACAATATGATACAAAACACAAGAAAAACAGAATTTTGTCTGCACTGGGTCTTTAAGGTATCATATTCACACTCTAGCCCACTCCTGAATTAATCCATCTCAGTACATACAGTTTCTGCAACTGCTATGCCTGTGTATAAAATCTAAACAGATAGCCATTCCTAGACTGGGCCAGTCTGTTTATTATCACTTGATAGACAGATGGGTCCCGATTGGATTGACGGTTTCAGTCCTAGGTCAATAGCTCAATTGTCACTGTATTTTTTATGGACACAGATGTAGGATTTATGACTAGTATCCACACCTGGTAACACACTTGGAGATGGAACAAAGATTCATTAAAATATTCTTCTTACTGTTTTTTTCTTATGTAAATGTTATTCAGTTATGCAATCAAGCTTATTGTAAATCTTATTTTTCAGAATGGCAGCCCTTTCAATTATTACTATAATTTCATTGTTTATTACCATTGTTTCGCAATAGCTAATACAATTTTGTCAGATCAGATTGATTCGTCAAATAAGGGATTGTTTGTCTGATGCTGGACCGTGGACAGGTTTGTGGGACGTTTGATCTCAGATTTCACGCTTTGATGGAAAAGTTATATGACTTTCCTGACCGACTGCAGGGCAGCCCCAGTCTCCCACTTCCTCCTCCCGTCCTCCCCTGTCAACCACTCTACACCCCCACCTCTTCCCCCCCTTCCTCCCCCATGTCTCCCCCTTCCTACCAACTTCCACCCTCCCGTGCTTCCTCATTTTACAGGCTCATATTGGTTCATGATGAATCCATATTTCATAGCTAGCAGACATAATTAATTGAGCTAGTACTATCCCTATGAAAGGCTTTATTCACTTCCTGTATTTGTGGCCTCTGGCTAACTCAGCGCTGAGTGAGTTACTGTTAGTGTCAGCGCTGCGGGCCTAGTGATTGTGTAGTTCCAAACTAAAGCCCCTTAGAAAAACATGACCGGGCAGAATATTGCTCTCCCTAAACTGGTTTGCGTGTTCTGTTGACCCTGAGAATCTCTGCTAGGAGACGAGGACCAATGAGATTGGAGGATTGAGACCACAGGTTTAATGGATAGAACTACACATATTGACATAGTGGCCCCACCAATCTCCTGTCTATTACATGTATTTTCCTGTAATCAATCCTGCCTTATGATGTCTTTGTGTAATTGTTTTAAAACCCGTTTGCCTTTATTTGGGAATGTGTACAGGATACAGGATGTATTCTGATATAGGCAGTGCACAGGCAGCGTCATCTATTTTGTGAAACACACAAAAGTATCTCCCTCTGAAGAAATATACAATAGTCTACTGCTGAGGGATGCTGGGAATATGACACGTGCACTTGTGTCTGTCTGAGTGAGTGTGTGTGTGTGTGTGTGTGTGTGTGTGTGTGTGTGTGTGTGTGTGTGTGTGTGTGTGTGTGTGTGTGTGTGTGTGTGTGTGTGTGTGTGTGTGTAGTGCGTTGGGGGAAGGGTCTGTTTGTTTCTTATCGGAAATGGCTTTGTGGGAATATCAGATATGTTCCTAACGGGCACATGGTATGACATCACATCCTGTACCCAAGTCTTGGCATGTCACCAGCAGCATATTGTAGCAACAGAGTGCATTTCTTGGAATCTAGTCAGTGGCTGCATCCTTAAATGGCACTATATTTCCTATATAGATCACAATTTTTTACCTGGGCCTATAGGTCAAAAGCAGTACACTATATAGGGAATAGGTTCCCATTTGGAACACTTCCAGTGTGTTTAAATACGTCTTAAGTGGGTTGGTTTAGAGAGTATTTCTACAGTCTCTGAGATTTAAATATCGTTTAGAGTTTCTATACGCTTCCTGACTCTCCCACTAATAACCCTTTTGAGAGCGATCCCGATACTGTCTATCCACGTTCCTCATTCCCCAGTCTTCAACATCAGTGTAATAATCAAAGCACTCAACAAGCCTTTACTACAGAATCAATTTTAGTTCACATATACAGCTTCTGAGTAGAGACTGCTATACTGTGACCACCTGATTTAATCTGTGTATACTCAGACTGGTGGAGATTGAAAAGTACACCAGTTCTGCTACTGGCTGTCCGTGCTTCTCAACTCCCACAACGTCAGATAGGTTAAGTGGAGTATAAAGGAGTTATACTCATCTGAGTCAGAGTGCCTTATTATCTTTCAGTGTCAGTGCCTCCCCCATACATGAACTCTCTCTCTCTCTCTCTCTCTCTCTCTCTCTCTCTCTCTCAACTCCTAGTTTGATGTGTGAAGATGTGAATGCCTGTGGTTTCTACCCTGTGTAAATTCAGTAACCTATACCGTCGTCATCTGCTATTGATGACTTTCCCAGTATTACTATAAGAACCTAGGAAATTCAGCAACCTAAACTTCATCTACTCTCTCTAAGGCCTTTTCCAGTAGTACTACTATATAACCCAGTCAGCGTATTCATTCATCTGCATCCCAAATGACACATTCAGCTGCATCCCAAATGGCACCCTATCCCCTTTATAGTGCACTACTTTTGACCAGTGCCCACAGAGCCCCTTGACTCACTCTTGACAGCCCTCCCCTGGTATCTACAGTGAGGGGAAACAAGTATTTGATCCCCTGCTGATTTTGTACGTATGCCCACTGACAAAGAAATGATCAGTCTATCATTTTAATAGTAGGTTTATTTGAACAGTGAGAGACAGAATAACAACAAAAAAATCCAGAAAAACGCATGTCAAAAATGTTATAAATTGATTTGCATTTGAATCAGCAGGGGATCAAATACTTTTTTCCCTCGCTGTACATGATATACTGTAGGAGAGAGCGAGAAAGGGCAGTGTGTTTGTCAAAGGCACAGTGGGCTATCAGCTCTTTTTCATTTTCTCTGGCATCTAATTTGGCTGTGAAGCATGTGTGCGGGTGGCTTATTGGTCTTCCTCCACTCAAAGGACTTCATTGAAACTATGGCTCATATTGAAACTTCTAACAAATGCCTTTTCAGTACTGACTGACTGCCCCATGACGCCAAATGCCTTTTCAGTACTGACTGACTGCTCCATGACGCCAAATGCCTTTTCAGTACTGACTGACTGCCCCATGACGCCAAATGCCTTTTCAGTACTGACTGACTGCCCCATGACGCCAAATGCCTTTTCAGTACTGACTGACTGCCCCATGACGCCAAATGCCTTTTCAGTACTGACTGACTGCCCCATGACGCCAAATGGCCTTGAATGACATTTATGTTTAGCAAATGGTTTCAGCAATGGTTTATTACAGTTACCCGTCATACATAGTTGAACCTTCCACAAGATAAGATGATTATACCATATCGTCACTGTCTGATGAAAACCTATGATCTCCAAAAACAGAGACTTTTCATAAAGATTGCCATATTTCCCCATTAATGAACACACAATTATAAAACTTCAGAAGTTATTTTGAATACATTTTCTTGGTCCTAGAGTCATGAAATGTTCAGAGTACATTGAGGGTATTTACTGCTTTCAATAAATATACAAAAATGAAAATTGGTAAAAATTGAGTTACGATGTCTTCATCAGACTGCAACGATATGTAAATTTTTTTATCAACATTTGATAGGAAAGGATAGAATACCTGTTACGGATACAGGTATCCTGTGTCTTTTTGTGTTTTTCCTCTCCTTCTGCCCTAATCACAGGTGTCCTTTATGTTCCTGATTGGTGGTCGTTGGGGGTGTCCCACCTGTCCAACATCCGTTGGTCTGCTGATTGCTGAGGTGGACCTATCAGTGGACATTCCTCTGTATTGCACCACCTTTTTCTGGTTTCCCACTTACACCTCCCATTGTTTAAAAACCAGTCAGTTGTGTTTGTAGAGAGAGACTATTTTCCGTATGTGAGTATGGATACTGTGGTGTCCTGTGTTTTGTGTACGCACTCATTTGCTGGTTACTCTGTTTGGTAACTATGTTGTGTGTTTCTGGGAAAAGGGGAATTTAAGCAAGTTGCCCTTGGGCATACATTACCCGTAGGAAGAAAACTGTCTAAAAACACTAGTTAGACCTGAGCGGACAACCCACTGTAATCTTTGTATGATTAGCAGTAGCTTAGCGGTTCTTGAGGCAGGCAAGATCAGTTTAGTTTTTTTTTACACTATTGTTTCCTTTCTTGGGTCCTGCTCAGCCCTTTTTCCCAAACCTTTACCGTGTGTTCAAAAATAAACATTTTATGTTTGACGGTAGTTTATGGTTGTCGTGTAGTTTTTGTTTTCACTGTTTCCATGTCACGATTCTAATTTGCATGAATTATGTTACGGGTCTCTTGTCCATCCATCCTAGATGCGTAAAGCCACGGGGTTCGTAACAATACCGTTATGAAAACAGGTTAACAGGATGTATATATGAACAAGTAGGTTAATGGCTTATAGCTGTAAAAGTTGTGGTCTGGTGTGTCTGTGCTCTCTTTAAACAGGTGCATGTGGGAGTGAAAGAAAAAGGCCTAGCATTTCCAGTCAGAAAGTTGAGGTAGCAGCAGAATGGTGGCTAAAACACCTTGTACAATATGTCTACCATCATTGACAGTTCATCCTTTATAGAACTGAGATGTCATCCTTCTGTTACTTTGATTACACGTTTATCAAATCATTATTTTCTAGCATGCTAGCCTGGGGAAACAAGACCGTTCTAGATCAGTCAGTTTTATAGAAACCTACAGTGAGGGATTTTGTACGTTTGCCCACTGACAAAGACCTGATCAGTCTATAATTTTAATGGTAGGTTTATTTGAACAGTGAGAGACAGAATAACAACAAAAAAATCCAGAAAAACGCATGTCAAAAATGTTATAAATTAATTTGCATTTTAATGAGGTAAATAAGTATTTGACCCCTCTGCAAAACATGACTTAGTACTTGGTGGCAAAACCCTTGTTGGCAATCACAGAGGTCAGACGCTTCTTGTAGTTGGCCACCAGGTTTGCACACATCTCAGGAGTGATTTTGTCCTACTCCTCTTTGCAGATCTTCTCCAAGTCATTAAGGTTTCGAAGCTGACGTTTGGCAACTCGAACCTTCAGTTCCCTCCACAGATTTTCTATGGGATTAAGGTCTGGAGACTGGCTAGGCCACTCCAGGACCTTAATGTGCTTCTTCTTGAGCCACTCCTTTGTTGCCTTGGCCGTGTGTTTTGGGTCATTGTCATGCTGGAATACCCATCCACAACCCATTTTCAATGCCCTGGCTGAGGGAAGGAGTTTCTCACCCAAGATTTGACGGTACATGGCCCCGTCCATCGTCCCTTTGATGCGGTGAAGTTGTCCCCTTAGCAGAAAAACACCCCCAAAGCATAATGTTTCCACCTCCATGTTTGACGGTGGGGATGGTGTTCTTGGGGTCATAGGCAGCATTCCTCCTCCTCCAAACACGGCGAGTTGAGTTGATGCCAAAGAGCTCGATTTTGGTCTCATCTGACCACAACACTTTCACTAGTTCTCCTCTGAATCATTCAGATGTTCATTGGCAAACTTCAGACGGGC